>NC_065509.1:24772482-24816706 GCF_006386435.1 Epinephelus moara
GCTGTCCGGGTGGCTGGTCTCAGACGATGTTGGAGGTGAACATGCTGGATGTGGAGGTCCTGGGCTGATGTGGTTACATGTGGTCTGCGGTTGTGAGGCCGGTTGGATGTACTGCCAAATTGTCTGAAACACCTTTGGATACGGCTTATGGTAGAGAAATGAACAATCAATTCACGGGCAACAGCTCTGGTGGACATTCCTGTCCAGTCAGCATGCCAATTGCACGCTCCCTCAACACTTGCGACATCTGTGGCATTGTGCTGTGTGATAAAACTGAACATTTCAGAGTGGCCTTTTATTGTGGCCAGCCTAAGGCACACCTGTGCAATATTCATGCTGTGTAATCAGCATCTTGATATGCTACACCTGTGAGGTGGGATGGATTATCTCAGCAAAGGAGAAGTGCTCACTAACACAGATTTAGACAGATTTGTGAACAATATTTTAGGGAAATGGTCTTTTGTGTGTATAGAAAATGTTTTAGATCTTTGAGTTCAGCTCATGAAAAATGGGAGCAAAAACAAAAGTATTGCGTTTATATTTTTTTTTCAGTGTATATATATATATATATATATATATATATATATATACATATGTTTTTTCTGTGATCTCTTGGGACAACCAAACAACATATTAAAAGTACACCATTACATATTTAGTGGATCAAGGTTAATTCAGGGCCCGTAATCTGGGGCCATTATGTCACAGCAACACACAAAGCAGTGCATATGTCTGGTTCTGAACATGATATTTTCATGTATTTTATATCCAAACATTAGTTTTTTAGGATCTTCTTTCACATGAAACCATCAGGTATGACCTGTTCTGAATGTATCTATACACTTAGAGGGTATCCTTACCCCAAAATGATCTTTTTTTGAATCCAAACAAAGTCAGTGAAATTAGGTTATGAAGCTTATTATCATTCGGTTTTCAGCACATACAAATGTGTTTGTCCATGAAAACCATGATGCACATCAGCACTCAGGCTGAGCCCAAACTTGAATCATGCCCTGGCTTCTTCATTCTTTAGGTCAACTGTTGGTGCAACTGAAGGTTGATATCTTTGACAAAGCTGCACTCGGGAAGGGTTATTATGTTGAAATATCATCTAGAGATAAAGACTTTTTCATGATACCAAAATAGAATTTGGCACCTTGCGTGGTACCAATTAGTGTAAATTCTGACTTGGGCCCATAAAACACGAACACCAATGGTTTCCCATCGAGTTTTCGACATTAACAAACAGAAGCTTCCACTATTGTACTGTATGTGTCTCCCATGCCATCTAAGACGTACAGGATGTCTTTTTCTTGCAGTGTTCCATATTGCCTTTACAATTTATTTAAATTAAATAAACTGTTTTAAGTGAATGAAAAAATGTTGACAATAAGAGTAAAGGTGCTGACAGAATAGTTGAATAGAGAATAATTTATACTCAGTTTAGCTGCACCCATAGGAGCAGTGTAGCACAAACTGTAAGTGGACAATTTGGCAAAAAAGAAAATGGTTGTTGGGTAGTAGCACCACAAATACAGATACAAAAATCTGAATATCCTCTTTGTAATAGTAACTTAGTAATAAAAATGTAATATTGAAAAGATTGACCCCAAAAACTTAAGAAAAGACACCAGATATGCTGAATAGGTGTACATAGTGGAGCGCGGCTCGGGCCACATTTTCCTGACCGAACCCTACCCGAGTCTGAGACAGTTATAAACGAGCCTGGCCGGACCTTGACAGACTTTCTGATTTTTAAGTCAAGCCCGACACAGTTTGTTACCTGACATAGTTACTGATATCATGGTTACAGCGTGTTTGTTTATCGTGATCACACATGGACAGTGTGTAGATGTCCATCAAAAGGCTGCTGTTATGCCCAGTCAAACCCTAACCCTAACCAAACGCTGTGGCTGAACCTTTTACGCAATCTTGCTCACACACTACACTCATACATAATACACAAATATAGCTGAATGGTTTTCGGCAGTTTTTAAACTTTTCTGATAGCAAGTTTTGTCGAACGTCCTCCATTTTCAGTACTTCAGTCTGAATATTTAACGCCTCCTGCCTGATATGTAACTATTGGCCTGTGTTGCGTTCAGGCGTTGTCACGTAAATAACAAACTTCAGCACTTGAATAGGCCATAGCACAACACAGCAGCATGTCAAATGGGCTGAACCTGAACCTAACCCAAGCAAAATGTCTGATTTGTTATCCAAACTGGCCCTACCCGTCAGGTTCCGATGGGTAATGTCAGGCTCGGGTCGGGTATCCACACTCTGGTACATAGACCTTCCAGTAATAACATCATTTCACCCAGACCATGTAAGTGTAAATGTCAATTTGCTTTTGACCTTGAAAACAGAATGTTCCACTAAATCTATGAAGGTATACTTTTATTATATGGTGCAGGAGGGTGTTAGAACCAATAAAAACGATGAAACATTACTGTTGCTGTTTCTGCTAGGTTGGGCCCATTTTGGGGTTAGACTAAAAGGACTATATCCATTTTTGAAAAATAAAATACTGAAGTGAGATATCTTGTATTTGTTCAGTAGAGTCTTCTGTAAGAAGGCAGCATTTTGTTTTACACAAGCTAATAAACAGGCTGGAGTACTAAGTCATTGTTACCCTATGCATATGTACATGCTTTTTATGATTACTGCCAATTACCACAAAGCACATACTATGCTGTTTGCAAACACTACCATGCTACTGCATGTTGTTTATCCTGTTTATTGCAGACAGCATGGGTGTAAGTGAGTCACTGGAGGGGAGGTATTTGCAGAACCTTTGCCAGGTCATAAAATCTAATGTTTGTCCCCAGAAAGACAGAAGCACAGGAGCAGAAAGAGTTTCTCTGAGGAACAATGCCTGGCTGATTCAATTTTTTTGCTGGTGGATGGTCACCCTTGTTGCAGACAGTGTCCCATTTAAGAGCTGCTATTGGCTTACGATGGAGTCTTCAAGCGTTTGGCTGTTTGTGCATGCAGCCTGATGCATCTTTTGTGGTTCTTCAAGGCACCATATGCGTATCTTTATGTTGTGCTGGATTTTTGTAATGTTTGAAGACTGATTGAAACACGCGATTTGATGTTTTATCTGATGGTTTTATACAGGCATCTGCTCCAGTCTTTGTTCAATTGGTGATTAAAAATTGGCCTCAAGGGGAGAGATTTGTCAAAGGCAAGTGAATTGTTCCATTTGCTGGAATACAACATTCTCAATTATAGACTTTAACCAGATGGAGGGTTTCAGTCTCTTGTCTCTTGTTTGTGATTGGCACAGAATGTGATCTTTGTGGGTGGCTGTGTCACTGTACTATGACCTAACAGAGCAGAGTGAGAATCAAATGTCATACCTGTGGTTGACTTGAAGACAGCAGACGACAACTGAAAAATAAGGCGAATGTGTCCAAAAGTACACACTACAAATCAGATCTGCCAGAGTGTCATTTAATCCCCTGGTGATTCTGGTAAAAAAAAAAAAAAAAAAAAAGAAGCTTATAGCCAGTAAATTTTTGAGAACGTGGAGAAGGATACACAACCTGTCACATGAAGGCAAATGGCCTCGAAGCCTCGAAACAACCAACCAAGTGCTGTCATTTGTCGAGTATCTTGCCAGCAGCGACCCAGAGGCTCAGCCTGTGTAAAACAGACATTTGCCCACAGGCCTTTTTCTTGTTTTTTCTTCTCCTTTTTTTTTTTGATATTTTTCTTGTAATTTATGTTCTGGAATCTACCACTACCTTCACACCTGGTATCTTGCTGCAGATTCTGAAGGCATCTGCTTTCGTTAGAAACCAGGGCAGGATGAGCGCAATGAAAGATGACCTCAGAATCTGTGATGCTGAGGACTCTACGTCTGGTTACAGTTTTCCTGCCTTCTGCATTTTTGTAAAGGAGTTGAAATGTCTAAAAAAAGAATACAAAATACAGGGAGGAGAAAAAAAAAACACAAACACACAATAAATAAAAAGTAGAAACTGACCTGCATATACAACAAAAAGAGATTGGAGTCCAAAACTGTTCCTCTGACTATGAGGCCTGTCACATTTTTGCTGGCGTCCTACTTTGTTTGGCACAGGCTACTTTTCCTTCTCTATTAGTGTACATGGGCCGAACAATAATACATCTGCAAACCAGTTCAGCTCAGCTCTGTTCAAAAGTGTTTCCAAACTACAACCGATGCACTTTATCACATTACATTCAGTACAGTCTTCCCAGATTTGATAGAAGACCTGTAGTCAGAAATATTGTCATATAATCATGGCCACAAACATACTGAGTAAGTAAAAAGTGCTTTAAAGGCACTGACACACCAAACAGATGGTCGGCTGTCGGTCAGTGTTGGGCCATTGGTGAGCGTCTGTCGCCTTTAGGCCTTTGCACACTGAGTCCGTCTTTGTCTGATGCATTTTTTTTTTCTAATGTTATCCAGAAAAAATTGTTACGCACAGAAACCTGGCACATTGATTCCGATGCGTTTTATTGTTTGTTGGGAAAATTTGCAATGTGTGACAATACGAAACGACACATTTCCTCCTTTGCCTCTCTCTGGTTGTCACCACTCTTCTGTCCTCTACATCCTCTCTAGAGCTCTAGAGCTGTCCTCTACATCCTCCTCCCCTTCATCATCATCCACCTGAATATTACAATCTGACCTGTTGGACGTGCGCTATCTGAGTTTTATAAAATGATTCTTTGCGCCCCGTTCCTCTGTCTTGTTGCAGATGTGTCCCACCGCCACATTTTCTTCCCTAATTCTTTGTCAAGAAAGATTTCTGACAGATGCCAGAAACGCAGAAAATCAAACCTGTTCGGAAACTTTTAATGACGGACAAAAGTTCGGACTCAGTGTGCAAACGTGATTGACACAACATGAAGTCATATTTATTTTTAGATGTGCAACAGTTGCAGACAAATAAACTAAGTCAATGTGTGAAGAACTTTAGTCAGTGGGGTGTGTATCACACCATCGCCCCTCATTGCCCCCCCCCTTGGCTTATTGGGAACTGCCCACTGGTCCGACATCCCATTGTTCTGACCATATTAAACCCATTGTTCCGAAGTCCCGTTGTTCCAAATCATCATGATGCCCTGTGGTTAAAGGGAAATTTCGGTTTATTTCAACCTGTCTCCTATCGTTCTAAATTTGTTTCAAGTGACTAGTTACATGAAAATAATAGTTAGCATGTTAGCCGTTAGCCTAGATACAGCCAGGGCGCATAGTAGCATCAGACCTGTTAAAACGTAAGTGAACGGGCAACCTTCAAGTGCAAAGTTAGTCCACCAAACAAGCTTTTTTTCCACAAAGACCGCCTCATATCGTTAGGATAAACGTCAGAGAACATATAGAAACGACATGTAAACGTGTTGTCTTACCTTACCGGTGTGCTGCCATGTTTGTTTACCATCTAGCTCTGCTTTCCAAAGCGAGGCAAAACCGAAATTTCCCTTTAAGGTCTGGTTAGGTTTAGGCACAAAAACCACTTGGTTAGGGTTAGGAAAAGATCATAGTGTGGGTTAAAATGAAAAAGAAAGTGGCAAACACATAAGCTGTGAGCCTGCTTCTCCTCAAGCCTTTCTCAGCTGACCCAGAGCCGGTCGCGGCACACCATCAAGGCAGAAATACGCCCGCCGTGAGCCGTTCAGCACCGCGGAGAGCTCCCCACACAACCCGGACCCCAGAGTTAATAACAGGAGGTTATGGTGTTTCACTCTCTTCTCTCTATGACGCTTGTATCTCAACCAGTAGCCTACTTTTGTTGCGTTTGCTGATCCTCTATGGTACACAAATCTGATCCTCTATGGTACACAAATACAGTATAGCCTAGTATAATCACATATCGGAACAACAGGATGTTGGACTAATGGATGTTGGACCAATGGGCTGTCGGACCAATGACATGGACCCGGCTTATTTCTAGCTGATTCAGCACATTGAATCTGTGCTAGTGCTGGCATAGCCCATCAGTGAACAAAATCCCTCTTATTGGCAGTTAAGCTTATGACACAAGAAGAGAAACGGAAGTGAGGAGAGTAAACAAAGAGCTAAAGTCAAGAGCGAATGAGACCAAAACAACCTTGTTACTTAAGGTCAGATTGTTTTTCTTTAGCCACTGAGCTCTTTAGCAGATACGTTTCATGATGGTTTGTGTTCTTGTCTGCTAGCGCACCATATATATGCCTTGTTCTTTTAACACTGGATTGTGTTGTTAATGTGCTAACTGGCTAACTAGCATCCTGTCAGTCTTCCAGTTTCCCTTTTTGAATGATGATTACAGACGAGTGACGTATGCGGGTGTGGAGAGTTATTTCCTCTCATGCAGGCGCAGAACATGCATGCTGATTGGCTGTCAGTTGAAGTCTTTGTAGTGTGTTCTGATGCAACTTTCTTGGCCAAGACACGGCAACATCAAGTAATGGATTTTGGCAGTTTTAAACTTTCCTAAAAGCAAGCTTTGTCGAGCACCCTCCCTTTTCATTACTTCAGTCTGAATATGTACCGCCTCCTGCCTGATATGTAACTACTGGCCTGTGTTGCGTTCAGGCGTTGTCACATAAATAACAAATTCCAGCACTTGAGTAGGCCATAGTACAACACAGCAGCATGTCAAGTGGGCCAAACCCAAACCGAACCGGAGCAAAATTTCTGATTTGTTATCCAAACCCAGCCCAACCGTGTATCTTGCCTGTGCTTTCTTTACAGCCCTTTAAGGAAAGCATCAGTTTATACTCCTCTACATGTATACAAAACTTAAATAATAAAGACTATGTGACTAAGAAAAACAGGCCGCCCTTAACAACAGATTTTTTGACTTCAGCACATTCATCTCTCCTGCTGTTTATGAACACAGACATCGATTCTCTCCTTTAGAAAAACTCTCACCAGGTGCACATAAAATTTTATATAATCTGCATTTTCTATCCACTTTATATACCATTTTCACAGTTTTCTTGGTAATTTGCTGATTTGTTTTTTTTAATTTGGCTTGTTTGTTGAGAGAAAGAGTTGATTGTTTTGCTTTTTCAGTTCTGCTCAGTATCAAGTGCTGTTTTAGAAAATTGCTCAAGTGGAAGTGCACCAAAACATGTAGTGTAAATCCATGCTTAATGTTTAACAAGAAAGGGCAAATTACCCTTGAGCATAATTGCAAGTGGTTTTAATTGGATTATCAAACCAAGGTTTGGGGATTATCCATTTTTAATCAGAACATCTGAAGTTCATTTAATTTAAGTGGAGATATTGCCATGTTTTTACTTCCATTTTTAAAATTTTCTTTATATTAGACTCACTATAAATAGTAGCAGTCTGTCATTCCTAAAAACAATTAAAGTATTGCAGAGCCATCCATCCGCCAAGACCTCCTCCTCCTCTCCTGGACTCACATGGTGGTATTTCAACTACATCTTGTTCTTTTAAAAACATAATTACATTTGGACAAATTGACTCTACAGGTAGTTCACTTAGCTGAAAGTGACTGTCACAGTGTTTGTGTGACCACTTTCCTTTGGGTCATCATCATTATAAATACGTCCCTTCACTGCGAACCTCAAGCCACTTCACCACTTATTTCTGTACCAGTGACACATTATCTGGCTGGATGTGCATGTGTATACATGAGCAATTATAACAGCTATGAGGGTGCCTTGGTTTCTGTGACTGGTGTTAATTATGTGTTGTCTCGTACGGCGGAAGAGCCAGACAGTGCTTAAGTGCTACTGGAGGGTAATCTATTTATTGCTGATTTGTCTTACTGTAAGAGCTCGCACGCATGGTTGACTCCAGCATTTGTTCCTAGAAAAAGTAAACGAGAACTTCAGACTTATTTATGAATGTATGGGCGTTCGCTTTTAAAGGCTATTGTTGCTCTTTTGTATGTTGAATGTAGCATTTTTTATTTTTCTACAAGCACTTGGAAGAGAAGCCCAGTTGGACAGTGTCCAACAATAACCTAATGGAAAGAGAAGAAAGAGAAAATAAACAGTGTGAATTCTAACATATTTGGCAGTGGGTTATAGTAAACCTTGGGCCAAACACACAATGCTTCTGTAAAATGCTCAGAAACTTCCCCAGTCAACACTTCTCTCAACTTAAAGTTGATATTACATGAAAAACGCCTTTGTAACCTTCTTAGATCACATCCCTGACCATAGTGTGAACCTTTACAGAAATATACATCATTAAGAATAAAAATCAATTTCTTCATATTCTCCACATCCACTGTGACATCTAACCACCAATCACTCTGCAACTTTTAGCCCAAGCCCCCAGGAAAAGCACTGGGCTTTAAAACCAAATGTACATAGTGGCCAAAAGTGAAACTACACCATCTGGGTCCATCGTGATGCTATAAGGCACCAAAAAGACTTTAGCAGGATATATACTTGTGCATCAGCTCTATGCAGAACCTATGCCATAGTGAGCATTTATACTTGTGCGGTGGTGTGTCTGTGTCACTCTGCAGTTACACCTCAAAAACACTAGTTGGCGTCTGGGTTTCTGTGAAGTGCTGTAAAGTTTAGTTGATTCAAAACATGCCCCAAACACACTTTTTTCACTTAATAGAGACATTTTCAAACACAAGTACACAAATCAGCTTCACTATAATTCACAGCATTCACAGACAAAGCATTCGTCTTTTGCTGGACACATTTCCCCAACAAATACAACATGCTAATGTTTTTAGCACAAGCCTATGGCATTTTACATTGTATAAATTAGCCTAGCAGCTAGCGGACCTTTCCTCTACTCATATGAAGCCAGGGAAAACAGCAACATTTAACAAAGGTAGCATTACAAAATTCATCTCTATTACAACTCACAATGGCACAGACAAAACAACTGTCTTATACCAAATGAGTTTTCCAAACATATATAACATGCTAACGTTATTAGCCCAAGCCCATGGCATTTTACACTGTATAAATTAGACTAGTGGCTGGCAGAGATTTCCTCTGCTCATATGAAGCCAGGATAAATCACACACAAGACTTGAAATGCTACTTTTGTGAAGGATTTATTGTCTTAACAATTTATTGTTTCTTATCTCTGAAATTAAAGTAAATAAAACTTTTGTTTCCACTGAGGGAAATGGTTTCAGCATACAAAAATAGACAGGAGGTTTGCGTCGCCATGACATGTAGTCACATTTCTGGGGAGGTGCACGTCCAGCTACATTATAGGGTAGGGCTATACCTGTGTAGGTGTAGACTCTGCGTCGATGTAGAGCCTACACCTACACAGGTATGGCGTTGATTTGATGCAGAAATATAAATCCTGCATTTTTCTCTGGAACTGATCCATTCAGTCTGATAACATTTTGAAAGTCTAGAAGAGCTGCATGATTAAATCATTTTTATCCCTGTTCAAGTTAACGTAATGCTAAACCAGACGTTAGCTGCTCAGTCTCCGATCCAATCAGTGTTACACCGTGGAGGCCATGCTTTTATGACACGCCCAGTTTTTAATAGTCCAAACAAATTCCTCCAAACATTATATCCCGCCTGCCAATCCTGCGTCACATGGAAATACGTCAAAATACTGAAGCTAGATACTCTCAACTTTCATCAGGACTTTGTAAGCACTGAATGTTAATGCAGGGCTGAGATATATGGTGATATTATATTGATATTGTGACATGAAACTACGTACCATCTTAGACTGTGGATATCGTAATATTATAAGCTGTCTTTTCCTGGTTTTAAAGGCTGCATTACAGTGAGGTGGTGTAATTTTCTGAGCTTACCAGACTGTTGTAGACGTTCTATTATTTGACTTCACCCATTTAGTCAATTATATCCACAGTCAGCCCACTGATGGTCATTTATCAAAAATCTCAGTGTGTAACTGTAAAAGCTTTCATAATGTCGCAATATCAATATTGAGATATTTGGTCAAAAATATTGTGATAATTCATTTTCTCCACATCGCCAGCCCTATCTCAATGTCCCATATATTCCTTCATTTCCTTCACAGGCTTATTCTTATTTATGTTCTGGCTGGTAAAGGGGTGGAGATAGGCTCCAAGCATGCACAGGACAGAAGGTAAGGACGCTTCCCTGACATATACTGAACAGATTGTCGGTCCATAAAAGGGCTTATACATTGACTGACACATATGGATAATTAGGAGTGCACCTGAGCTGCATGGGAACAAACCCACATCCTTGACATGACACAGACTGTAAAAAAGTGGATGTCTGAACCAAGGAAGTTAAGCTCTTTTTCATATCACTGTTATGCCACCCTCACAAGTTCAAAAAGGAGAAGAAAAAGAAAAGCAGCTTTTATTTGCAATAGCATCCCGCTGCAGAGCTCCAGGCTAAGGCCCACCTCTGTCGCTGGGACGTATCTCCATCGCCAGGTTCCATGGTGGAAAATCATGTGTTATTGCGTGCGTTAAGGTATTGACAAACCATGTGTGCAATGGCCAGGGGGGACCAGGGGACACATTCCCCCCAAAGGTTCAAGCTCATACTTGTCTGTGTTTAATTACACTCGGTTTGTCAGAGGCAGCATTATAATGTTACCATAAAAGAAAAAGATACTTTACGTGCATGTGTGTACTTGTGTATATCTGCGCGCACAGAGAATCACCAGACCGGAGCGGAAGCTAAAGAGCCAGACAGAAAGCAGACTGATAAGATGCAGGTTTGTGGTGAGCACCAAGATATTGTATTACTCACACAACATTCCCATAACAGTACTGTTGGCAGCGTGTCGCGTTGTATTGAAATTCATTATTTCAGAGTTTGTCCAGGGAAAGAATAAAAGTTTGCAAAAGTTGGCTAGCAGCCAACCTCCATATCGCTAGCTGTTGTCCTGAGGTCTCTTTTTCTCTTTGGGTTATTTGCTTCACTAAAACTACAAGCAGAAAAGGCAGGTTGTTAACTGCTGCGTTAAAAGTCACATAGTCACGAACAGGAAGTACTAAAACATCCAACATGCAGCTGCTGATTAAAGAGTATACTGAAAATGCAGTCTCATTGTTTGCCATGTTCATGTTGTGCCATGTGTGTGCTCATCTGAAAACAAACAGGAGCAAGTGCATACACCACCCCCTCATCTCTTGGATCATTAATGCTTTATTTTAATGCGGTGATGATTGCTCACTACCTTAACCTAATATGTACACAGACGGGTGACAAATTAGAGATAAAAATATGACATGGCATAACAAATGTAAATGCTTCCACACAGGTGCACTGCATGGTACAGCTGAGCAGTTCACATCTAATCATGCTACTTGGCATGAGCAGTGAGCAGGCCCAGCTGATTTTGTTTTTTAATTTTTTTTCTAAATTGAAATCTTGGACGAATGTGTTGCTAAGACACAATCTAGTTGGGTTGATCCCCCCAGTGGCTGACTGAAGGTTTCACACTTGTTGTAACCCCAGTTCTACAAGCACAGGCAGAGCCCTCTACTGGCCTTTTTGGGTAACACTTTTCTCCAATCACAATCAGTCATTTTGCCCCCTTAAATCTTCCTAAAGGTAGCCAGCCAATCAGATGTGCCTACCTGAATACGTGCAGACGCCACAGTATATACGGTTGCACACATTACTGCATGCCTTACTGTACCTGTGACTGGCTTACCCTGATATTCTTACCCTAACTTTAACCAGTCCCACTGCTCTTGCCTAAACCTAACCAATCCAACCAATGAAGGCAAGAAGTACTAGCCAATCACAGGGGAGTAGGGTGAGTCATTCCTTCATTATCCAAGGATCCTCAAATTTGCCTTCAGAGAGCACCGTAAGAGCGACTAGAAGGCCCTGCCTCTGCTACTACAACTTGGGTTACAGTATCTTTCTGTAGGTGGAATGGCGAGTTGATCCGAGGCACCCAATTTTCCGCCTTGTAGGGTTGTCACATTGGCAGAACCCTTTTCGTTTAAACAGACCGAGGCGGCGTTCTGCAACGGGAGGGGCTGTTGAAGACTTGTGGGAGGAGCTGTTGATGACGCCGCACGTGCGAGCCACTGGCGGTAGATAAACAGCAAACAGCTGATAGCAGGAATTAGCGAGCAGCTAGTAGCAAGAGGGAAACGCAAACCTGACAGACACTGTAAAGATGAGCAACTGGGGAGACAAGGCATTGCGCGCCCTCCTTGCCCTCACAAATGAAGAGGCCATTAACCGCCAGATGATGGGAACAGTGAAGAACGGGCCGATTTACGAGAGAATCGCCACCTGACTATCGCCGCCTGACTAGCCACGGCTTCCCTCCCACGTCACTGTTTACGTCACACGCTGAGTCACACGTTTTGTTACTTGCTCACGCCCCCCATTGCCCTGAAAAAGGCACATTCTGTATAAACAAAAGTAGGTAGGCAGCAATTTTCCCTCCTCCCCGATTTTGTTTTTATACTGCCAATGCTGAAAAAAGACTGATTAGGCTTTCCTGCAAATTTGCACAATTCCTATCTAAAAAGGGCTTCTGTTGGTGTAGTGGGTGGAGCCCAATGAATGAACACTCATTCGCTGCAGCCCGCCTACTTCTTTACAAACTAGGCTGCCACAGCAGAGAAGTTGGGGGCCCTGGCCAACCTAAGTGGTATGCGGCTGAACCAGGTAGAGCCATGGCCTAACCTTGTAGGGGTCAAAAGAAAAGTATTAGACATCCTGCACATCACATGGTCATCAAGAAGCATCAAGAGGTAAGTTTACTATGCCCAAAGGGAGGGCTGCTTGATTATGGCACAAATCATAGTCACAATTATTTTGGTCAATATTAAGATCATGACGTCATACTATTACTCATTGACTTTGAAAACATCATGCATTTATTGAACGTTAAAAATATACATATCTTTTTAAAATGGCATACTGGCCATAATTTTAACAGTAACAGTTAAGGCAATTAAATGAAAATAAATAACACATATGTCAGTATGTAATGTAATTCTCCATTATAAGACTCTGACCTGTTGATAATTCCTGAACTGCAGCTAGCGCTGGTATTCTCTACAACATTTAGTCAGTATATGAGAGCACGGTTGGATATCTGCCACAATTAAGCATTTTACATTAGCCGTAAAAGATGGCTGAGGTCAATGACAATGGCATTGGATTAACTTGCCAAGTTGCAGTGTCCAAAATAAACTTTTGGGCTCCTCTGCCAAGAGCTGGTAAACTAGAAAATACGTGCCAGGAATACTGGCCAAAAAGATTCAGTGTTAATTTAATATTTGCATATTTGTCATTAATAATGAAGCCTAATACAAGTCAATAAAACCAGGGCAGTCAAACGCTCCTGTCTCAGTTTACAGCCAGACTGGCAACTGACTCATTGATTTTTTTCCTCTCCCTGACATATTTTAACTGCACTTAGCATTTTGTGTTTCAGACCAATTACTACTACCTCTCTTATCTTAATCTATCACCACCTTGCATGCCACGACTACATACCAATCATACGGCATAACAGCTGTGTAATAGCCACAAACATCCTGGAGTTTGCAGCTAAGATACAAATTTCTGGCATTCATTTGTAAAAATTATCAACAAAATGATTTTTAGGGGCTGAACACGTATTATTTGTCTTTAATATTTTATTGTGCTTGTGACTGTGTGATGTAGGAGTCTTTTCTTCTTACTAATTGGGCTCTCAGTGAGGCAGTGACTGTTGGATCAGGTTTGGAGGGGAGTTGTCAAAATCTCTGATACGATGGCTCAAAGTCAGCTAACCATACAGCTGGAGTGTGCTTTAATAAGGTCTCCAATAAGACTATTACAAGAAAAAAAAGTGCTGATTTTCCTCTCTGTGTTTCAGACGACAAACTTACCGTTTTGACTTTCTTAACTCAGTATAGGGCTTACAGTGAGGCAAATAAATAGGATGTTGGAGGATGTAAACTAGTATTACATTGAGACAATGTGACTCAGAACAATACTGTTTCAAGTGTCAAAAAAAAAGTTTGTGCCAGCCTCAAAAAAAAAAAAAAAAAAAAAAAAAAAGGCACAAAAACAAGATACCAACACCAAAGTGACACCAACATCAAAGGTGCATCATTACGGGCCATGGATGGTTTTTCATCAAATGTCATACATAAAGTGGGCAGGCATCTCTAAATGTATCACTTTCAATCCTGTCATCATCGTGACCTTATCTAGTTTAATCACAATAAAACAATTGTGTCTTTGAAGAGTAAACAAGCTGTAGAATACATCAAGTTTTTTTATGTATAAATAACGCGAGAAAAATAGACTTTTAAAGGAAATAAATAAATAACGTTATAAAAGAACGTGGTGCTTTCATCTATCCTTGAGCAACAGCATTGCGTATAAAAAGCCTACCATTATAAACCAGCAAGAATTCTTCAAATAGATTGAGAAGCTCACAATCTATTGTTCCTGCTGCCATTTTAATGGCAAATTTACTTGCAACTCAACCAACAACCACAGAGAGACAGAGAAGGACATAAAAGTGAAAGCTGCTTTGTTTCACAGGCTGCTGCTCTCGTGGGTTTACCGAGACATACGGTTACTGCTTTTTTGTCTGCTGGATTCTTCTGTGTGGGCCTCCATCATTATAGCTGACATGTGATATGAAACAAGCAAAATGGTTTGTACTAGTTTTTGTCTAGTGTGTAGAGAATGCAAGATTAAAAAAGAAGAAAAAAAATGCATTCAGATACGACTGATGGCAGGGAACGCACGCTCGTAATTGCTGTTTGCTGTGAGCAGTGAATACATGCAACTGTTTAGTGGGGAGCAGAATGCACTGTATCATCATATCAGACAGACTCTTTTGTGAAATCTTGTATCTACAGTCTGAGTTGGACAATCACCCCACTAAATGCTCTGCTGTCAATATTTCAGGACGAGGAGAGAACAACAAAGCGAGTGAGAGATTAATGCTGCCAGAGAAAAACAAATAATCCTCTCTCCCCTCTTCCAAATGTAGTATGGATGCATTATCGCTTGCCTCAGAATAAACCTTGGTGCCACACCTGACCTTAAGACTAACTTTTCACTTACAAATTAAATTGAAATCTATCAGACGATAGCATCAGAAACCATGGGAAATATGATCACTGGATCCAGATATTCTTATAATGCTCAGGATAAAATGTCAATGGGCATTAGCTAATTTCATCAGCGATGCTTTTTATTAAATTCTTTTAAAAGCCATTCGGGTTTCCTTGCCAAAGATGTCATATTAATTTAAGGCTGGAGACCTTGAAAGAAGGATAACCCAATTTGTACATTAATATGGTAAGTCTGTGGTACATATTGAGGGAATTAAAAGCACACACAGCAAAATATTGCCTCTGATACAGAGATACACAATTGCAGGGTAATGCTTTTAACGTCACAATTATCAAAAGGGAAGCCGTTTTTTTATTTAAGCATCATATCTCTAGAATGGCGACAATATAAAATGAAAATACATCGACCCTCTTTGTTTGGTAATAAGACAATATGTCTTCAAGACACGGACTCTTAATAACGGCTCACTGGGCTGCAGAACATGCCACAAGTACTTGCGTCTCCTTGTAACTCTGTACATCTCATGACTTCATAATTACAACCTGTTGTTTTGCACCATGTTGTTAGTCCTGGAACTGTGCTTTCCAGATGTGAGGTCAAAGCGTACATCCCACATGGGTTGGCATGTCTCACCAACACTGCAGAAAAGCCTTGGCATCAGTCAAATACTCTGAAACCTTGAGAGGCAGTGTACAGTAGTGTCTTGCACAACCTTTTACAATGCTATAGGTTCCTATGAAAAGGATGATGAGATGAAATGAAAGACTTGTTATTGTTCCCACTCACTTCCTCTGAGCTTCTGTGTTTGCATGGTTTCCTTGGTAACAAGTGTAGTGCTTTGCTTGTCCTGATTCCACTGCCGGAGTTTATGCACCAAACTAGTAAAGAATTTTTCAAAGAGACTTAGGAAGTTGTGTTATTCAGAGCAGTGTGCTGTTTGATTAGGCAGTGCTGTTGTTATATCATCTTCCGGCTAACAACCAAACCCGACGTGATGGCAACTGGTAACATTTTTTAAAATATCACCCACACCAAGAGCAGCTGAAACAATTATACAATCACCTCTTGTAAATGGACAAACACTGAGGTATTTTTTAACTGCCTTAGACCAGCAGATGTATAGGATTTGCTATAGGGACTGATAAGATCACAAAGATTTATGCTTTCAGTTATTGAAAAATGAATTACATGAACTTATGTGTTCTAGTAGTATTGTTAAACATGGCACACTAGTGTAGCGTGTAAGGGGTTAACATTTAAAGGAATGGTGTGTAAGACTTTGGGGGTTTTAGTGGCATCTAGTGGTGAGGATTGCAGACTGCAACAGCTGAAGCATCCCCCAGTAATGCAGGATTTATACTTCTGCGTCAAATCGATGCTGCACCTAGGGCATAGGCTCTACGTTAATGTAGAGCCTGCGCCATACCCTACGGCGTACCCTGACGTGCACCTCCCCAGAAATGTAACTACACATAATGGCGACACAGACCTCCTGCTGAAACCATTTCCCTCAGTGGAAACGAAGCTTTAATTTACTTTAATTTCACAAATAAAAAACAATAAATTGCAAAGACAATAAAACCTCCACAAAAATAACATTTTAAGTCATGTGTATGATTTATTCTGGCTTCATACGAGCAGAGGAAATCACCGCTCGTCGCTAGGCTAATTTATACAAAGTAAAATACCATAGGCTTGTGCTAATAACGTTAGCATGTTATATTTGTTCGGAAAACACGTTTAGTATAAGACAGTTGTTTTGTCGGTGAACCTTGTGAGCTTTAATGGAACCAAATTTTGTACTGTTACCTTTGTTAAATGTTGCTGTTGTCCCTGGTTTCATGTGAGTCGACGAAAAGTCCACTAGCCACTACGCTAATTTATACAATGCAAAATGCCATAGGCTTGTGCTAAAAACATTAGCATGTTGTATTTGTGGGGAAAATGTGTCCAGATAAAGACAAGTGCTTTGTCTGTGAATGCTGCGAGTTATAGTGAAGCTGATTTGTGTACTTGTGTTTGAAACTGTTGCTATTAAACCATGTTACATGTGTGTTTTGAATCAACTAAACTTAAGAGCACTTTAGATTACAGCTGGTAAAAACACTGTATAAAGCAGTTTCATATTTAAAGACCATGTTTCTCCTACGCTGTTCGACTCATTGCAGGTGAGTAACTAGCTCAGCAACTGCTAATGTGTGCTCACCAATTTTCTCTGATGACTTAAGATCCAGACTTGCAGGAGGTTTTTACTGGGAGTTGAATTATCTGCAGAGGTCTCTTCCTCTACAAGACAAACAGACTCTGTAATTTAAACCTGTAAAAACACTGAATGAAGGAGTTTCAGGTTTAAAAAATTTGTGTTTTTCCAACACTGCTTGTCACTGAGAGGCTGCTAATTACAGTGACATGAAAACATGATGGCCCTACATAGAGCCACTGTTTGTTTTTTCCATTCTGGGCTACTGTAGAAATGTGGCTGTGCAACATGGTGATGTCCGTGGAAGAGGCCCCACTTCCTATGTAAATATAAACAGCTCATTCTGAGGCAGCAAAAACAGTGATTCTTATTTTCAGGTCTTTATAAACTCTAGAAAGCCTACTTATTATATTATATTCCATATCTTCAAGTATATCCCTCTTAATCTTACAAATTAATAATGTAACTGAATAATTGTTTGACTGAATTTTTATCACACATTATTTTACACTCCACAAATAATTCCCAAAAAGCCCTAAACAAAACAGTGAACTAAGTGCAGACAACACTGAAATTCATGTGCATTACCACCGGAATAAGTTTTACTTTAAAAGTAGAGTGATACTATGACTTCCCTGTAGGCCTGTTCCCCTGCTATGAAACACCAGCCATGTCACGGCCATGTCAGTATACTGTAGGTCACACTGTGTGGATGAATAGGGACTTAAAGGGCATGAAGGCATCACTGACAAAAATTGTGATCTGTAAGCCAACCCGAAGTCAAACAAGACAGTGCAGTATAATATTACAGAAAGCCAGTGGGTAGGAGTTTGACATTGAAAAACTACCACTGGAGAGTGCAGGAACTGTATTGAGCACGGCAGACACAGACACACACAAGAGCCAATTTGTGCCTGGGTACGTGTGAGGATGTATGTTGTGACTCACCAAATACAGACTACAGTCTAATTAATGCAAAGTGATATTGGTAGACAATTGCCATTTAATCGCACAGAGCACCGACAGGGAAGAGGGTGCATCTTCACTTAAAAATAGTTGATGACTTCATTGCCACGAGGCAGAAACAATTGCTTGACAGCCAGATTGTGACTTTTAATTTAAAAGAACTGCCAGTAAACAGAGAGGGCTGCGTGATACACCAGTGAAATTATGGACCTTACCGGAGCTGGAGGGTATAAAGACAGCAACAAAAAGAACAGACAAAAGAGAAGAAGAAGAAAAAAAAAACCTTTACTCTTCATTTCCTTGGGTTGAGAAATTAAACAAGGAGGGCAATAAGGAAGCTGGTTTCAACAGAAAATCTCCAAAGATTTCTTAAAATGCCTCGGAGCAATGCATGAGAGTGACTAGTAATATAAATGTGCTTTTATATTTTTAGCTGCTTTTCATTGTCTGGAGTTATAAAAAGAAGCATATTATATTAAAATACAGAGCCTGGCAGGTATCAGTGGTAAACTTTTTTGATAATTTGTGCGTGGGTGATGATATGTACACTCAAATTGCTTATTTTGCTCCCTTGAATTAATAATTTGTGTGAACCACTTGACAGAAATAATCTGTTACGCTGTTTTACCCTGATGTCAGTGGTGAAACAGCACTGGGTTTAATACCTGGATGAGTCTCTGTCCAAAACGAAATTATTATTAACCCCAGGTGGCTCATTGAAATCGTCCGTGACGTGACTGAAAGCTGGCTAGCAAAGGGTAAACAAGAGCTGGAACAACAAAGAAGGTGGGAAACAATAAATGAACAAAGGCAGTGATAGGAGGCAGAACAGGCAGAAGCACCTTGTATATTGTTAGAGGATTATGTTTACTCGTGTTTCTATCTGGGGTTCATACAACTTCCAGCTCTCTGGCTTTGTGCATGCTCAGACGTTTCCACACTCACAGAAACTTTCAGCTAAGAAGACTTTTTGCCTCCCTCACTTTGTCATAATGTAACACACACCCAAATACAAATTTAAATGCCTCTAAGGCAGAGTCTGCTCTGCGTGCGGGTTACACGTGGAGGGCTCCTCACTAGCTTTTACAAGTTACAACAGAAATTAGCTGGCAAAGCAGATGCCCTCGGAAAAAAGGTTCAGAGGTTTTATCTTACCCAAAAAACAAGGCGTGTTGAGTAATGCCCGCCACATATCTTAGCATAATAAAGATGATTTCTGCAGGTCAATGTTTTCTTTAAAAACTCTGATCTAGCATATTCTAAAAATATAAAAACATCTAAATATATTGGCTAACAGATAAAAGCATCATGGTAAAAATGTACTGTAGCAGTGTAAAAGCTGAATTTGATACCATCCTTTGTTAACAACATTGAGCACTTACTAGGGCCGTAATCACCTATTTAACATTGGGGGGCAGCTGTTACTCAGGTCATGGACAATTTAAATTCAACATCTATCTGATTTTAAAGCATTTTGGAACAAAAATCCTAATGATTAAAGAAATGTTACCCGAAAGGTTAAGCTGTTATGATCACAGACTTAAGATGATAAATGTTTAATGTACTTCTAGGAGCTTTCTACACTGACATTGAGACCTGAACAAATTCCCAAACAGTCTGGTCTTTTAAATGTAAATGTAGACAATATATTAAAAAGAAAACAAAGTCGTATTCTTTATTGTATCCTGTCATGGTTTCTAAGAAATTGTCTATTCTTACTAGTCACTCCTAGTCACCTGCGCCTGCCCCGTCTTCACCTTAAAAACTCCGTGAATCATCTGGAACATACAGACTCTTTTACTGTTAATAAACAGTATGACTTTTTTTGGTGGGTGGGGCTTAGCTGGAGGTAAAACAATTCTTCGCAGACATTAGCCAGAGCTAGCTGGCGAATTTTGTTGGCTTTTTTTAGACAATGGAGGAAGATGATGGGAGTGGTGCGTTCAGAAATACTCATTGTCGGAGTGTCGGAGCGCTGTCTGAATGTACAGTTCAGTTATCCAGAGCGCCGAGCGGAGTAAGGCCCAATCCCAATATCCCCCCTTGTCCACTACCCCTAAGCCCTTGGCCCTACCCCTAGCCCTTGCCCACTACCCCTTGGCCCTCGAAATGAAGCAACGAGGGGTAGGGGTTGAAATCTTTCCCTAGAAATTGGGACACCACTCACTACGTCATTGCGTCGGTTACGTTCACGCATAAGTAACTATTTTAAACAGGAAGCCGTGAGCCATCTACATTTCCAACCAGCATCTACAATGGAGTCTCCAGTTTACATTTCCAACCAGCATCTACAATGGAGTCTCCAGTTGAGTTCATCGTTTGCTGTATTCATCATGCTTTGTTTGATGGACGACAGACGACAAAATGATATGTACGACAGGGGACTTCTGCTAGGTAGCTAGCTAGCTAACCAGCTAACATTACGAGGCAGCATAGTTATACTAGCTGGCGTGTTATTGTAATGTGAAAAATCCGCCAATTTTGCAGAACAGGACAGATGACGGATGCCAGATAGTGCGAGCTAACAAGCAACCTGACGACGGTAACGTTAGCTAGCTAGCTGGGTAGCCATGGCGACGTTGGCAAGTCAGCATCTGAAATCCCTTGCTCCGAAGGGCTAGTTTCATACCCACTACCCCCTCGTTATGCCCCCTACCCCTACACGCAAAAAAGGAATTGGGACACCACTACCCCTCGCAGGAACATGCAAATCTAGGGGTAGGGCCAAGGGGTAGGGCTAAGGGGGGGCTATTGGGACGGGCCCTAAATGTGTGATGAACTTAACCATTTGTTAATTCATGTAGAAATAAAATGCTCCATTTCTTCGACCACTGGGCCTCTCATTTTAGTGTAGAGCGTCAGACTGAATCTACAAACGCACGTCAGGTCACTCACTCTCTGGGACCGCGAGTGTTACTTGAGTAAGTAAACACTGACCAACTGGACCGGACTGGCCGACCCGTGTGCTCTCACTCAGTGGACAGATGATGTCACAGGAGGCTTTGTGGTTGATTACTATGCCAATCTTACAGAGGAGGACGACACTTGAACAGTTTCCTCCACTTTGTTTTGCTATTGAACGTTAGCTAATGTGCTAAAAAGTTAGCATTACGGAGAAATCCAATATTCCTATTACCTCCCTAATTTCTGACTAGGTGGACATGATAACCCTTAATACGCATACCGTTATTCATCCCTACAACAGGAAATACTTTTTCCCTAACCTGATATGAAGTGTCTCTCTTTTCTCACCCACCTCCTCCATCTTTTCCTGCCCTATCTCCAGTTTCCTTCACTCCCTTTGCCTGGCTCTGTCCACAGAGTCCGCAAGAGTCAACATGAGATTATTTGGTAAACTACTGAATGTTGTTCATATTTGTTCATGTTTGAGCAGCATGAGGCTACATGATGGATAGGTGTAACGTTGGGTGGACGTAGGCTGTTGCCTTCTGAAAGGTGATCGTTACCTCCAGGCCTCCTCTGCTGCCATCTATCTCTTCTCCTTTACTTTTGCCTGAGTACAACAACGTGAACGTGCAATAAGGAGCAGCATTTGGTTAATGTAAGAAACACAGCTTAGGATCCAGCTCATTTTTTACTTTCCAAAAGAAAAGCCTCTTTGTTCCTTGTCATGATTATCGTTATGACTCAAACAGTGTACAAGTGTAAAAACTTTGGCTGCAAAACTGCAGATGTCTCAAGATTCTTTGAGGGACAGTTGGAAGCTTGCATCAGCTGTTTACTTTTATCAGTAGAGTGTTGACCCCACTCACCCCAGCACTGCTTCACTGTTCAGTTTTGAAGCATTAAAAAATACTTACTGTGCACCATATACCCAATATGTGAACTATCTTTCAAACTTTTGTGTGAGTTAACAGCAGTGTATATCTGTTCGGATAACCATGGATCTATAAACATTCTGCTTGCTGGCACAACCTTGTCAGTTGGAGACACATAACCATGGTAACCCCAGTGTACCTCAGCAGCACAATATGTTTTTCAGTGTAATGAAGTTTTACTTTAATAAGACAACTAACTCACATTTTAAAGTCACACAGAGGAACCAAATGACAAGTAAATGTCCTCAAGGTTCACCATTGTGCTGGAATTAAACTTTGCCTGGTGCCAAATTTTAAGCACATTAAAAAAGTATAAAAGTCGCACTTGTATCGTACTTGTACTTCAATGGCTGCTGCAAAATAATGGCTGAAGTCAGATGAACGGACTTAAAACTTTGTTATTAGATAAAACAGATGGTGACAAAGTTTTCCTTTGGGAGCATAATTTACAGTTGAAAAAAGTTAAGAAATTGCAATGTATCCCAACATGTTTAAAATCACAATAATATTGAATCGTAACTTCAGTATCGTGATAATATCGTATCGTGGACCCTCTGATGGTTCCTATTCCAAGCTGCAACTAATGCTGACTGTCATTATTGAGTAATTTGCACATTATTTTCTTGATTAATCAATAAATGGTTTGGTACAGTTTGGGACATAATCTTTACATTGTAAATAATTATATTTTTTTTGCATTTTTAAACATGACTGAAAGGATAAGGGGCAGTACACATGCCATGTCTTTAACAGCCTAGAAAATGCAAGGCTGGACGCTGGGCGCTACTATTTGGAGCCAGCTTTCAAGAGCGCAGCGGCAGGTTGCGTCTGAGGTTTCTAAGCAACCTTAACAAGCACTGTTTCATCACCTATTTACCTGAAATCCTGAGAGCAGAGCTGATCTTCTTAGGCTTATTGTCCATGGGACAGATGTAAAGCTCTGACAGCCCTGCACTTAAATGATTAACTTTGCCGTATTCCATAGACTGATTTTTATACAAGAAGGGAAAGATATCTGTCAGCTGTGATTGGTTGGTTGTCATCACATGACATGCGGTGCGTGCTGCTGCGTTCCAAAAGTTGAACTCAGTTTAACTTGGGGCGCAGCTGTCGCTCTGGCATTTAAGCGCGCCTGGCATGTGTCAACATTGAAAACAATTAATTTTTGAGGGTGCAAAAAAACACAGCATGTGTACGGCCTCTGAATCAATTGCATGGACGTAGATTTTGTTTCAACATTAGGAGGGGACACATATCAAACAGGAGTTTTGGGGTCCTTTGCCAGAAGATTTTGAGCATCAAACACTTCATTTCCTGCATTCAGGATATCTTCTCTCCAAAATTCTATACCTATGATCAGTTATCAAAATATTTTCTGTCACTCAGCTTATCGATTAATCAGTCTTTGAAACTCTAAACCAAAGTTCAAAATGTCTCCAAGGGTGACTAGGCTACCTCTGATGTTTAGCTGTGACACATGGAATGGAAAAGCTTTTTCAAAAAAGTCAGTGCACACACTAAAATAGAAAATCTCACGTCAGATCATTAACAAAACCAAAAGCAAAACTATTTCCTTTTTCCAATTGTACTGGCTTTGCTGTTATTAAACTAAGTATATTTAAATTCAATATATAATTATCATAACAGGTTAAAGAGGGCACATTTTTTGCTGCAATATGCTTTCATCAACTGTTTTGATCATACAGTTTTTGTGTTATAACATTTTATGCTTTGCGGCGCTGAATTACAGATGCTCTTTGTAGGACTGTGATGGTTTCCACCTACACACACCTGGTTATTGCCTAAAAGTCATATCCAGCATGCTTAATGACCTCGTTTAGCTAAGGGGAGGTGAAGGTGCTCTTAGCCTGCCACATTTTCCTAATTGTTTTTTAATTACACCTCAGACTGTATCATCTGCAGTAATTTGAGACAGCAGGTCAGTTTCCTGATAGAGTGATACAACATTAATGAAAAATGAGCCGTAGTTCTTCTAAGGCACCCATTTCCATCCGTTCTAAGCTGTTTATATTGAGGATTTATTTATTCTTGAGCACATTTTACTCACTTGGTGGTTATCACTGAGCCCACATGCACTGTATATTGCTAGTTTCAATGACATAGATGGTTACTGCAGCTTTATTCCACAAAGGCTTCACCCTCTAGCAGGCTCCCGAGGTTTGCCTGTAGAGCCTGTCTGTCTGGACTGCAGGGTGTTTCTGTAAATTCATCAGCTGCAGCAGTGCAAAGATATCTGAGGCTGAAGATCTTATGGCATAACGATGATGACACAGAGTTCCCTGCCTCTCTTCGAGCCGTGCTAGCTGGCAACATCCAGCTGTCCATCCAGAAGATGATGACCTTGAAGTGGGCAGCAAGGCGCCCTTCCTCTCCTGTACCTATTGAAGATTTCAGAGAGTTTCCCCTACTGTCCATGCAAAAAGACATCTCAGTAAATATCTCCGCAACAGCAGAAGCCATGCCGGCACACAGATCTCTGCCTGAACTTGGCCCCGTGTTTCTGGGTGTATGTGACTTCAGACAGACTAAAGAACTGTTGGTGTTTCATGCTCCTTTCATGGGCAAGTTCTGGCAGTCGATCAAGTGAGTCTGGCAGGAGACCTTGCAGCAAAAGCCCCAGGTTCCAGTTTGTGTGACTTCAATGGACTGTCAGGCCAATCAGAGAAATTCCACTCTAATGTTTGTTATGTGGATGAAGACGTGGTGGTGTATGTTGACCCTACTACAGCTAGCTGGTCAGGCAGTAGGTATTCTGCTTCCCCCCGTAGTAGTGATATAAAGAGATGATAGAATATCTGAATAAAATCTACCTCTTCACAGCGACAGCCAGCAGCAACGTGACCCCACTCAAAGTATCTATGTCAGCACTGCTTGCAGGTAAGCAGGTAATGCCTGCCCCTGAGCAGGAGATACATATTTCTTATGCAGTGTAGTATGTGTGGTGAGCTGAACCCGCTTTGTCCACTGCAGGAGGAGAGACTGTGGGTTTCAAAGAGACCTGTGGCTCACAGGACTATATAATCTTACTGATCTGAGATCAGCAAAAATATTTGGCTTCCACTTCATTGCTAGTTAACATGATTGAGGGCTACTGCTGACCATCTTTAGGACATATCACACCAAGATGGTAGTGTTTCTGAAGCCCCGTTTCCACTGAGCAGTGCGGTACGGTACAGTTCAATTTGGTACACTTTTTTTTTCTGTCTCCACAGTGAACAGTGTCTGTTGGGGTACCTAGCACACAGATCTGGTACTAAAAGGTGGAGCTGTGAACACTGCAGTCTGTTAATTGGTCAATAGCGAACAGTCACTCTTACTCAGGGCTGAGTCGTGGCTGGTTTTAGGCTTATGTAACCTCTGTTCATACCGTGGAGAGTTTTCTAAGTAAACTAACTATAAAATGAAAGGATGTTTTGATGCCTCTTGCAGCTGCTGTAGTCTGAGGAAAAATATCTTAATTCACTGGGCCGACTGTCGGCAACTTTTAATGTGGAACACTTATATTAATTTATTTATATTGATGTGGAACATTTATATTAATTTCGACCGGGATGGCATATATCCCAAACTTCACTTGGAGAAAACAAAAGCGTCGTGGAGCGTTGTTCCTGTGGGCTCTGGCAACACTAAACCCCCAAGCTTGCCAGAGAAGGACTAAATGCACAAACCTGCTATTTTTAAATATCCCATGGAGAGAGACTCTCACTGCAGCCTGTTCTAGTTTGTTCTGAAAATGTTGGCATGCAGCCTCGTTCTGTGGACGATAAATGAGGTGCAGACAACGCTAGGGTTGAGGTGTCTGAAGGGTTACTTTTGGTTCCAAAGGTACTATACCGAAAGTGTTTGGTGGAAACAGGGCTTACGTTTCTCTGGGCGTGGTGTGTACTCAGTAGCCTTGTGGCCACTTCATCTGGCTGGTAGTTTTCGGGTTCCACCAAAGACATATCCCAACAGCATCTTGGCCAGTTTTAGAGATAGTAAGAGTTGGTTCTTGTAAGTGTGACTTAACCTTGTTGTCCCTACAAGGCTAAACTGGAGAGGCCCATTGAAGTGCTGATTCTGTGGATTCAGGTTTACACAACCAATACCAGTTTATATTGGTGTGTAAAATCTGATTAGCCACCCAAGTATCAAAAAATATCAATGAGCTACCCTGTAGAGCCTGCTAGAGCACTCTATCTGAGCTCATAGCACCAAGGTTACAATCTTACAGGAATACTTCACCCCCAAAATACTAATTTGTATATCAATTACTCACCTTGTGTTGCATTGTTTTTAATTAGAGGAGTTTGGATTTGAAGAGGGCATCGATACTTTTCACTTTCAGTTCAGTTCCCTGTCGAAAAGGGCTGTCTGTTTGGGAGTAATGAACATATGATGGGATAACTGAGATTTGGAGTACACTGTACAAGTCGTGTGAGTGTTTGAAAATGGATATTCTAATATAGTTTTGCGGTTGTTAAATTCAGCCCCTGTGACTTCAATCTATCAAGATTTTTTTTTCCATTTTTCAATTCTTTGTTCACATAAAGCATGTGAAAAAGAAAGTTCTCAACGTATCCAACTCAATCCCCAGAAAAAAATGTTGGCACTGAATGTTTTTGCAAAATACAGTTGTGTTACCTTTGCACATTCTTATGTAGTGATACCTTGAAACTTTACACTCTGGTTAATGTGTGGGCACAAAAACCACTTGGTTATGGTTAGGAAAAGATCATGTTTTGGCTTAAAATACACTGTGTTGGGGGGGGGGGGACACACAGCAAATGTTCTCTAAAAAAACATCCGGTTTGTTGTTTGTTGGTCTCTAACAGTAGACCGCAGCTGTCTGCAGCTAGGTAGCCATCTCACCATCCCCTTCCCCCCCTGATGACAGAGTCAGCTCATATACTATGTCACTTTTGAAACATTGTTATGATACATATGAAACATACAAATGTAAGTTGCAGAAACATATAATACCAACAATTTCCTCTGGCAAATGGGTTGACGTAACATGGGGTGAATAATTGATACAAAGGGTCATTTGGTATGAGAAGTATTCCTTTAAAGTAGAGGTACAATGATGGTGAACATTAACTACAGCTAATGGTAAAGAAATCAGATGTCTGAAAGCCCAGAGAAAGCATGTACACTTTTCTTCTTGTTTTCCCTCCCCCGCTGTGCTTTCATTATGTGTCAATCTCGACTATCTCCACTGAAGTGGAAGCAGTCAATATCACCCTGTTCTGTACTGTGTGAAGAGTGAACTCTAATCGTGGACTGCATTGGGTGCATTGGTCCTCTTAGGGATGGCTCATCTTCCAAATAAAATGTGTTGAAGCAGAAAGCACAAGAACCCAGATTGCCTCTAAAATACTTAAGAATCTACTTGCGTAATATAGAATGTGTAGGCTCTAAGCCGTAACAGTGTTTGCAGTTTTATTTGTTATTCTGCCAGGAAATTGTGGTCAAACATTATGCAACTACATTTAATTTTTTCCATCCCAACAACATATAAAACCCACGTCTCCACAAGAAGCTTTATAACTTGCAGTCCTAACAGTTTACTTTTATATAGACTCACAAGCTGAGCACAGTTTTACTAAGCTGACAGCAAACCAGCTGTTGAGGTCCATTAGTGTGTTATTTTCATAATATGGGACTTCATTTATGATCCGGTTTTTATTTAAATGCCTTTGATATCATTAAATCACTTAGTATTCACTATGGGGAAACAAAGATTTCAGCAATTGCCTACCTCTGTAAGACAGCATACTGTAGCACAGCTACAATGGCAAACCCATTAGACTACATTGTTGAATGTAATAACCAAATGATGGTTGCTGCTGGTGGTAATAGTGCCTTAAGGTTATAGCTGTCAGTGATCATCTCCAGCAATGAGCATTACAGGCTAAGCCCTCCCCATACCCATCCTCCAGGACCCATAAAGGCCACCCTGCGCTTTTGTTCAGGCAATCAAGATATGCATGGACATTAGTTTCGAAAGCCAAATGGTGCAATTCAACCCTGACCTGCCTTCAGCTTAAAATGAATTGAGACTGAATTATTCTCCCCCAGTTACTTTCCTATGCAGCACCATCATAAAGAGCAGTCGCTCTAATTTCCTTTGACAAATCGTTAAAGAGCCCCGGCACTAATGTGTCAATTCATCTCCACTCAGGCTACTTTAGTAGAGTACAGTTTCCACACACACACGCACACACACTATTTAAACAAAATGTGGAAGGCAGCACAATATAATGTTTTGTTTACACAGTATAAAAACTATAAAATATGTCTGTACATGTTTCAACATAAGCCTCTTTTAAGTCCTCAGTCAATTATGCAGTTTGTTGTGTTACATTATTTGCAATATCTTTAAAATAATAGCACTAACAAAGCTAATGTGCCACCTTAGTCCCAGTGTAACCTGTCACCTACACTGTTGATATAACATTTATAATAAAGGAATTATTTTTGCACCTTTAGTAATATAGACATTGCTCTTTATGCCGTGTGACACTCCAGCTGAGTGATTTGTTCAGCACATGTGATCAAAATTATCTTTAATTAAATGTGAAGAGTTCTCACCCTTTCATGTTTTCCTCTGTTGTAATGCTGTCTTACATTATAAAGAGCAGCACCTGTGAATTTGTATTGATCAAATGGAGAGACAGAGGGGGCTGCAGCCAGTTGAAAGCTGTCAAAGAAACCATAATTTTCCCGGACGGCGCAGCAAGAGATACGCCGAAATGACAGACCCTGTATAGCAGTTAAATAAGGACTGACACTGTCCTTTTGATGCATCCCCTAGTTAATTGTGTGCTTGACAAAACAGGTGCACCTCTGAAACCTTTCAAGGAAAAACATCCCATTGATGACCTTTAAATGCATTTTCAAATAAGAGCCTGGTTCTGTTCTCTCAATGTGTGTGCGTGCACCAGTAGAATGGTAATCATCAAAATCCTACCCCTGAAACCTGCTGGACTCCTTAACACTCTGATTTATTCACTGGAAAAGCAAGGCTAAACTTAGAAAAAAAAATCACTATTTCAGTTAGATGCTAATTGCCTACGTTTAGCTTGAACACAAAAAAATCCATCAGTGATTTTCTGTGAATACTTCTGAAAAAGAGGGAAAGAAAACAACTTGTTTTTTTATGGAACCTCCATTTATTTTATGATACATAGACACAAATAGTATTGTGCTTAAGGTTGACACTGTGGAAGAATCATTTTTGTCTGTTTTTGGTTTACTTATAACAGATGATTAACGAGGACCAGTTCAATTAAAGTCAAGTGCTGTAATTGGCTGCCCCGTGCCTCTTTGGAATCAATCAGTCTGTCAATCAATCACTGTTATTACTTCCATTTAACATGAAAATGGATTAAATCTTGGGGTCGTAGTTTTTTAAATAAATTCACAAGGTGAAATTGTGTGTTGGTCACTTCAGCTTGTTGCTAATGACAGCTTCCAAGGTGTCTACAGGTATCAGACAGTTAAATTGAATGCTTTTTAAGACCCATTCAAGACACCTTTTAACCAAATGAAGGGCATATTTTTGGACAAATCATGTTTTACTTATTTAAGCAGTGCAGAAAAGTAGTATATACGTATGTGGTCTTGTGCAGAGAGAGGTTATGCATGATGGGGAGTACAGCCCCATAAAAATGTTCAAACCTAATGAATTCTTAACATTCAAGTTGGAGATGATTTGATTCTTCTTTCAAAACACTGTTGTTTATAGCCTTTTATTCATTCATTTTCCATAATTGCTTATCCTGTTGGGGGTTGCAGGGGGCTGGAGCCTATCCCAATGACATTGGTCAAGAGGCAGGGTTAACCCTCGACAGGTCGCCAGACTATCACAGGGCTGACACGTAGAGACAGACAACCATTCACACTCATATTCACACCTATGGCCAATTTAGAGTCACCAATTAATCTAACCTGCATGTCTTTGGGGGGGAACTCCACACAAAAGGGCTCCCTTGCCCCAAGGTTCAAACCCCCCACCCTTGCTTTGAACCAGGAACCCTCTTGCTGTGAGGCAACAATGCTTACCACTGCACCACTGTGCTGATTTAGAATGACATATGTAGCTTGTGTAACATTAGAGAGTAGTGTCTCATGTCACTGTGAGGCATTTCATCTAAGCTTGTCTCAAACCACCGTGCTGCTACAGTTAGCTAAGCAGTGGCTGACAGGGGTGAGGGTGGTTGTAACACCTATTAAAAAGTGTTACAACTAACCCCAATGACAACTTAACATGTTTTATCTTTTTATTCGTCTCCTTTTTTAAGAATGCCATGAAAGTGAGAAAAACTGATGGGGGTGTGTGTGCACACATTCTAAATATGCATCAGATGAGGTGAGGCAGAGAAAGACAGCAAGGTCAGCTGCCAAAAACAGCTTTTAAAAAAGTGCCACAACTAACCCCGTAATGACAACTCAACACATTTTATCTATCTATCTTACCTCTGTTTTCAGCATGCCAAGGCAGTTTGTAAGAAAAACGGATAGAGGTGTTCTTGCACACCAACTAAAATCTGCATCAAATGAGGTGAGGCAGCAAAAGACAGTAAGGTCTGTCCTCAAGTAATACTCTACCACGTGACACTGACCAGATACTGTAAGGATTTACAAAACCTCAGAATAAGGATCAGAACAGCTGCCCTGTGTGGGCAATCACAGCAGTCACAAAGTCTTCAATGTGCAGCAAAAGGATGTCTAGATTGGTTACTGAACTGTAGACTTGTATTTTGGACTCCACGTGAGATACTAAGCATCTGACAGGTACAGGATTTTGAAATTAGACTGTAGTAGGGATTGGTTATTATTGTGTGTAGCAGTTTTTTATATTCATTTTGTAATTGTGTAGTTTTTAATTCTTTACTCAAATTGTTACAGCTTACCCCGGGTTGTGTTAAGCCCAGTTCGGACCAATGATCCGCTACGAGATGAAACCGTTCTAGAACGCTGCAGAGAAAAGTTGCATTGGTGTCCAAGCGCAACTCAAGCCGACTGATGGTGTCACCCGCAACTCAGCTGGTCAAATTGCCAGCTGCTGGTTTTAGAACGTAAGGCACATCGCCTGTTTCTACAGCCAGTCAGCTTGTAGTGAAGTCTGCTGGTCAAGTCTAAATAACTGCAGACCTGCTGTGGCAGGTGCTACGTCCCCGCCTAGCTCTACAAATGCTAATCATCACTACTACAAATGCAGCCGTAGCCAGTATCTCACTATCACTATCCTCATTCATATTTTAAGGAGCTACAAATTATATTCAGCCACAAAATAAGCCTTAAAAGCTGGAAATTAGAACGGAGGTACAAAGAGTTGTTGCATAGAGATGATACACCATCTCATCTAGTTGCATTGGTGTGAACCGGCAGGTTTTTAGAACGTTGCAGAACGGCGCATTGCAAGTAGTTGCCAAGTAGTCACGACTCTTGGTCTGAACTGGGCTTTACAATTTATCACTATAATGGGGCAGGCTGTATCCTTGTATTATGTGATACATTTAGAGTAAGTGGAAATACTGCCATTTATAGTGGACAAATAAGGGTACTTTGAGTAAAAATGTCAGAACTCGGACACAAAATTCAGCGAGTTAAAGGTCCTGATAGAAAATATGTTACAACATTACCCAGTCTATCCTATGTCCATTGGTTATCACACAAACCAATTTTCCTAGTGATGAAAAAGCTCTAAGTACACAATATTTTATTTTGTATTTGTTTTGTTTTTGTTAGTGTTTGTCATGATCATGTCGTATTGATCCAGACAAAGAAAAGGTGATTTTTAAACCGACTATACAATTAAATAGATGGTGTGCAAATTCTTAAGTACACATACCATCAGAATGTAGTGACATCTCTTTCAGGAGGAACATGTCAGCATTACCTTGGTATGAAGGTCCTCTGTTCAGTGCAATAGCCACACTCAGCATGCCTCACATGTTGTAAACATGCAGTGGATTTGTGGCATGCCCCAAATCTTTTTTTAATTGTGGGGGCGGGAAGAGTGATCTTCCTTTTGTGGCTGCTCTCAGTCTAATGCCGCTAAGACTATTAAGATCGAACCATGGCGAAGGCTTTGGGAAGTCTTTTGTTAAGTAGATGTTAGTGCATAAGCGATAACAAGATTGAGTTGCTTTCATGGTCCACAACAAAGTTTTGGATAATCCACCGACAGAGTGGGGGTAATGTGGTGTGGCATCAACAGGAAGGGCTCCAAGCTCAGCTTACTCGTTGGTTCAGCTGATTTCAAAATGAAAATCTTTCCCCAGTCTTAACTTAAACGGAGGGAATAAAATATAAGCAGGCACAGATGACTCAATTACCTCTAATCCCTTCATGAAAATGTTCTTCACTTTCAGGAATTCCAAACATAAACATGTACAGCCTCCCTAAAGAGGTTCAGCCAAAATGAAAAGATACAAACACAATATATTGCAATGATATATGAGTGGAGCATGATAGCCAACCAACTTTTTTTCAGTCCAACACGCAAGATATAAATGATGATAAAATAAGCACAACAATACCAGCAGTTAAGAAATATGTATCAGATAAAAGAGAAGTTTGAAAAGAGATTTAAAAGAGGATACAGGGTTCTCCTGATCCTCATATTTTGCCTGCTGATATCTAGATAACCTGTACTGCGGTAGTCACGTCTGGAGGGGATTAAAACACAGATGACCTTTTCTGGATCTGCAGATGAAAAACATGGCCATATCTTCGTTAACCTATCTCAGTTGGACTGCAGTCAAAAATAACACCTGGGTTGTGGAGCTCATTTTTAACATTAGACTAGATGAGTGATTGTTAACACTGAATTGCTGGGACCAGAAGGGGTAATTATTTCTGATTTGGAGTCATTCACCTGACAGACATCCAATTATTCATTTGGGGTCATCCCTATGTTTCCTGGTTTCTATGTTCTCCGGGTTCTATGTTCCCCATTTAACCCTGCAAAAAAGGTTCTGCGTTCCCCGCTTACACAAAAAAGGTTCTATGTTTCCCGGGTTCTATGTTGACCTCTTACTAAAAAAGGTTATATGTTCCCCACTTATCCAAAAAAGGCAGGAAACATAGCAGTTGCATTAATATGTTGTTTTAACATCTCTAAACACACACAACGGAACATAATGGGGAGAAATTACAATAAGTTGTTAAGTGCAGTGTTTTTTCGGGAACTCTGTTCAGTAAATCCATCATGATTATTTATTAGTTATTAGTTATTAGTTATAAAAATAAATGCGTCTATGTTGTTGATCACGGATGTTGATATCAACTGTTCAGTTTGGTCCTTCGACCAATCAGATACTCAGATTTCTTCCTCTCTTGTTTTTATGACAGTAGCGTCAGGAGCAGCCAAAGACCACCTGTGGCAAGATAGTTATCTACCAGTGTTCGTAAACAAAAGAATATTGATCATGGCCGAAATAAAGATAAACAATTATGTACAGTTAATGCGTTTCCCCGTTTGCTTATGGGTACAGGGAAACATGTATGAAACATGAAACTGAACAGTTGACATCAACATCCGTGATCAACAACATAGACGCATTTATTTTTATCATAAAACGAATAAATAATCATGGTGGATTTACTGAACAGAGTTCCCGGAAAAACGCTGCACTTAACAGCTTATTTATCTTTATTTCGGCCATGATAATTATTCTTTTCTTACCAGTTTGTCTTTGGCTGCTCGAAGAAATCTGCACTGACTGAAACACTGCATTTAACGGCTGGATTAAAAAACCTTCTGTAAAGGATATAATTGCCCAGATTGCCCATCATAGATTGCCCAAAGGCTAAGTTTCTGATTGTAATTTCTCCCCATTATGTTCCGTTGTGTGTGTTTAGAGATGTTAAAACAACATATTAATGCAACTGCTATGTTTCCTGCATTTTTTGGATAAGCGGGTAACATAGAACCTTTTTTTTAGTAAGAGGGAAACATAGAACCCGGGAAACATAGAACCTTTTTTGTGTAAGCGGGGAACATGGAACCGTTTTTGCAGGGTTAAATGGGGAACATAGAACCCGGGGAATATAGATACGCTCCCATTCATTTCAGTGAGGCATTTTCAAGGATACACCAATGGTACCAGGCTTTAACGGGACATACAGCTGTGTGTCATCTGCATAGCAACAAAAATCGATGTTATGTCTATGCATGCCTCAGGGGTAGCATGTATATAGTAAGTAAGAGGGGACCCAGAATAGACCCCTGGGGGACGCACCAATAGAGAGCAGGAGAGGAGGAGGCATCTCCAAGAATAACAGGCAAGAAGATCAACCAGGGTCAAATTACTGATGCCAACGTTTTTTTTGTTTGTTTGTTTGTTTGTTTTTGCGGTCATGTTGGTCAACTGATCTAAGTTGTCACAAAGCTTCCACTTAGCAAAATCCCAAGTCATGATGTCATGTGGAGGTCTGTTTACATTCACACAAAGCAAGCCCAGATGGGTTTTGTCACACATTGGGTCTCATTCATGAAACATAAGCAGAATGAATTTGTGTATAAACTGTGTTTTTCGGCATTCATCAATATGTTAGAGGCTCCTATTTTTTTATGGGTACTAACAAAATCTACACCTATTTCTGACTGCTTGTGTGGATAAGATATTGCACATAACTGTTGTTCGACATTGTTTGAAATAATTCTTATTTGTATTGTGCTCTGTTATGTTCACGATACACAGATGCCTTTGAAACATGTAAGTTAAACATGACAAGAGATTAAAAATGTAACACATTTAGTTAAATTAGTTGGTATTTCACAAATTTAAAGGCGCCGTATGTAAAAATGTGGCCAAAACGGTTACTGCACTCAAATTCAAAATACTGCTGCGAGTCGTGTCCGTCCCCCCCTGCCCTACAGATTCGAGGTTGCTGGACAGCCACACGCTGGAGACTGATTTGTTTGCCCACGGGCGGCTGCCATGGCAGGGCCGCGTCGCTGCGTCTTTGATGTTCGGTTTTCCAGCGGACCGTTCGAGCAAGTCCGGCTTCTCTGCTGCTAATGCTGCTGCCGGGATACAGCTGAGGAAGAGCCGGATGCTAATGCTATGTACCGGGACACTGCTAATGCTGCTTGCCGTGCTGCTAACGTTTGTTTCTCAAAAAAATCAGTCGGGTCGATGACCCACCTGCACATGGGCTACAATGTATGATCGAAAATGAATAACAGTTGAAAGTATTCGAAATGTCCATCCCCGTCTAGCTATGATGCTAGTTAGGCAACTTTTACTAAAGCTTACCTGTCGAGGAGAAGAGTAGCCACTTCGACATCCGATTTCAAATTCTTCTCCGCTTCCAACCGTCTCCATTGTTCAAAAGCATCTCCTATAGACCCTCGCTTTGCCTCGAGTTTTGTCTTGCCGTTTTTGGGAATCATAATGAGGTCGTTTGGGTTTAGTTGCACCGTCAGCCATTGTAGCTCAGTCGTACCTGTAACTGATGCTGAGACTCTACTGACTTGGTGACTGGTAGACGGCGGTGGGTGGCGCAACAGGCCAAAACACAAATTCAAAACATAAACATGATTTGCGGACCGTAATTTTTTTTTTAAAAATGCGAATATTCTGGCTGTACTATTGTTGTCGGTGAGATCAGTATGTTATATTAACATTATTCCTTAGTCTCTGTGACATATTAGGATGATTTTACGACTATTTGCTTTAGATTTCTTACATATAGCTCCTTTAAGATTCAGATTAGGTTTCTTAAAAGCTTGATTCCAAATTAGGAAAACGTTCTCTGAATAAATAAAATAACAAACCAACGCGCTCCTCCTCTCCTCTTGTCGCACCGCAGCCTCAAACTGCATGTCATTTTTGTCAAATTTAATTATCAGACATGTGCGAGACGTTAACAATAACAAAAGACTTGTGGATGTGGGAAAGCAACTTGGTGTTTGTCTCTGCTCACACTGGGCAGCTAGTGAACCCAAATCTGAGAGTGAGAGTAGGAGGGATACGGTGTGATTTTACACCAGACTAGCTTACTTGTTGTTAAACTTGACGGTGGGTCACTGCCTGCATTAAATCTTTTAATAGTGATTTAATATCACAACAGCGACAAAGAATACCGAGGCTCTGGGCAAACACAGCCGTTACCTGGCTGCCCATGACGGCAGATGAGGGAGATGTGATGTTGCTCTGCAGGGCGCTCGATTTGTGAGTGGCTGCCACAAGGGAAGCTGAAGAGGGAGGGGCAGGGGCTTAACTCAAATGCCCTTGGTGGGCAAACAACACACTTTAAATTGAGAATTGATGCAATGGGCCAAATTTAAAAAGTAAAATATAAAATTATTAAAAAGAAATAGAAAAAAAACTGTCATGCAGAAAGGGCACTTATCTAGACAGAAGGCAAAATAACTAATGATCAATAAATTCAGTCTCAGCGTCATAAAAGTTTTTTCTCTGTTTCTTCCTATGTGCTCAGTTGTTCGCATGTCCATAGTAATTATCACCTCCATATATGATGGTCACTGGCTATTCATGGGTGGGGATGTAAGCTAACTGCTGACTCGCGGGAGCTCACTGTCAATTTACAAATGATTGGCATTCGGGAACATATGCCCACGATCAAATCCAAATTTTCCATGGCATTCATGAATCCGGAGTAGGTTTTTACTGTCAGTGGTTTTTATGTGCAAATCTACTCACAGATTCACTAACATTTCATGAACGAGACCCAATGTGTGAAGAGATACTCTGAAAACAAATATGCTACATTGCAAATGTTTTCTGTTACGGTTAATCTCTCAGGTGACTTTTTCTACCTTCAAGCTGTGGCAAATCATCACGTGGTTGCTTCTGACAGCAATATTTCACACGGTTCCTTCTCCCAGACGACCCATACAGATTTCTTTTTTTAAGTACCAAGCATTTGAGACATCGTACTTCTATAGAAATTACATGTGTAGCAACAAGGGCTTAGGAATGCTTCAGTGCAGTCTGTAAAGTATATGGACAGAAGCAAATTCTAGATACAGTAGCCTATAGCTTATACTAAGAATGCCTGCAATCACTACAATGATGATGATGAATACAATATGATGATAACTTAGAGGTCTTTGATGATGGAAGTATGATAGTAATTATAAGGCTAAACCTGAGCAGTCCTGGAAAACAGGTCAATCATGTGGACCCACCGTACTTTTAAATACCATATGACTCAAGGTCGCAACAGCTTTCCTAGATCTCTTGGCTGATTAACAGTTGTCACAACTTTGCTAGTACATGCTATTAGTGGCTCTTGCAAAGCCATGACGAATGAGATGGTAAAATCCAGTATTTTGCATAAAAAAGAATGAATTAAAAAATGATGGTATTCACCTTTAGCTTTCACCAAACCCTGTCTGAAATAAATTTAGTATGCTTGTTCTTTTCTGTCTTCTACCACTGTTGGGGCCCCACTGCGCACAGTGTAACCTCACAGATTTTTATTTTATTTGTTTGCTGTTTTTCTAACAGTTCATGAACCTAGCAACAGGTGAGAGTACCTAAGTGCACACACTGACACATGAGATTTGTTCAAAGGCAATTAACATGGTCCATGTCCGGGTTTCACAGTCAGCACCGAGCAGGCAGGAAACAAATCAGAGAATTAGCAGGAAGGTGGGACAGCAGCAGCAACAGGTTGTCAAAGCAGGGACACAAGTAACTGGCAGGCTTCAGGAAATCAGGAATAGCTTGAACACTAAAACAGCATGCTCGCAGGCAATCTGGCAAACAACACAAAAACTGCCTCTCCATAAACACACAGACACTAATTGGAGATTAGGAGCAGCTGTGAAGGCAGGCAGCAGATCAGCAACGATAAGAACGAGCAACAGGTGTGAAGAGTGGGGGCGAGTGCAGAGGGTGCCTGGTGGACAGGTGAGGAATAGTCAAGCCAAAAGAAACCACAAAAAAAAAAACACAGATAGGAAAATTATAAAGAACATGGAGAGAGGAGTGAGGGCGGATAATTTAGGTAAGGGCAGAACAGCTGTGTCCATGCCAACACTTTATGTTTGGTATAAAATACAGTAGTTCCCAAAGAAATAGTGGTGTGTGGATTAATCTGAGTAAGGCCAGACATACATTTGCTTTTTAACCATGCATTTGCACAGACAATGGGCTGCATCGTAAACAGAACTGTTCCTATACATGCCTTTTGTATTACACGTTACTGGAGGATTCCACTAAAGGGAAAAACGGAGACTGTAGGCCTACAGAACTTTCAGAGTTACATGATGTAAACAATAAACACTAGTGAAAGTTATTATATTGATAATTCTTAAATTATGTCAGAAAGAGCAACAACTACACCATGGTTTGCTTTTAATAGGGTTGAGCTGTAAACTTGGATGAAATGAGTATCTGATCATTTGATGTACTTTCTGGGAGTACAAATATTATTCGAGTAGAATGTGTCAATATTCATACTCGTGATGAAGGAAAATCCTCATCGGGTAGCTGTGTTCAATGTCTCATTCTTGTAAAAAAAATCATCTGGAGCTCAATCAAAGTTGCTAAATATAGCAACTTCTGATCAAATATCAGTTTTAGATTTAAAATATCAATTTCCAGTTAGGTCCCACCCACTTCAGGTTCAAACCACACCCACTTGTTGTGGTTTGAACCCTGCATATTCCAAGTACAACTACAGATAATTTAGTTTGTTGAACAGACTCAGCTAATGGGTTCCTTTCTCATCCTGTGTATTAAGGCCTCTAAATCAAGCACATCTTGACACTGCCCGTACCATTTATGAGTGTGCTGCATCTTGTGTGTGGGTAGTGTTAACTTCTAAGGACGCTCCAAATGGATGCGCAACCCAGTCTTAAGGTGCTGACACACCAAACCGACATCAAAGAACTAGCGGCGACAAAAGCCAACTGTTGCGTCATCTACGTCGCCTCACGTCGCCCTGTGTCAGTGGCATTTGAACACACTACAAAGACTACATCTGACGGCCAAGTAGCACGTACCTTCTGCGCCTGCGTGAGAGAGAGCGGAGTGAGAGTGGTACATCCTGACAGCCGAGGGGTTTCCTATCTGTGCAGCCGAGCACCGCAGCACCTCCACGGACTATTACATCCAGACGGTCCCAGTGTTTCATCCGCAGGCTCCATTTCACTCAGCTGCCCGACAAACCCGCTGCTTCTTCCCACTTTAACCTGACACTTTAACACTTTAACCGGCTATCTGGCTGTGCTTCCCTCTGGTCATGCTGCGGCTGAGGAGTCTGAGGAGGAAGCACCGGTTAGCCCCGGTTTCACTACAGGCAGATTCACTCACTACAGGGGTGAGGAAATAAAACCTGAACAGCCAATCAGAGTGATCTCTCTCACCAACAAGCTCCGCCGCAAATTCAACATGCTCAATCGGCCAAAAAGTCGCCGCCGCTGAAGTGCAGACGGTGCGGGACACACTGCAAAAAACTATGGTGAAAGACGCTCACTGACGGCCCGACTTTGACCGATGGCCAACCATCGGCTTGGTGTGTCAGGGCCTTTACTCCAAAGTCATCGAAATCCAGCACTCGGGCATTGACTTCCACTGTTAGACACCAATGAAAAAAGCTGTTCTTTAACATTGGCATGGTAGGCGGCCGGTTGGCATTATGGATTAACAGCGGCTGGCGGGATAAGGGGGAAATCAAGAATGAAAGTTAAGGCAGCGAAAGTCCCAATTGGCCGGAGTGGTGGTGGATGGTTCCAACAAATACCAACTTTCATCCAGGAAAGCGGTGATCGCATCACATGAGATTATCAAGCCAAACCCTATTCTTGTTGCCTAAACCCAACTACGTTTATTAGCTGCTGGAGGAAAAGAAACTCAATTCCCAGTGTTGTACCAATGCAGTGTGTTTATTTTGAAAGAGACTGTATGTAAACAGTAAATTTCCTCTGAAAACAGTGTTTTGAAAGAAGACAATGCATGTAACAGGCAGAACTTGACACGGTGTCCCAGAACATCAACAACCAACGCACCCAGGGTACCTTTCACATTGTATCTGGACATGGAAAGTCCATGACCAAATGTCAATATGTGACGAGATCGGAGTGAGAATGTTTTGGGATGCAGGATACATGAGGCAGCCATCATTTGCACGCAAATGTATGGTTAAAAGCAGGTATATCTCTGGCTTAACTGAGAAATTGTTTCTAGAAAGGCAAATTAAGGTTGAATTTTCCAAGTGTAAGTTTTCAATATTTTGAACAACATGTACAAACAAAATGTCTTCACCTCAAGGACATGACAGCAGTATACCCCGTGACAGATATATTGACATCTGGCTATTTAAACAAGAACTAAAAGACTAGATAACATGGGAAAATTCTGTACTACGATGTATTTTTTTGTGTGTGTGTGTTTGCAGGGCTGGACCTAGCACATTCCATGTCCTTGGCAAGCATTGGCTGCAACCCCGATACTGACACCTATAAGCTGCTGTGCTTAAGTCTTAAATGGTGTCAAACCAGTTGCTCTCCTTTTCTAAATGATTATTATTTAAAAAAAAAAAAAATCTATGCGGGCAGGGCTTTTGAAAAGAACCAAGCATGCTCTTAACCCCTGTGCAGCTTCATTATAGATCAAACAGAGGGTTGAGGCTGCCACATTTACGCTGCTTCAGATCTTGTACAGTAAACATCGGAATACTTGAGCTAAACTTCATATACTTTTCATCAGCTTTTAAAACTATTCAGCCTCATATTATAGCCATGAGATTCATAAAATATTTTACAGACGATCTTAATTTTTGTTGATTTGCTGAAGTATCCTTTATTAGCTCTTGGAAGGGCTGTGTGTGCGCTGCCATCCTTGAACCAGTTTATGCTTAATTTTGAGGATCATTTAGTTTTTTGCAGTCAACTTCAAGCAAATTACTTGAGCCATTGTACAGTAATTAAGGACTGCATTGACAGAGATGAAAGACTTGAACATGTTGAGAAATACTTTGTAGCTATTACGAACTCTAAACTGACTTTTTAAAAGCAACTCTGGAAAAGCATTAAGGGGAAAGCATCACCCACAAACTTCCTGGTCACCTTAGGGGTGGATGTTCATTTTAAGACAGGGTAGGTTTCTTTCTTGTTCCAAATGGGTATTCAGATTACATTTATCGAAGGTCTCAGCACCACCCTGCAGTGATAAGCTTAGTTTGTTTTTGTTTTTGAGTGCATCACTACGTCTGGATCAAGTTCTGTTGGTACAGTATCACTCACATCTTACATATTATGCGACTCCAGAAAATGAAATTTAAGTTGGGTAGTACATTGAATCTTAGCGTGCCAAAACTTTTTTTTTCCTTAGGATTTAGTAAGTAATACAATATAGAAATACTGTTTAGCTCTGCTTTCTTGCTTGTGTGTTCTCGGTGCACTCTAACTTTCTCAACTTTAAAACTAAATTCCTCTACCCACAACCACACTGCATCTGTGTCCTTAACCAGAGTGCCCTCTGTTGCAGCTTGAAGAGACATCGAAGGTGAAGAGATCCTGAAGAAGATGTCACAAATTCAGGAGGTTAGACTTTTGCAGGAAAAAGTTACTGGTAAAATTACTACCCTCAGGACAAACTCCGATAAAGGTGATAGGTGTCAAATCAAATAAAATACAACTGCACACGACTACACACAGTGGAGATTTAATTTGCCAGGGAATAAAACACGGAATAATAGATCAACATGATACCTTATGAAGACTCTGTGTGATCAAATCAGGTATACTATACTGTACATTCTTCAGCAGTGCTTTTCTCTTTTAAAAAAGAAGGACCGATGAGAACTGGAGCACAGAGCAGATCCTGTTGACAAGCCTCGGGAAGTTGTCAAAACACTAAGTTAAGTAAAGTAATGTTGCATTCAGTCCATGCACACTGGACCAAGGGAAATCTGATTTGGTCCACTGGTGAGATTGATCCAGAGCCGGAGTTTGTTCTCCTGCAGACAACAGTGAAATTCTCCTCCAGGTTACAGACCGGGGCCGGACAAGGCTAGATTCACTTCCCCAAGCCCTGGAATCTCTGTATCCCCAAGTCCTAATTGGCTTTTGTGATTGGCTTGTTAGATAGCCAGGGTCCTATCCCTGAAATTCCCACTCAAGTGTTGGGGGGCTATTCATTTTCACCGCAAGCCACTGAGCCTTAACAAGATGTCCGGTCCTGCAGGCAGGCCGCTATGATCCTCCTGAGGGCAATCAGTAGACTCTCTCACCTCCTGTGTCTTAGAGAGGGACTCCCTCAGGTGATGACCGGGGCAAGGGATCAAGGAACGTGTCACTATCACACTCTTACTCTTAAATACAAGTTCATTCCTCACCCCCAGTCCATCTTACTAATTAAACTTGATGCTCAGGAAGAAGCCTGACTTCAGCAGTTATATGAACCTGGGTAATAATCATACCCAATGCAGAGCCGCCACACAGAGTTTAGAAAGCCAATTTTGCTTGAGTGTTTTTTTTAGCTTGAGAATCCTTGTTTGTACACTTGTCTGGCCTTTCTGGAGACGAGCATTTCATTGCATTTAACAATGTATCTGCAGGGACACAGCTATATTATTAACAGCAAAATTGCTATTAATAATATTGACAGTGTGGCATCTTATCTTTCTTAATATCCTGTTTAAAACATTTTCTCCTTATTGATTGTGTAATTGACTTTTAAAATGCAATATTAGGAGGCACCTCACAGTAACAAGCAGAGTGACTTTTAATGACGCAGAATTGATTTACCAAGATGCCATACAGATCTTTACAGATAAATGTTATAACTCAAGAACTTTATCAAGGTAATAAATTCACCAGACACATTATTGGTCTGCGGGAGTGGAGCTGAGGATTCCATAATGATTTGTATTACGATAGCAGGATGACAGACATCTTCTTTAGAGAGGTGAAGTAAACTCGGAGCCCTTCTACACTGAAGGCTGTCCCTTGTACAGCATAGTTACCGGGAAAAATTGTTTACAGGAGACTTGTTTGTAATTAACTTCATCTCAATAACAAGAATTGCTTTCAGTGCACGATAGTCATTTCCTCACAGTCCATACAATGGGTATATGAGTATGTGAATGGCGGTTGTTCAGTGTGCATATTTCTAAATGCTGTTTTTATCGAAGTTTGGATTGAATTCATCTTGCTACATGAGGAATAGTCAGTGGCCCAAGACTATACATAGAGTTTGTGTTTATGCATCAAATGTTTTGGAAAATTGAGCCGCGTTCATAACAATGGCAATTCACTTTGTTTTTGTATTGGAAAACACTTTTGTCCTCCGGGGTAATTGCCTCAAATAGCAGGTTGTTCCAGGGGAGAGAAAGATGACTAAACACAAGTGATATGCGGCGAGGCTGGGGTCAATTAAGATCAGGAGTCTGGGCGGCTGCTAAATTTCAGTTTGTAATTCATGGCTCTGAATTTGACTCAGCGCACGAGAAGCAGGACACAAGAAAGTGGTTTATGGAATATGAATGAAATTTAGTTAATTCAGGATTCAAAGAGGGAAACTGAAATTGTGAAATATTTAATATGAATGTCCCCATTCTCTTAATTTTTGTTCTTTAGAGATATATATGTACACACACACACACGGCTTATGCAGAGGAGTGGGCATACTCTATGAAGACAGACAGACAGACAGACAGACAGATAGACAGACATTCCCATTACTTTGATTTTGTCAAGGGCAAGGACCTTTCGATCAAGTTTTTTAGCTTCCGATACCGATCCCAGTCATTTCATATAGAGTATCTGCCAATTCAGAGTCTCCATCCAATACTTCTATTTTCTGCTGTAGATTGAGTGACGAATGGATAGCTACTTAACAGAGACAGCAAACTACCTCGACAATATGGCCAAACACAAGTATGATGCTTAATATATTAAACTTCATGGACCTTGAACTAACGACTAAGGAGAAATCTGGACCTCACAGTTGGTCCAGTTGGGAACCACTGCTCTGTATATCTCAATATACCCGATCCTGATCAGTTAAAAAATGCCTTGATCAGCCTCAGTCTAGATCTCTGAGATCAGATCAATCAATCAATCAATCAATTTTATTTATAAAGCCCAATATCACAAATCACAATTTGCCTCACAGGGCCTTACAGCATACGACATCCCTCTGTCCTTATGACCCTCGCAGCGGATAAGGAAAAACTCCCCAAAAAAAACCCTTTAACGGGGAAAAAAAACGGTAGAAAC
>NC_065509.1:24817238-24830814 GCF_006386435.1 Epinephelus moara
CTACTTTTGGAGACTTTAGGGACCACGAGTAACCCTGCGTTCTCAGAGCGCAGTGTTCTGGTGGGATAATATGGCACTATGAGCTCTCTAAGATATGATGGAGCTTGACCATTTAGAGCTTTATAAGTTAACAGTAGAATTTTAAATTCAATTCTGGATTTTACAGGGAGCCAGTGCAGAGAAGCTAAAACATCCCTCATCAAGGGGAGAGATGACAAGAGGTTGTGATACTCCGACCCTTACCAATGCAAAAAACATGATCTCAAACCTCCTGAAGCGCCTGCTTCAACCAACAACAACAACATGAAACTTGTGGAAATCACCACACCATGGGTGAACCCTCCTCATCTGCAGAGGATCGCTGTAGCCCTACACTGACTTAACAACCAAAGCTGGATTTTAATCAGGGACAGCCGCAGGCTACAAGCAACAAAGAACTAATGAAGCTTGTACCTGGAAATGTGGTGAATGAAATGTCACCTATCTCCACGATTGACTTTCCGTCTTTCAGACAGATCCTTGAGGAAATACAGGTCTCAGCCAACAAAAGACCCCCCAGGTAAAATATCATTTGCAAGCTATCTACTCATCAAAATTGTAATGAGTAATGAATAATGAATTACATCAAATAGGTAGGTAGGTAGGTAGGTAGATAGGTAGATAGACAGATAGACAGGTAGATAGATAGATAGATAGATAGATAGATAGATAGATAGATAGATAGATAGATAGGTAGATAGGTAGATAGATAGAGATAGATAGCATCGCGAACGAGAGTTAATAAATTCATAAGTTAGAGAGAGACAGTTCCTTTTTTTTAACAATTCCCTCATCCTTTCCCGCTCCAGCTGCGTGTTTTAGGAGGGACTGTTGATCATTAGCACTTCCCCCCACATTGTCTCTGGCATCACTCCCTGCTCTGTCATTGGCACACTCTCCCATCTTGTGTTTTAAATTGTAGGAGGCAAAGAATGGAGCTGTGCGGGGCTTGTTTGTTAACGACACAACACCCTCATGAGTTTGCGCTGGCAGCATGCCTAGCCACCAGAACTGTGGCGCACTACGCTAGAAAACTGGAAGTGAACCCACTCTCATTTTTAAACGTTGCATATTTATTTAGTCATTTACCCAGCAGTCATTAGGGCTGTGTGTGCAGCTTTTTTTTCCCTGTGATCTACTCACACTAATTATATAAAACTTGCTCTTTGGGTTTTAATTTGTTTACATTAGATGATATAAATGAGGCCCTTCCTCCGATGACTTCGCAGATGATTGAAGTGTTGCAAAGAAATGCAGCTGCACTGGGTTTTACAGCTCGACCAGGGCGTCCCACACTACCGACTCAGTTATTGTCCTTTGATTGGACTTGCGCTGCAGCTTTACAAAGACTCATTTACACCTTGCAAAAGGGTGATAGCAAACATATATTACAATAACAGATATCTAACCAACATACCACACTCATGCATGAACAGAGCCCTTGCTGTTGTCCACACCCACGCACACATGTAAATAGATAATAATGATGGGAGTATGAGCATTTAAATCATGGCGAGACACAAGAAAAAGGAAAAACTAAGAGAAGAGAGCACTGAGTAGAGGTCTCTCCCTGAAACCATTCAACCCACAGATTTCACTCTCGCTGCTGACTCTCCTCTGCCTTTAATAAAATGTCCCCATTTCTACCTCAAATTGACCTAAAATGGAAGTAAGACATTTTCACACACTGTCTCTTTCTCGGTGTTCACAGCACTCAGAAATAAAAGATGCGCAGATTTCAGCCGGCTGTTGCTGGAGACTTCCACAGAGTCTATTATAAACTTAGTTCAATATTTCACATGCGAGGAGCATCAGATGGACACCATACAACAGTGTGGAGTGAAGCCGATAGGCTTGGCTTTATATTGCTGGCGGGCAATGCTTAAATAATACATGGAAGCTCTTAAGGTGGCCATAGACACGGGCTTATAAACTTTTAATAATAAGCACAATGATAGCGTATTACTCTGATGGGATGCTGGAATTATACATTAATAATTAGGTCTTAGTCTTGTTCTGAGAAAAATCCCAGCGAGCTGAGTGTGAGGCTTTCAGTGCAGCAGGTTCTGCGTACAGAACATCTGAGCTGAGAATGGATGAGTCCTGTCATGCATATACAGTGTGACACAACTTCATTGTGTATTGCCAGAGACAACAGAAGGAAAAAAACCTTGATTCATCTGTTTATTAGGGCTGTCAATATACAGTGTGAGCGAGTGTTTTCACTCTCATGAAGATGAATCAAGCCAGAGACAAAATGCATCAAATTATCAAGATACTGCCAAGGGTATTCATGTTTGTACAAGGTTTAGCAGTGGGGGTGGAAAACAGTTGTAGGTTGTCAGAAACCTTTGAGGATGAATAAATATGATGAAGGGCCTTAATTATGTGATTGCTGGCTTGGAAACTATATCAACTGAAAATAGACAAGAGCTCGGCAGGGAGGGAGAGAACTCCCACACCCTTCACACAGGGAGAATGACAGGTACTTTCTACTGCATGTTTGAATGGTGCATTTCTGCATTCTGCACCTCTGTGCACTTGAATGATATTTTGATTTGTTGAATAGCTACAAATGCGTGTCTATGCACACTTAAATGGGTAAAGCTCGACTGAAAGAAGTGTTTTGGATTAATCTGAGGCAACATGTTAAGAAGATTCCAGTTGGACGACTGCTTACATCTCAGATATGAGCTCATTGTCGCTGCTGCTGTTACGCTGCTACACATTTACATGAAAATCCAGCTCTTAGCCCAGTTACAGCTGGTGTTGGTCACAACGCAGACGAACTCATGGTTAAGATTTCCATCTCTCCCTGATAAACTGCTTACCGTGACATGAACAGTGTTATTCCTTCCACTTTGTTTTTTGTTGTCTTTGTGAAATCACATTCGCACAGCATTATGGGTACTGTTTAATGTCAACAAGAACATTGCAACAGCAATTCTCACTTTCACTACTGGGATTATAAATGTAATATAAGGACTAAGCCTCCGCTCAAAGACTGTGGCTTTGAGCTAAACCTTTTCATACTTTTCTGCTGAAGTGTTGTATCCATGTAGGGGGCACCTCAGGTAGAAATGACTACTCTATTAATTGGTTTATTCATAGCAACAGTGCACTCCATCACCGGATATCAAAGGCACATGTGTGTAATTAAACTTGAATAAAACTGTAAAGCCAGGGCAATAGTCGACTCTGCACATGCAAATGTATCCCCTGGTGGCGTGGCTGTTATAATTTAGTAATAACAATAGACTAATCATTCAATTGGCAAAAGTAATTCATATTCCAGCCCTGTCTCCAATAGAAATTACATTTATATACAACAGAAAATATGTCTTGAGGGGAAAGTAATTCAGAGCGATGTATGTTTTCTATTAACATAACAAGTAAATGTTGCTAATGAATAGAACTGCTATTTTGTCCGGTTTTTGCTAGCCAGTAGTTTGGAATATGTGCCTAGAACATTACCAGGACCTACCAGGTATGCATGCCAGGTGCCAGGTGGCATGTTTAGTGTAATATTTAATTAATAAGACGTATGAGTGGCTGGGCAAGTCATAATTACGATCCGACTGTATGTAATGTATAACCATATTTTAGCAGAATAACAGTTCTCAGATTCACAGTGTGTTCAAACTAATTCAGTTGAAAGAAATAGCCAGTTAGCCAAGTAGCTGCCTGTTAGCTAAGCTAGCACTTTGTCATACAGTCTCTCCGAAATCCACTGCAATTTTTTTTTAACGTACTCTGGACTGAAATATTACGGACGGGAGGAGAATAAATGGACTTCCGGTTGCCTTGCCTCCGTACACATACGTGTAAGTGGAAACGAGACGTTATCTGACGACGCATGCACCTGGAAACACGCTGTATCGTTATCATGTCAAGACAACAGAAGCTCTCTGTTGCCCACTCAACTACCACTACACTACTGAGAGAAGTGGATCTGGAGAGACAGAACATAAAAAACAAAAAACAAATCCATGTTGAAATCAGCCAGAGGACAGCTGGGTATCGTTACCTCTGAGCAGCCGCTGGCCACAACCAACAGCTCATGGAGGTCACCACCTCACCTAGGGCACCACATGTGCTAGGGCCACCACTGGTAAAATGTGTCGATATCTGTACTCATGATGAAGGAAAATCCTCATTTGGATAGCTGTTTTCAATTGTTATAAAAATTAATCTAAAGCTCAATTCTGAGGTTGTTTTGGAAAAAGTTTTGGAAAATGATAAATATAACAACATCTGATCAATGCATATCAATATCAGGCTTAAAGGGATAGTGCACCCAAAAATGAAAATTAAGCCACTATCTACTCACCCATATGCCGAGGGAGGCTCAGGTGAAGTTTTAGAGTCCTCACATCCCTTGTGGAGGTCCAGGGGGAGAGTGGGTAGCAACACCAACTCCACCTAATGGAGGCTGACGGCGCCCCAGATTCAAACATCCAAAAACACATAATTAAAACCACATATGACGTTTTTCCAAACAACTTTTTATGTCAGGGCTTCAGGACACTTGGATCACTACGGACGAGTAGTATGGAGATATTTTGTGGTTTCAATTATGTGTTTTTGGATGTTTCAATCTGGTGTGCCGTCAGCCTCCATTAGGTGGAGTTGTGTTGCTACCCACTCTCCCCTTGGATCTCCGCAAGGGATGTGAGGACTCTAAAACTTCACCTGAGCCTCCCTTGGCATATGGGTGAGTAGATAGTGGCTGAATTTTCATTTTTGGGTGCACTCTCCCTTTAAGGTAACAACTTCTGAATAGGTCTCATCCACTTTCAATATTAACTCCATCCACTTCCGGCTTAAACCCCGCCTATTTCAAGTACAGATCCAGATCATTTAATTGGTTGAAGAGATACAGATACAGATAATGGTGTACTCGCTCATACCTACTAATTAACCTTGCAAATCACCAAGATGTTGAAAACTGTTCCTATCAGCACAATGCTCTGGTGTCAAAGTCCTGCACTTCATATGTAAAGAACTGCCTCTTGACATAATCCAGGCAGCGATTACCTTTTCACAACATAAAGAAAGCAGTTAAGTAACATGCAAATGTAATTTCATAGGATATTCAGTAGCTACACACCATGGACATGCTACACTGCTTGCTAATGTTACACCGACAAACATCACAAAGCACAATCTGACACAGACATGTTTATTTCCTTGCAGGTGGAGCTTTGCATCACTTATTTCCAAAACTATAATAACTCAGCAGATAGCATTTTCTTACAATGCTAACGTGGTTTAGCACCCGATGAGATAATGGCTGAAAAACACTTGTGGGGGCATTTTTCTGTGGAAACAAATATGCCATTTTCTAAAGTATGTTCACGCAGAGTTGACTTAACAGGGAGCTCCCTATTGATTCTTTTTCCCTACAGCTCTTTCACACTCTAATCAGACTAACAAAACAACGGGACAGGTGCTCCTTGAAGATACTGGCAGCACCATTAAGTATTTAACAACAATGGTGCACCGCAGAGGATGTATTCCTATTCTAGGGTAACCTACTTATCACCACAGTATGAATGCAAATGCTGATGTTTATTACAGTGTGCCTGCATGTTTAAAACATTAGTCGAATTTCACACGTCTGTTCCCAGCACATATGTCTCTGTTGGGGAGGCTCCTGATGAAAAAAAATGGAATAGAAAAATAAAAATGGTCATATTTCAATTTTTAACGATCGGTTGTGTGTGCCCACAGCTATCGGAGGTATGTCATGTGGTAAGTGTGTGTCTTATGGTTTCCTTATCCTTTGTCCACATCAACCAGCATGTTTACCTTGTGCTGTGCAAACACTGTAGGAGACATATTTGTGCGTTTTTATGTCTTGGAAAAACAGCCTCAGATCCGCAGATCATTCCATCGCCACGCACCACAAAAGAAGGTTGTCCTGAAAGCGATAGCTCGCGTGTGCAGTTGTCGCATTGTTCGAATGTATAACCTTGCTCTTTGTGGTCCCACAGCAGCGTGAGCCGTCCTCACATGGAACAAGCTCTATTACCCTTTTTTTTGTTGGGCCACAATACCCCAGGGTAGGAGTTTGGTCTGGCCCAGTTGACTGTCAATGATGCAGTTTAGCTTTTTTTTTTTTGTCTCTCCCAAGCCTGAGGAGGAAGTATAATTGAGAAATCAGCAGGGCCCTCTCCTCCTCCTCAAAGTCATTTGCTTACATACTGTGTTCCCACACCAATCATCAGCTTAGCGGCTTAGCTGTATTTGTACTTGAAGATTGTATGGATGTTGCCGTCAGCCGTCTTATCCTGGCAGCGGCTGTGGAGGAGAGTAGAAAGTTTCGCTTTGGCGTGCACGTAACATTGATCCATTTGTTGTGTGATTCTCTCAATGAAATTCAGTGATTAAAATCACTCGCAACGTGGCGACGTCTGTGGGTGAGTGACCTCAAAAATACAGACACAAAGGAGGAATAATCTTGTAGAAGTTGACACACTGAATGACAATGCTTTCTCTTGAATAATAGTTTTCACCAGAGTAGATTTTGTTAATGATTTGGAGAGAGCGATCACAAAAAAAATAAAAGCACACAATTGACTTGTAAACCCATCCAGCAGTCATTTTCACCCTGATTAGAGAAAGATGGATTTATGGGGGATAAAGCACGGCTAATCATCTGTCAGAGAGCAGTCCTCTTCACCTGCCCTCAGGCCTAAAACACATAAAATACATGATGGGATGATAAATAGATGGAAAAAATTATTAACAGCATATGAAGTAGACAGTCAAAGCACCGGACATCTAATTGTACGCCCCCTTTGGAAAGCTTTATAATCCTTTTCAAACACTATAGTATATGCCACACTATGTTAAATCTAAATATATTACCAATCTACAAGTCAGAGAAGGTGTGCTGTTACATCACCGAGAAGGCATTTTCTCCTTCCTCATATCTCCATATCTTAAAGGATCCCTCCCTGCTGTATTGTCACACTGTGAAAGGCTACCATCAAATTCAAGTTGCACTGAGAAAAACGCTGAGGTCTGGGATTTTCCTTAGATTACTGTGTCATCATTTTTGGGGGTTACGGTGAGGAGTCAAGCCCTTGGAGACGTGACCATTCTCCTCTTTTTAAGGCGAGCAAATTGTCTTCTGAAGTGGCGAGGCCTTGCCTGGCATGTCTGGGTGTGAATAAATCCTGAAATGGTTGTGCATTATTCCTCAAGTAATCTCTGAGCCAAAGAACATGTCCCACAAAGATAATACACCTTGCAGCTTTCTGGAGAATAACGTCTACAAAAATACACAATACAGCACCAAAACACTACATACGGTTTGTTTTCTTATCTTAGATGGAGCATATCATCATCAGACCTACCCTCTGAATAAAAGAAATATCCTTCCATTATATACCAAACGCTGAATTAACATTTCCCACCACTTGACAATATGAATGATATCCCTTTAATAATCGTCTGACGTACTCCCAAGTGAAACATGACTCCCCTGTCAAGACTTTATATGCTGACATTAGAGGAACCTATGTGAATTAATAAAAGAGACATACGGTAATATCATCGCAGCTCACACTATGAGAGATGACTAATTAAAATTGGCAAAGGGAATTAATGTTTCGTGTCAGCAGTTGATGAGTAAGTATCAAAGACTGGCATGTCTAATTGTTACTCTGTGTCTTATCTATCGTGGTGAAGGTGCAGCACTTTCAGATCTGGCTAATGTAAAAAAAGGGCCTTGACATCCACCCTGACCTCCTCCAAAGACGTTCTACAGGCTTAACCTTGTATGCATAGGCACATATTTCGAGGGGGGCAGTATTTTGAACAATAAATAAAGCATTAAAGTAGCAGAGATCTTGTCCTTTAACTAAATTAAAGATATTCACACCAGAAATTAATGAAGAAAAAGCACAAATTCATCCTCAGATAGGGCAGTTATTATTCTCACAACTGCAGGAGGTGGCTTGTCTGAACAACATAAACAAAACTCAATTTAAGCAGCAGAACTAACAAGCAGTGTTGCTGTTTCTCCAGTGAAGACAGTCTGGAAAATTACCTTAATTAAACTAACTTTTAAAAAACATCATTTCTGTAATGTCTTGCCACGAACATCATATTAAGCTAAGCTAGTTCTGCTAATTAGATGGTTGATCGAGCTGGTTATTGCAGTCCTTACAAAGTATTTCTGTCAACACTGGTGTCCTCACATAACACACGGGCAGTGCGAGGCAGAAGTGTGAAAGTTCCAAGGATGTCATTTTATTGTGAGTTTGAGCTTTGTGTTAACGGAGGCCATCGTGATGACGCAGTGCGCCATGGCGATGTATCTTAATAGAATAGATTGAATTCATTTGTATTTAGCTAAATATCATTTATTGGCTTTCCATCCAATTCTAAAATGCGATTGAATGAGTTATTGAGACGTGCACAATATCTTTTGCAAATGTCCTTGGAACCTTTCCATTTAATAAATAAACTCTTAAACTGTGTCTCTCCCACTGGCGGAGGAGTATCACAAATGAATGGCCAAGCGTTTGCTCGAATGCACTACAATACATTCAAATATTTTGAATCTGAATCCAAATGATAGTTTTTAACAAAACATGTTTTACTTTTGCTGCATTACAGAGAAAAGTTAGTGTGCAAAAACATCTAGGGCCAGATGATAAAAACTTTGTAGAATCACGACTTAAACCTTGTGTACACACAAAGGCAGAAATATGCATTCGCATTCTTTACGTCAGATTTATAAAGCTGTGCCTACGCCTGATTCTGTTTGATAAATATTGATCATTGTGGCACATTTCAACATCCACAGTTTGCATAAATGGATGTAGAAACACCCTCAAAAATATGTTTGCATACCAATACTTGTGCTCCTCCACCATTTATTCGACCTGTACATGAGGAATACCATAAAGAAAGTACAATCTGACCAACTGTGTTGCATCGGCAAGGTTCTCCAACAGTGCAAGAGCAGCTGTCATTACGTGCAGCTGTGGCTATTTGTAGTGTCCGTACCACTAATTCATCACATTTCTGCAAACCATCATCGCCACAAAATCTCATTTATTAAATCTCAGATGGATGATCAATGACCAAATCAAAAGGCTCTCATGCTAAAACTGACTTTGCTTCACAACAATAACATTGAATAAAATAATAAATAAAAATAATGATGGAATTCATCACTCATAAATAATTTAAAATCAACTTTACAAATGCGCCTTTGATTGACATTTTACAGGATGCTCTGTAGCCTGCAAAAATAATAACACAATAAGTGAAATTGGCAAACAACCTAAAATTAATGTCTCTCAACTTATATTCAATCTCGTCAATATCATATTCCCTGCAGCTACCTCGGCTGAAACCATGTGTACACCTGGTCTGAAGAATGCCTGAGGTGCGAACATTCTCACTGCACCTTCTTCCTTTAAAAATACCAGTTCATGCAGCCTGGGCTCATTTGGAAGTCGTCGAATTTCAGTGCTTGGGCAGTAACTTCCACATCAGACACTGACAAGAAAAGCCATCCTTTCATGTTGGCATGATACATGGCTGGGTGATGTCAATGTGTGGCATTGCCCACAAGCATCAGGGGGAAACACGGCTGGACAAGAACGTAAGCTAAGGGAGCGAGAAGTCCCAGTAGGGTGGGCGGGAGTGGTGGTGGATGGGTCCAACAATCCCTGACTTTCACCCCGGTAGCCAGTGTTTGCTTCCTGTATGAATGTAAAGCCAAACCCTGTTATTTATTTCTAAACCCAACCATATACTTTTGTTGCCTAATACTAGCTACGTGCAAGTGTTGGCTAAATGTAACCACGTGCGTTGGCAACACATTCTCACTCTAACTTCGTCACGTATCGTCGTTTGGTGATGGACCTTCCATGTCGAGATCCGATGTGCAAGGTACCCTGGGTGTGTTGGTTTTTGATGTTCTGGGACGCCGTGTCAAGTTCTGCCTGTTACATGCATTGTCTTCTTTCAAAATACACTTCCGTTTTCACTGGAAATTTAACGTTTAGAGTCTCTTACAAAATAAAAGTACTCCGTCAGTACGACACCGCAAATTGATGATTTTTTTTCCTCCAACAACTAACTAGGTGAAGGAAAAAGAACAGGGTTTGGCTTTATAATCTTACAGGATGTGAACACCACTGTCCTGGGTGAAAGTCTGTGTTTGTTTGACCCATCCACCACAGCTTGGACTTTTGCCTGCCATAACTTTTGTTGTTGTTCTTGTTTCTCCCTGACGCCACTGAGTGCCGTTACATTGTATCAGCGCCCAGTTGCGTATCATGCTGACGTTAAAGGATGGCTTTTTTGTCAGTATATGATGCCACAAGTCACTGCCAAAGCGACAAAGTCAACTGTACATTTCTTGTGAAATGGAAGTGCTTTTGAAAAGCCCAGAACACCAACAACACACGCACCCAGGCTAAACTGATATAATCATTGCATAATAAATATACATTGTGCTTCAAAAAAAATCCTTGGAGCAAAGATTTTTCTGAAGTAATCTTTGAAGATGTACAGTATGAGAAAAATACTGTACATTAAAGGTTGTTATGTTAAAGCTGAAATCTGTTTTCCCCACGTCTCTACAAATGCTGAACCACTGACAATTTTCATGATGATAAAAATAAACTTAAACATGTATGGTTTTGACAAGCTGTTAAAGTAGTTGATTAAACAGTTTCCTTTACTGACTAAGCAACACAGCCTCTTCTCTGCGCCTTTGTAAATCTCTAAATCTCTTGTTGTGTAGATTCTCGTGAAGGAGAGGAACACTCATAGCATGCAGGTAAATGGCTATAGACAGAGAAGTGCTGATGGAGCATTGACTGTAATCCTCGGGCGTTAACACACTAATCTTCCCATCTGAAAGGTTTGAAACATGGCAGCAGTGTTTCCTGAAGTTAAAACACAGTAGCTTAAGGCACAGAACAACCAAGGTGGTTGTACATAAAAAAGGCAACAGTAAAGGTGCTTTGCTTTACAGATTCTTATGGTGGGTGATATAAGTAGCCTGAGTAGCCTAAGGCTTTGGTGGCTGTAAAGCTTTAGCTTGATTTTATCCACCTGTCAGTCTAAGCTCTCTCAGGCAATTCGTTTTATGATAAGCAGACATAAACATAAAACTGCCTGAATACACATGTATAAAAAGTTTTAATCCAAAATTAGCTTTTCAGTAATTAGTTATATCTGAGGAACATCCTGTTTGCACATGGCCTGTAGAGAACCAGGTTCCCCATCAAGGTTAGGTAAAAGCATCCACCAGTCACATCAAGCTTTTCACACTTGGAACAGCGATGTCTCAGCCATGTCTTTTTTTTCTGTTCTTTCGTCTTTTGATTATGGTCTTCAGTGCCTCAGGTGGATTTATGGATGCTGTTTGCGTCTGCCTCGAGCAACTCTTCATGATGAGTGACAACTAGCGAGGCAGGAATTGACCAAATGAAGAGAAGCAGACAGAACGGACAGCACATCCCTGCCAGCAAAAATGTACATGCTTTTAGAGATGTACGTTTGTTCATCTGTACAGAGTTTGATTAGTTTGTGTACAAACAAGGTGTTTACAGTTTCACCAGAACAAGTGCCTCCATGCGAATGTGGTAGATGGTTTGCTGCATAATCTCATGGTTAGGGATGGGAATTAATGAGAATTTATTGACACCAATGCCATTATTGATCAGTCAGATTCATTATCTACTCCCTTATTTATTCCTGATCAATTTTCTGGATGGAAAAAAAATAAATCTACACACATTTTCGACATCACTGCCAGTGTTAATTTCATTGACGAATACTGTGACAAAAATGTAGACGACAAGCTAAAAAATAAATCTTAATGATAAAAACTAAGAAGAAATCTATGCGTCATTTTCGTTAACAAGACGAGACGTGACGAAAATGTTCATGGACCACTATCAGACATTGAAAGCCGAGAACAGCCGTGCTTGTAACTATCTTCAAATGCCGCATGAGCGACAGGCTGGTAAACTTCAGTAAATAGTCTGCACCGGGATGTTTCGCTAGCCAGCAAATACACTCACACTGGAGCAGCGTCAGCCATTGGTGCGAGTTATGAGCTGTAATTCAGCAGTAGATAATCAGCCGTGTGTCTGACCGTGGATGGTGGAGCTGCTGAATGGATTTGTGGGGTTTGTTAGTTGCAGCAGTGGCTGTTAGCAGTTTGCTCCGCATATTAGCTGCTGAATGGCAGCGGAGCAAGCAGCCACTGGCCGCCGGACTTCACATCTGTTGATCCATACTTGACTGGCAAGTATAAGGCTCAGTTATTTATGAGTGTAGCTGTGCTGTAAGTAAACAGTCTGACCTTAGATCAGTTTTCTCTGACAGAGATACAAGTTCAGTCTTAATCACCAACTCCGAGAGACATGAGTTTAAGCCTCCAGACTAAAATTTTGCAGATTAAGAAAGAATTCAGGATTTAATTAAGTTATTTTTCTGCTTCTAAACAGTAAAATTGATCAGTCCGAGTTTAAAATGAACCTGGGTAAAAATCCAAGCTGTCTCAGATTAGTTATTTGTGCTGTTTTGAGAGCATAAACAGAGTAATTTTGAGCTTTTCAAATGATGATTAGTGAGTGTGTGCTCCTAAATCACCCCTTAAACCTATCAAAAACTGCTGAAGAAATGAGTTTGTAAGTGTGTAGAAATTATTTCTATTTGTAGAAAAATGTGTCTAAATGAAATTGTATACAACCTGTCACCTTGATTCTAGTTTCTGATACATATAGAACACACATAGAAAACATAATGACTAAAGATAATGACTAAAATGTCATGAGTTTTCGTTGACTAAAACTAGAATAAAACTATGAAGGATAAAAATGACGTGACTTAAACTAATTAACATTTTCATCTCGAGACTCAGGCTAAAAATAAAAAAGCTATCGAAATTAACACAAATCAATGCAAGTGTATTATCATCTCAACACAGTGTAGAGGCAGAGTAGAAAAAAGGCATGCATGTGACTCAGGTGTGAAAAATCTGCATGGTGCTAATATTAATATAACACAGTATATTTACTCTTCTAACAATTAACATGCTGCTCGGTTGGGAATCAGTGGCACTCCTGCGTGAGTGTGAAATTCATGGGATTCCTGGAATTTAAACTCATATTGCATGGAAAGCATATTCAACATATTGATGGTGTTTTCAACCTTACTTGATTAGGGTGCTTTCACACCCGCTCTGTTTGGTTCGGTTCAATTGAACTCAAGTTCGTTTGCCCCCATAAGTGGGGTTCGTTTGGGCAGGTGTGAACACAGCAGACCGAGACCTTCTCGAAGAGGTGGTTTACAAACGACCTCTGGTGCAGTTCCTTTGTGGTGAGAACGTGTTCCGACCTGGATCTGAACCAACTGCAGTCACATGACACATTGTTTGGGTTAAACATGAGCATGTTACAGTCCTGGAGGATTATTAATATGCACCTCCTCCTGTACTGCCTTAATATGCACATTCAGCACATCCAATGCATCAAAACATTGTTTTCTA
>NC_065509.1:24831638-24958331 GCF_006386435.1 Epinephelus moara
GAGTGCACTTTTGGCGTGCTTAAGGGCCGTTGGATGTGTTTGGATCAGATACGGCCGGTGGCAAACTACTTTATACCCCTGAGAAGGTGTGCAAGATCATCCTGGCATGCTGTGTCCTCCACAATCTTACAATGACCCATGGCATTCCTGTAAGATCCGGCGCCATCGCTTCTAACAAACTGTGAAATTTACTACTTCTCTCCTCGCGTAACCGCTTCCTTCATTCATGAATCAATTCTAGGCGAGCGGTTTCCTTATATGGAGAAATAGGGGCGTGGTAGTATGCTGACTGCAGATCGCGGACACGCGCCTGTCAATTTAGAATGGTTCTGATTTACTAACATACGCACGGTGGTGAGAACAAAATTGGCCGGTACGCACGTGTCATGAATCCGACGGTGATTTTGCGCAAGTACTTATTTTTTGCGGAGAGTAAGAACATTTTTGCGCAGATATTAGTGAATGAGGCCCATTGTTGCTGGCTTTCTTCTTTTCTCCCTCTCCACTATGACTCCTTCTGGTTGCAAGTATCCAGCAGCATAGACGTATAACTTTGACATCACTGTTCTGCAATACGGATGTGTCAGAAAAACATGCTGACATAATAAATGGAATGAAACTCGGAGGCAAACGATTGCAGTGGATTGGACATGATTTTAGATTCCCATCCTTACTCTTGGTGTAAATATATATATATATATAAGATGAAATATACACACCTTGCACTTGTGTACATGTTCTAGATTCTGTCAGCTGATTCAGTATGTATTCAGCCTATCGATCACATGGCACAGAACAATAAGTCAACTCAGTGCTTTGTGCCTGCCAGTTGTCAGTTGCCATGGAGAGCCCACATCAACCAGGAGCTGTGTTACTTTACAAGCTCCAAGGAACCCACTGGCAGTCACGAACTGAGTTACCAAACATTTACAAGGGCTTAAATTCACCCTATAACTATAGACAGATATATATCTTTGACATCTTACTCCACCATTTTTTTTAGATGTGAAGTAAAGGATGATTAGGGGGTAAACTGTCATTTGTTGTTAAAAAAAAAAGAAGGAAAGTTCAATCAATTCAAACACTGAATACAAAAGACTGCTGTTGCTATGCAAAAAAATCACCATAGCATCACCAACTTTTCATACTTCTCTGTGGTCCTCCTTCTGGCATCACATTTCCAAAATCATCTGACTCCACTTGCTTCTTAATTACTCCATGAGAAAGCTGAAAATTCTTCAATCCAGCTGTGAATCATAATGTCTGCAGTCGAGCTTTGAGATTAGAATATACTGCTAGGCAGCAGCTGTTCTCTGGCCTCCTTTCTCTTGGACTCAACGGGGAAGAAACAACATTTTGTTCTGTTTTCCAAAATGTTCACAGAGGCACTCCTGAGGTGGAGGCTTGTCATTTAAAGATGGGGCTGCAAGAGTCTGCTGATGTGTGTAGCTTGCCCATTAAAGGGTAACATTTTCATTTACACAAAGGAGAACTTCTAGTTTTCACACACGTCATGTCTTGCCAACTTACTTGACGTCTTTATTTATAGTTTTTGCACTTAAAGTTGTTCCCTATTCCCGACTGACTGAAAATGTGCATTGAAATCGGCTCCAACCAGAAGCACTTCAGACATTCTTTGATATTTTGATGCCTTACAAATTTGCTCCATCAATAAGGGTGGCACAAAAAGCAGCTACTTCCAGCATCCGTAGAGCTACCTATCGTCAGGGCATGCCAATCTTCAACCTATATGTTTGTGTTTTCTGCAGTTGTTAAATGTACAGCACAAAAAAATCAGCTGAACTTTTTATAAGCCCAAGATTCACTTTCTGTTAAAAAAATAATCACAAAGTCCTTTCTTTGAGAGAGTATCTGTATTCAGCCTTCTAGACTTCTGTTAGCTGTGGACCAAGCGTGAACCCTGCGGAGTAACTCACAGGAATATTAAATAACCCTCAAATTATCCCAAACTCGATTAGAAACAAAACAACACAAAACACCCAGTGCGCACTCCCACAAGTCATTCACCCATTCACTGAGAAATAATAGAAAATATAGTCAGACAAAAAAGAATATATAGCAGGAATAAACTTTTGCCATGCATTATTTACTCCGGGTTCACCTTGGCAGCTTGCTGTACGAGATTAAAAGAATAATTTCAAAGCTGTAAATAATCCGTGCAGGCACATATCACATCCTCTGAAGGGCAGTGAATTATTTATTGTAATCTGGCAATGCAAGGTTGTTTATCACATATTAATGTGATACATCAGGGGAGTAATTCTCCTCTGGCACACCACAAGCAGTTTCACTCACTCGGCGTCAGGGTACATACTCTATCTATGAGGATTCATGTGGCTGTAATCTGAGTGGGAGCTAATCTACACCTGCAGCACCCTGTCAGGGACCAGTGCTGATTATTTGCAAAGACTTGCGTGACTACGTACAGATAAATTGCTCAGGTGTTGATATTCCCAATACAGACTTTGAAGCTGAGTTGTACAAAATGTTCCCTTTGTGCATTGTTCTTGTTTTTGTAAGCAGTAATGAGGGAGTATTGCCTTTACCGAAACAATGAGGTACAGGGCGATGCAGCGTTAAGACACTTTGAATTGAGAATTCCACTCAGAGCGTGACATTATAAAATAATCTCACTCGTGTATGAAAGCCTTAAAATTATGTTGGCTTTAAGGGGCTGTGCACCTATATTTCCTGTCGCAGTGTGCTGAGATGGGCTGTTACACACTGTACACAAATCAACACATCATTAACTTTTTTTTGTACTACTGGAAGTGATTACTCAGCAAAAACTATTTGTGTGCAGAATTGTTTTTAACATCAGAGACAGTGGGATTGGATTGTGACTAAAAGCCAAACTGCATATACTCCTCTGTATACGTGGTGGCCCTGAAAGCTCAATGCACTGCCAACTTAAGAAAACTCATGCAATTATCCAAGAAAAAAACTAGTAAATGGAAAAACATTTTCACCATGACAGAAAATGGGAAGCATCAAGACAAAGACATTTAGCTGCAAAGTGTTAAAACACTATCAAATACAACAATGTGCAGCAAATACATCGACACACCTGTTATTTGTTACCATGGTTTGTGACTTGTAAATGTTGCAATCAGACTATTTAAGTGTGTTTACTTGTTTTCAATCAAGTAATTTAAACTGTTTTGAACTAATTTTCATGTGTGCTCTGTGTAATGTGTTTTTTGTAAAGGCTGGGTGATAAAATCGTAATTATCATGCATCTTTCCTCGATAGAAGTATAACAAAAGTTCCATATAAGTTTGATATAATTAAGCCACGCAAACACAGGAAGAGCATGCAGCTAATGCAACCTAAATGCTAGTTGCCACCCACTGTTAAACAGAAGAAGAAGACAAGACCAGCCACCAAGGCTTACCGTTGCCAAGGTAACGGTATAATGCTATAACAAACATTCAATGCGCTCATGAAGTTATTTTTGGTGTGGATGTTTTGTCAATTGATAACAGCGCTGGGCAAACCCAGGATTGAATGTGCCTCATAACGTTAGCTACAGTAGCTGTATGGCTAGTCGACTAATGCTAATGATAAGTTAGCAAGTTAGCTCCACGTTAGTTGCGACTATTCCATTAAATTTAAATGACAGTGTGAATAAATGTGAAAAATGTAACATTGATAAAATGATTTCTGCCTGAATCACTGAAAAACTTTAATCAACGATGAATAAATGATGCCACGCTACTAAACAACATCATTAAAGTCCATCCTTTGTTTTTGTTTTGATTGAGAAATAGCAAAAAACAAACACTTGCGTTTAAAAGTTGTACAGAATAAACAAACCAGAAAGTTTTCTGCTGTTTGGCAAGCATTTATGTTTTGACTTTAATTGTTGGCGAAAACCACAATAAACCATCTGTTTTCTTAAACTTTCACTCAGGAACAAAAAACTGACTTTAAATTTGAAAGAAATAATTATTTGAATTTATTGCGACACTTATCAATATCAACTGATATGACCTTTTTTATCACGGTAACAATTCTAGCCATATCGCCCAGCCCTAGTTTCTGTATTCTGTTGTCTTGTCTGTATCTGTTTTTTGTCTCTTCCCATGTGTTTTCTTAACTTGCAGTGCATGGAGCTCTCTCTATATAAGCTTGATGCAAAATGACCAACAGAAGTGTTTCCAAATTCTCACATAAATGTTGAAATTTCCCCAGATGTCTACTTTAATTTGAATACATTTGAATAAATTCACACTACTAGTATTTGGAATCAGTTTAAGTCCACTCAACCTCATGCTCCGCTTCAGTAAAACTTGAGAAAAATGTTGGGCAAACTGGTGGTGACAACAAACTTCATTTTCTGGTGGCTGGTCCTCACTCTGTGGGCAGACGATATGTCACCAGTTGCACAAGACCCATGGCTATAAGAGAATGAGAGATTGCCTTTAGGCTCATTAGGAACAACAGCTGGTTGGGTAATGAAGAGGAAACAGCGTGTCAAGAGGTTCCCTAAACTTCCCAAGAGATGCATTTCCAGAGTATGCAATTGAAAAGAAAGATTAATGTTGATGCATCATCACTTTACCGCACTTAAATGACTCTGAGAGTAGACTAGTCTCTGTTGTTGGAAATTGTAATAGGAAGTCCACCGCATAATGTTCAGATAATGCAGCTGTAGTGTATTCACTAGTATATGAGTAAGTGTTATTTTGCTGGTCGGGGTGTTAGTATCCAGTACAGATCTAAGTGCACATTTTAAATCAAGAACGCTTCTCATGCAGTTGCTTTATGAAAAGGTTTTAAAACAAGAGCCACTGCAGATGGGCCAAGGTGACCAGATGAAAAATATGGAGTAAAACAGACAAATGAATATGATTTACATCAATGTATTCTCATACACAGTTCGTATGATACCCTACAAGAAATGTGTGCAGGACAGACCGTAGGATATCCTTCGAATTAGCGCCCCCGAATGACGTTTCATTCTTAATGTAGAGTTTTGTAGTTAATGTTAAGGTATAGAAGTTAGGTCTTGGCAAGTAAAGGTACTGAAGTTAGGTTTAAGGAAAGAAACATGGCTAGGATGTACCTTGAAATGACTCAAAGTTCACTTAAAGTTCACACGGTTCCGAACACACGACTCCAGAGGAGAGTCCTGGGGGAAGTCTGGGTTTTTCTGACTCATCCACCACTCCAACCTGCGTCCTCACAAGACTGCTTGGGACTGCTCACTTCAATTTGGGCGCATTACTTTTCATCAGAAAACATCCAAACAGTTTGTGAGAACCGCCTGTCTATGTAGGGAAAATAAACAAACAAGAGTTTGCTGATGTCATAATGCTGAGCTTTATTTTAACTAAATTTCAAAGTGGATCTTTTTGATTGGTTGCCTCCCCAATTCCTGTTAGTGACTGATAAACAAATTGTGGGTGGAGGGGGGCACATGACTTTTTTGGCAAGGGTGGCATGGCAGAAAAAAAATTCAGAACCACTGCATAAAGAAATAGGTAGGATCATGTCTGATAAATCTACAGCCGCGAGCTAGCTTAGCTTAGCACACAGACTGAAATTAGGGCAAAACAGCTTGCCTGGCTCTGTCCAAAGGTAGCAAAATCCACAAACCAGCATCTCTAAAGCTCAGGAATTACACAATATATCCTGTTTGTATAACATTTTGTGATGTGTCATGTGCTGGACAAATTCTTGGCTAGGACCACTGACTTGCTGGAATGTCTACTGGTTGCATGGCCATGCTTAACTATGCTAACCTGCCTACAGTTTTTTATTTATCTATTATATATATATATATATGTATATATATATATATATATAATTGTAAGCATTTGACAATGCTAATCTTGAATATTTGAGAAAATCTAAATTTTCATTAACTGTCACTCTATAGTGAATTAGAAATGGCTCACAAGACAGTTCACAGTCTCAGAATTTTTTTTTTTTTTTTTTTTTTTTTTTTTTAAAGATATTTTTTTGGGCATTTTTTGCCTTTAATGGATAGGACAGTTAAGTGTGAAGGGGGGAGAGAGAGGGGGAGTGACATGTAGCAAAAGGCCACAGGCTGGGCTTGAACCCGAGCCGCTGCGGCAACAGCCTTGTACATGGGGCGCCTGCTCTACCACTAAGCCACCGACACCCCACAGTCTCAGAATTTATTTACACATTTCAAAAATAACAAAACCAGCCTGAAGTATGATGCGAAAAACTAACTAACCTGAAAAGGCTGGAGGCGGTCACTGTAGCGGCAGGTGTGGTGGTGGTAGCAGCAGCAGCTGCAGTTGTGGTGGCGACAGCAGAAATTGCGTTGCTGGTCACGGCAAAGAATTTCGGCACAGTTAACTGCTGCTTGCCTTTAATCGCCGACTTGTGACTATCTGACAGCATGTGTGATTTCACCGCATTGACGCCCATTGTGCAAAGTTTGAAGATCTTTTTGCACACGCTGCAAAATGCCTCTCCGGGTTTACCGTCGACGGGCTTTAACCAGGTTCTGAATAGTTCCTCATCCAACCACTTCTGCTGAAACTTGCATTTTCCCATTTTCCCAACATTTGCTAATATTCCCTCCGCTCTTTCACCACGGCATGAGTACGCTCACAGAACGTTGCATTCCAAGCATCCAATGTTGTGACTTCGTGCACCGGCCGTAAACAATAGCCAATTAAAGGGTTCCGCCTGTCAATCATCACATTATACTTCCGATCAAAATTATTAAATGTTGATATAATCAAAATAAATTGTGAATAACAATGTTTCTTTCCATCAAATGTATTTAATTTTTTAATGCCTCTGGACATCGAATTTAATGCTTTTTAATGCCATTAAAGGGCTTAATTTTCGCAAAATCTATTTAATGACTTTTAATGCTTTTTAATGACCCGCGGAAACCCTGTATTACCTTTTTGCCCCATGTTTTTTAAAGAACTTGCTCAGGGTTCAAAGGCGTCTGAAAACAGCACAAGAAAAGTGATGTCGCTCCAGGTTTTAAAGGGTTAACTCAAACAAACGCCTCTGGCAGTGATCATGTTGACACCACAAAATAGTTATGAAAAAATGTAGTCATATAAGCTACAAATGTAATTTCTAGGAGACAGGGTTGCAGCAAGAAGGTGAAATGCCATATTTCCAAAATCCTCAAGTTATTTCTCTAAAGTATATTCAATTCAACACTGGGGCTACAAAATTATGCTTTCCACTATTATTATGCAAGACGTGTTTCCACCACTTGATTTAGGGATGGTACAAACATTTAGAGGATGATAAATTTTGTTTTATTCACATCCCATCTTGCCCCTTCACAGTGTCAGCTTGTTAGGAAATAACCTCCACATCTTGTCAAAAGGGTTTCACGGGGACGCTCGCCAATGTTGTCTTCAGTGCTTCCCACAGTAGCATCAAGTTGACTGGAAGTAGATCTCTACTCCAAATGTTCAATCTCATCCAGCAGATGCTCAATTGGATTGAAATCTTGTGACTGGGCAGTCTATTGCAGTAAGCTGACTTTACTGTCATGTTCATGGAGCTGTTCCTGGACCATTCTGTTCATGTGGCATGGGGTATTACCCTGCTGAAAAAATCCTTCTGCAGCAGTGCTTTCATGCTGTTAGGGATGCACCTGATTGGCAATAGCACTCTGCTATCCTGTGGCATTGAACCATCACTTCTCTTTTATCAAGGGTCCAAATATGTGCCACAGAGAAAAAAGGCCACACTTCGCCGTGCCATGGCCTGATGTGTGGCATGATTGATGCATGTACTCATGTGGATTTTCCCTCATACTCTAGTCTTTTCATCAGTCTGGAACAGCAGGAACAAGGATTCATCTGTATTTCAATCATCTAGTGGAGTGTTTCTGTCTCTTAGTCTACTGAAACCACAGCAACCTTTTCAGTTGAACTCTGCAAGGTCACCAGCTCAATTGCGTCACTGGGGTATTTGAAATCGTCAAAGTCTGTTTTTCAGGAAACTTAAAAGTGGGTTAATGTGGTAAGTATGCTGTTTATAGACTACAGTTAATAAATTCTATCCTTAAATAGCCATGCAAATAAACACACATGGTGGCTGATGGTTTATGTGACACAAGGTAAAACTGTTACACACTTTTACAAGGGACAGCTGGCAATCTGTGTTCCCTCTGCACTATTTATGTCACAAATGCAGCTATCAAATCCCAAATGAATTATATTATTCTTGCCGCTGTCTTTGATTCATGTGCCAGTTGGAATTTGCTGCCAAATATCAAAATTATTACCGGAATGGTAAACCATACCACACTGCTACAAAAATGGAGCACTGTTGTTCACATCACATGGATGAATTATGGCTGCAGGTTGACAAGGATATCTATCAGCGGGATATTTGATAAAGCAGAATGGAATCTTACAATGAGAGAAGCAGAAGGCGACAGAAACCTTACAGACCAATTCACATCTATTGATGCCTTTGCTGAGAAAAGATGTCAAAGTGAGTCACAAGAAGAGAAATGATGAAGATTGGCAGTATAGCTCAATGCCATTCTTGGTGATTACAGCAAAAAGGATGATTAATGCCATGCTTTCCTATGTGGCTTTTATTCATTGTTGAAAAATAGTTTTGACTCATCTCTTTTTTTTTTATGTTCATTTCGCCCCTCTTCTGTTAAAAGAATTCAGAGGTGCCAGTCAGCAAAGTGGCTCCCAGTTGTAAGTCTTCAGGCTGACTTCCTTTATGATCAGCATGATACCATTAAGTGCTTCTTTCCATCTTTCCACTTTAATAGATAAAAAGCGTTTGCAGACAAAAAGTTAATTTGCTTGTAAACATTGTTAAATGGTGACTTTTAAAAAGCTGTATGCTAAAAATCCATCAGGAACACTTTTACGGATATGTGTGTCGTTTTTAAAGAAGACATGCACCAGCTGTCATCTCCGCCTTTTGTCCCATCAGCCTCACTTTAGATAAACGGAAAGGTTGTGAAGGTTGAGATGTCTGATGTGATGGGACTTTATGGGATTTCAGAAAACATCCAGGCGCCCTTGGAGTTTACGTGTCAGGATGTATCACAAATTTTCCACAGATAAGAATGAACTGCTTTCAAAGAATGTGTTTACGATCGGACTCGCTGTATGCAGATCGTTGCCATACTGCTCGGCAGAGTTCAGGGAGAGGCTCCGGGGCAAATGAAGGGCAGATCTATGCACATCATAGCGGAGACTTGTCATGTTTTCCTTATGGTGACGGATGTGCTGCCACGTCTAAATTGTCCCATAATGCGGGACTAAATCGCTCTACGATTACATCATTTTCACTTTGGAAATTGAAGCTCTGTAAAGTATGCGCTGTGCTGACATGCCTACTCAGTCTAACATTCAGCACGGCCACAGTGCGTATATCTGCTACTTCATGCCGCACAAATTACTTGAAAGTGTCTATTTTCATGTCGCATGCAGCTGGAATTATGTACTGTATATGGGTGTGAATTTTCAAATTGTGACACTGTCAAGTATTAAATGGCATAAAGGTACATGTGTTAATGGGTTCTCTGTCAGGAATAAATTATGTGTTCATGTATGGGCGGCCTGGCAGGTACAAATGTCTATAGTAACCTTTCTCAGTGGCTGTGGCCGTTGGGTCCGCTATTGAATTTATAATTAACTTGTGAGGAAATGTGGGCATTTTTCTATTAAAAGAGACATCTTGTCAATTACAATCCTTGCAGAGATATTCACTGAACTTCCTGTTGGAAGAAAGGTCAATAGCTGTGTGTAATGAGTAATTGACTCAAGGCAGAGAGCAGCTCAGGCTCAGACTGTGGTTCTGATCAAGTAGCAGAATGTGATTTATTTCCATATCATTTTCTCTCTCATTTTCTAACGTGTTATAGAAAATCAGGCCTGATTGAAGTGCCACTGTTGGGGCCAATTCATCACCAAAAAATGACTTAGGAGAATGGAGCTTAAATGGGCTGAATGATGAAAAGAACATGGGTTTTTGAATATGAGAAATGGCACAGACAGGGACTAATGACCTGCTAGGCTGAATATCAGACTCAAACAATAGGCTCGTGTTTGTGGTCCGCTGATGATGGAGCACAGAGCTAACAAGCCAACAAGACTGAATAATATTCAAAGGTTTGACATATTGTGGAAGGTATTCATAAGCCATGCTAAATGACACATGAACATTCTGTTTCTTTCTTTGTTTCTTCAAAGACGTGGCTAAATTAAACAGGAAGACTGGGGGAAAAAATAGAAAATAAATAGGAAAGAAAAGGGAAACGTGTATACGCAGCTTTCCTTCAAAGCTCGACATTCACTTCTATACCTGATGCTATAAAACACATAGAAATCAAATATTTGTTTTTCTTCAGTTTATGCGTGCTCTTTTGCAAGTCAAATACTGATAGCGGAGCATTGTTTCTTGTGTGCCAGTAAACCAAATATCTCCCTGTGTACATCAAAAACTTCATGTAAACTTCCATAGCAGCATCCGCATTCAAAACCACGCCACACGTGAATTTATGACTGAATTTATAAGCTAAAGCATGCTTCAGATTTGGCTTTTATTTTGCCCAGGTTTACATTCCGTAAAGTAAAACATAAAAAAGGAAGGTATGATAGTTGAACAAGAAAAATAATTCATAAGAGGGCACAGAAATAAATAATGGAACGGGTGGTGAGATTGTTTTCTGGAAAGTTGGCATTCAGCTGCTAGTCAAGCTGATTGAATATTTATAGAAATGTATGACTAATGACAGAGACAATACAGTACACACAAAGAGTGTGATGATGGCTTTTGGGCATATGAGGCACAGGGGAATTGTGTTTGTAGGGGATACATTCACACACACCATCACACAACCAAACATACACAAAAGCATGCGCATTAAACACACACCTTGCTGACACTTACAGCATTTTATGGGTTTTAAACTTGATTACAAGGATATAAATTAACCTGTCCACAACAAAATTATTACCCAGTGAAAAGTTGCAAACTTCCATAAGTGCAGGATGTTGCCTCGAGGCAAGATCATTCACTTTGGCCACAAGTCCCTCTGATAACATGAAAAGACTGTGAGAGAGTGTGAGGGGGGGAAATTCAGGGCCCATGCATTTCTAGAAGAAAATGAAAGATTTGGCAGTTTTTCATCAACTGGCCGAGGAGTTCCCATGATGCCCGGGCAATATCACACAGACATCACAAAGTCACACACAGAGACCTCAGCTTAGATATTCCTCTCCCAGCCGAAGGCAAGATATGTAAACATATTTGGCAGCGTTAATCTTGACAACTGTTTAACATGGATGTATTAGGTCTGTATGATGTTGAGCCTACACTGTTGAAACGCCCATGTATAATTCTCTGTGAAGTGTAAAAAGCTAAAACTGTAAATGCTTCTGACAGATCCCAGCAGGTAAAAGTTTGGAGAGCTTTGGGATATGGATTTTAGCGGCTTTATTGAAAATGGTGGAGCATTTCCAGACTGTATCATAACACCATATTTCCACTACCATCAAAGTCCTCTTCGTACAGAACTCGCACGATCGTCTGATATTCAAAAATCATCATCAGTGAAATATATGATCTAAAGCTTCTAATCAACAGAGACCAGCTCTCTCTCTATTATTAAGACTTGTGTAAAGTTCATGAGTTGTGATGCAGATTTAACATGTTGTCATGGAATTCTTTTTTTTTGAACATTTGAGAATTTGTACACGATTTGTTGTGCTGGAAAATGTGACCTCTCATATTGTTCACTTCTCGCTATGGCAACATTAGCTGTTCTCCACACACCCCGCAATTTGATTTGATGAACAATTTGATGATAAAACGATTATCGATTTCTATACATGACTTATTTTTCTCACTGTGTGACTATTTCCTACTTCTAAAACATAGCATACTGTCTTTAAGTGATCCATAATTGAGATGAACGTACTTGCATACCATCTGGCTCTTGTACAAGTTCCTGTTCCCTTCAACCTTTTAGCAGAAATGCTTCCAAACCTGAGCTTTTAAACTAGTCTAATTTTATCCATCTGTGATTGCACTCACTTATCTTTTGTGGGATATTAATGGTGTAATGTCCAGTGATTGCAAACACTGTTTTAGCAACTGTTCACAATATACTTCATGTTCGCCTCGCATGTTATTATTTACACATTAAATTGTGAGAAAATGAAATCTGTCCGGGTGCTGCACTGCCCTCGTGGTTGAGTTCCACCTCCTTTGTTCCATCAATGTCACGTTACTAATAAACATTTAGTTGATCAATTATCGACATTTGCGAACTGTTGTTGTATCATCCATGTCTGCACTGCAGTGCATCCAAGAATCAATTATTCCCCTCACCCCTAATGCAGGCTGAAATTCAACCATGCTGTTCTGTCAGGAGATGCAGTGACTTAAACCAACAGTGAGTAAGAGAGACTGTGAATAATACATGTTATTTGTTAAGCAACGAGTACAAGAAAAGTCCGCTAGCCACTAAGTTAATTTATGCAACGTAAAAGTGCTGAAGCTAATAGTAGTAGTTTTTTTTGTCTATGAACCTTGGTGATTATTATTCAGTTATTATTTTATACTTTTGTTAAATGATCCTGCTGACTGAAATTATCTAATCCAACTGTTCCCAACTGGTCCATCCTTGGGGTCCAGATTTCTCCTTAGTCATTAGTTCAAGGTCCATACTGTTTAATACATTCAGCATCATACTTGCATACTTTTTGTCCATGTTATCGAGCTAGATTGCTGTTTCTGTTAAGTAGCTGTCTAATATTCACTCACTCTACACGTTTGCAAGTCACTTGCTGTCCATTCAGCATGGACCAGCAACCCACTTTCGGACCATGATCCACCAGTTAGGAACCACTGATCTAATCCATGTTTTATGGTTGTTGGAAGAAGCTTGCTGTCAGGGCTTTAAACCAGAGATAGCCCTGACGTTTAAGGAAGAGGATCATGTTTTGGGTTAAAATGACAAGATTTCACTCAGGCATGTGCTGAGTCATTTGTGTTAGTGGGGTCGATTTTAAGTAAACTTTACTGCACTGAACTGGTTACAATAATTTACCAATATTCATGTGTTGTTTTAATCTTTGGCAAAAGCAAAAAAGAAAGAGGTGGCAGCTTCTTCTGTAACCAACTGTGGGCAGTTGATAGATAGCGTCTCATTTTGATTGCAGGCAAATGAAATGAATCGAAATGGTAACGCGGTAGACTCTGCACAAATATTGTATCATTGTCCAAAGAATCCATATAATATTATATAGTATCATGATGAAACTGGTGATTTACACCCCTACTAAACAACATTTCTCTCTTGCACTCAATAAGTAATAAGAAAAGTTATGATGATGCATTTTTAAAATGACAAATTTCACCAGGACTAACACTTGTGACTCATACCATCTGCTACTTAGATCTCATAGTTGGGTTTTAGTGGCAGGTTTTCAACCAGAATGGCCATTCTAACCTGTAGTACCACAACAGAAGTTGAATTTCAATGGATTTTGTGGTGTGGGAGTATTAAAATTGAGAAAATGTGAGTGTGTGTGGGATGGGAGGGTCACCTATCGGTAGCTTAGGGGTCCAGGTCTTCCACTTTCAAAGGAACATGAGATCTGAGGGGCATAAAACATAATTTCGTCGGTGATAATTTTGATTATTTTCAAACCATCTGAGAGGATTGGTTGTTGGAAGCCATTGTCACCGCCGTGTCTATCAATGTACAGTGTCGTACTTCACGGAGATTTTGTCACAGAAAATTACATTTTTCTGTAGATGACATCTTACCTGTCAAAGAATATAAAGTAGAGAACCTAAACCCTCCTTTACTTTGAACTATGGGGTCCGTGGGTCACACACAGGCAGGAGTTTAGAGTCATTCCTATCTTCAAATGCATTTCATGAAAAGCAAGTGAATAGAAAAAATGAAATCTCAAACTCAATCAAAAAAGAGTGAGGAGTGATGGAGAATACATTACTTTTGTAGCGGACTGCCCGACTGTCCACTTAACTTTTTCATCAAGAGGTGTTTTCTTCCAGCCGCTGTTCATTTGTAATGTCAGTCAGCGGCCTCACAATCCTCCTCACAGATTTAACACTTGTCAGCAGCAAATGTCATGACAGTCCGGCTGACCTGAGATGTCAAAGCACTGCCTTCCTGGAGGACTTTAAAATGCCATCACATGATCATATGGACCAAACCGAGCAGGAATAAGTGGAGGTATTTACATAAATTATGACACCTGAAAGACTTTTCATATCAGGTTTTCTGTCACGTGAGAGCACGCACCACAAGAAACAGGACGACTCTGAATATAAACCTACTAAAAGCAACCAGCAGTTTGAAAACATGAAAATCACCTCAGCAAAAATATGTCCTCTACTATACCAGACTATTTCAAAATAGCTTTTCATGGTATGTAATGCTGCTCTGCAAGTGACTCTGATCACTGAAATGACTTTAAAATCAATACATTCATGTGCACTAAGAGCTCAAAAGGCAGATTCAGCCTGCACTCTCCCTCTCGAACATGCAAATACACTTTGAGTCCCTTAAAAGGCGCAAGGTGATTTTTCATGGACTTTTTGCTCTTCGCTGCCACTTTCTGCTGTGCGATTCAATGGAAATACTAAATGACCCTAATGATGGTACACAAGAATGTAGAGGTAGGTGTTTGACATTCCTCCAGAAGCGCCCGTCTCCTCTGCAGAGCCATCAACGCTGTATCAGTAAAGCCTCATTAGAGCCGGAATCCGACTGTAGAAAGGGAATTTTTGCAACATTAACTTTAACATTGCCAATCCAGTAAATAATATTCTAGTTATGGCCCTGATCACCTGCTAGAAAGGGTAAGAGGGAGAGAGAAAGGGAGGCAGGAGCAGATTACTAAAAAGGGAACACGTGTGTTTTGCTCAAAGCTTGTTTTTTGGGTGAATTGAGAGGCAATTTAAGAGAAGTGTACATGAAAGTACAATGATGCCAAAATTGCCTTTTAGGTTGAATTGTGTAACATTTTTGTCTTTTGGAGAAAATTGTGATGCATCAGGGGTCTGTTCCCTAAAATACCGTACGTGATTGCAATGGAGAAATAATTCCAGCAATCACTTCTTTTGGAGCTCTGTCTTACAGCCGACAATTCAGTGATAATTTGTAGCATTTTTCTGATAAATAAATGTGTTGTTCTCTCTAGCCTCAAGTTATAAAACACGTTAGTAATTCAACCTGTAGTCAGTTTAAGGTTTTACATGTGCACCCGGTGTCAAGTGGCTCTTTTCATGGAGAGATGCACTATAGATGCATTCTGCGCTCATGAATGCAGTATCAAGTTGTTATTAAAGAATTTGTTTAAAAAAATAAGGACAAAATGATGTGAAGGCCTACACTGCCTTACACGGCAATTGAGGATCAATGCCGATGTGACTCCTGAATGTAGTGAATAGAGTTTTATTGTTGTTGGTAGTGCTTTTTAAGCCATAATGTTGAAAATACAGTGGTAATGTCTAAAAAGCACCCATTCTGAATGTTATCACTCTATTAAATAGGCATTAGAAATGGTTATTGGCATTGAACGTTCAGAATGCTGTCATCAGCTATTAAATGGCCGTTGGCAAGATTTTATGTTATAGCAATGTTGTGGTTAATGTGTGGTTATGTTTAGGCACAAAGCCCACTTGGTTATGGTGAGGAAAATGGTCATGTTTCTGCTTAAAACTAGGGCTGCCCCTGGCTAAGAATTTTCCTAGTTTCCTAGGCCATTAGTCAACTAGTCGCCCACATGTTTACAATATTAATCTAATTATTAAATGATATATTTTGGGTGGGGCAACACAACAGTTTGAGTTGAAGGTGTGAGAAAGAATAGTATCAGTAACATTGTTAACACTGTGCTACGTTACTGAGAAATATAAAACCGTACTAATGAATCTTCATTAATATAGGCCTATATTTTATCTAAAAGTGCACGTCACACACTGAGCGAGCCGCCTGTTAATGATGCTGTCGGCAAAGCAGTAATGATTGTGCTAAGTGGCTAATGGGCATGTAGCTACTGACATGTTTCAGATGATACGTCATGTTTGTAGTCGACCAATGAAGATGAGTTTACATATCACCTTGGGTTCGTCCTTCACCTTCTCAAAATGATCCCACACTTTGGATTTCCTGCCTGACATGTTATTAACTAGCCTGTGGAATAACCGCAGGTACCAGCCCTGTCTGACTGCTGAGTGTGGCCTCTTCATCCTCCTCTGTCCTCTTTCTGGTCGACTAAGGTTTGGTCAACTATTACAGGGCAGCCCTACTTAAAACCAGCCCAGTGATCGAAAAAAAGGATGGCATTGTACATTTCTACAAACCACAGATTTGCACAATGTACATTAGCTGATTTGTTGAAACTTTACATTTCACCAGCGCTGTGGTTAGGCATAGCCAATATATACATTTTCCATCAATACCGTGATATGAAACTAGATAGCTTAGATTTTGGATAGTGTAATATTGTAGGTGTTGTCTCTCCTGGTTTTAAAGGCTGCATTACAGTAAAGTGATGGAATTTCTCAACTAACTTCACTTTTGTTGTTGTTCTATTATTTGCCTTTACACACAAATAAAAATATTGCTGTGAAATCACAAATAGTCAACCCCACAATAACATTGTAATATCAATATCTAGTTATTTGGTCAAAACTATCATGATATTTAATCTTTTCCATATCACCAAGCCCTAGCTTTGGTTAACCTGTGGTTATGTTTAGGCACAAAAAGATCATGTGTTAGCCTAAATTACCTGGTTTTAGTGGCACAATCCTGACTGGAAATGCAGCAAGTGTTCGGTAGAAAAAACACCCACTTCTGGAAATACCGAGATTGCTCGCAAAAAAATAAAAAATAAATAAATAAAACAACCGCTTGTGCTGGCACAGTCCTCACTGGAAACGTAGCAGTGGCTTAGTAAAAAATACTCTGCTGGTGGCAAAATTTCCACTAAGCTTGGTGGCTTTCCAATCAACAACAGTTGTTATTGTTTGTTGGTCCAGAACAGTGATCTGCAGTGGTTTGCAGCTTGGCGGCCATCTTGCCAAGATGTCACACCATCCACCTTGCCCTCCACCTCCAAACGACAAAGTCAGCTCATATACATGTCACTGCATCTTAAACATACTAATTGGTGTAGCAGGGGCCATCTAACTTATATCTATAATGCTGACGACCACTACCAATGCCTACTAGATAGAGTGATGATGTTCATACCAGGGGAAAGGAGCTGTTGTCTTTTGTGAATGTAAGATTGTTACTCATATTTGCAGTTATTGACTATACCAGCAATGTCTTAATATTGTCACTTCATAATCATTACATTAAATGACACATCTGCAGTTTTCCTCTCTCTGATGGACACCAGCTGTCATTCTGGTATATCCAGTTTTAGTACAACAGACCATGCTTGTTTTTTGGGGTGTTGGGGGGGTGGGGGGAGGGGGTGTTGGAGCTTGTAAGTCCAGCAACATCAAAGTAGCAACTTCAAAGTCTGTACTTCAGAAAAAGTTACTTGGTTGTACAGTGCAATATACATAATTTAAACCATAATATTTTTAAAAAGAAAATATTTCATGAAGTTGTCGCTAAACAACCCATATCTTCTTTAACCTCTTCCACTCCACAAGGACGATGGCATCGTCAGCCGACATTACCGTCTGTCAGAGGCTGTAGCGGACTGAATTTTGATGCTAGACTGAAGATACTGGTATATGAAACTGCAAGACCCAAGGAATCTGTTGGTCATAGGTTGTCAGGAGGGGCTCAAATAATCCTCCAAAGTTGGGCAAAATTCTGGTGATGGAAAAGCTGGCATGGCCATTTTCATAGAGGTCCCTTGTATTCTCATCTCAAGATACCTGAAAAAAAATGGGTTGCATGGGTACTGACAAGTCTCCCCTTGACAAACCAAGTTTATGACAGTCTCATGCAGTTTTGGGCAAACCCCATGTAATTTTTCTAATGCAGAACAAATGATTTCAATTCGCCTATTGTCTTTTGAATATTTCTGCATACTGGTGTCCCTAAAATACAACTGGAGATGCATAAATTGGGTATAAATAGAAAGCTGAGACTCTTGTGGATTCAATGACCCCAGTGTTATTCATGTGTGATGATCTTTGTCCCCATAGCAGCCATTTCATTGCAGTGAGTCCATTTTTAATGGACAACACTGTCTAAAATGACCAATTGTGACCTCTAGGATAATCACAGCCTCATGAAATTTAACAACCATAAACTAAAGACCTTGGGCATTTAGAGGATGGATGGCTATACTGACAATAAGGGGATGTCTTAGCAGTTTCCAGAAAAGAAGTACTTGCCATCAAATCGCCAAAAATACAGCCCTTACAGAAATCTCCAAATGTTTTTGATGCCAAATCACAGCATGGATTTTTCTATGGTGTTCCTTGAGGTCTTGAAGGGATAGTTCAAGTTTTATAAGTGGGGCTATATAAGATACTTATCCTCATGGCAGGCGATGCGCTCCCTATTTGCAGAAACAACTGTGACTAGGACCCCAGAAGCACAGCTATGCATTGCTGTAGATTAGGGTTAACAGCAAAACATATTTTAGCTGCTTAAAAAAGGTCTACCTAAAAAGAAAAAATCAATATCAGTCTGAGTGGATGCTTTATTTACAATATATTTACTGCTTTACCTCAGTGTCAGACAGCCCTTGCCTTTGGCGCTGCTTTTCTCAACTGTATAAACGTATTTCTGCACATATTCTCTCTTTCTTTGACCGCTAAGAGTCTGACCCAAACAGCTGACCTCTGGTGTAATACAGCGCATGGCACAGTTGGGCATTTTTGCATTGGAATGTGTAAGTTATACACTTATAAAATGTAAGACCAAAAGAATGGGCTGTCTGATAGCAAGGTAAAGAAATTAAATATTGTTAATATAGTGTCCACTTAGACAGATATTGAATTTTTAGATAGGCCTTGTTTTTAAGCGGACAAAATATGCAATCTTGTTGTTAACCCTAATCAACAGCAATGCATAGCTAAGCTTCTGGGGTGCTAGCCCTGTCATTTCTGTAAACAGGAAGTGCACCAGCCACCATTTACTGTATGTAATACCATGACTATAGATCTTTCTTTAGTCTCATACAACCCCACTTTAAAATCCTGAATTATCCCTTTTCTGTGGTATTTTAGAGGGATTTTTTGACCATTTTTTAGCAATACTCAAGAGGTAAAAAAAGTACAAATGGTACAAATAGTATCAACCCAAATATTACTGCAGCAACATATGGAACATAACTGAGCATGAAAATAGCCATCATATACCTCCATTATAATGTTCTAAACCCCTATACACTCTGAACTTTAAAAGTTTGAATAGGCGCTTAGGCACTGATGTTTATTGCATATTTATAACCAGAAAAGCTTGATGGACGTTGCTGAGCTGCATCTCAAATTAATCAGGTTTCAAATCAGGTTCCCAGCTTTAGATGATGTATACCACTTCTGTGTGCCAATACTGAAATACTTTTGACCTGCTGTCTCCCCATAAAGATCCCATGCCCCCCTTAACAAACAAAATGAGACTTTGGCAGGGACGGGGTGAGTGGAAGATATTGTATAAACATAGGCACAGTTACCTTCAACACATCACATGTTGGGGAAAATTACCCACATTATGTTTTTATTCAGCGTTATGAAAAAATCATTAACAGGTCAGTAATTAATTACCAACATTTTTCCAGTTAGACAATCAAACCAAATGGTCAAGGTAAGGCAAAATTTAGGGCCACTGATAAACAAGCAAATTTTCAATGCTGACTATGAGACAAAGCCAAAACACAAGTGTCGAGGGCAAACACACAAACATGTAAACCTACACAAGTGTCTGCACCTTCTAGCTACACTTTGACCTTCACACTGTTAATTGCATTCACGCAAAATCTAATCAAGTCAGCAAAAGGCTCCAAAAATGTAATTATTTTTGCAAAATAACTGCATATGAACGTAATTATGAGGAGATTGTTTTGTAGTCATGTACTGAGACACACACTCCGGTGCATGGTGTTGTGGATATTGACAGGGCCTGGAGATATTGATGACTAGTGTCACTTGATATCAATAGGTCATATGGGGTGATGTGTGATTTGACAAATCTGGGTGTCCAGTGGTGCACTGTGCCTCCACGAGACCTCAAATATCACTGAAGTGCGACACTTGCTGCTGCTGCCATTACTAATACTACTAATAATAAATCAGCACAGCAGTTCATGTGTTTGTCTGAAAAAGGTGGCTTTACCGTAAAGTTATCACGGGGACAAGGTCAGTGGGATTTCTAATGAGTTTTTAATTTCAGCAGTCAACAAAATCTCAATATACATGCTGTGCTCTTATTCTAACCTTGTCTGAATCAATATTGTAGAGAGGCAATTATAGATATTATTTCAAGACATCCTGCAAGCAGACAGCAAATCCATGGGTCAGTTGTCAAAATACATAGGCTAAGGAATTACTTCCAGGGACAAAACACAGACACGTCTGTGGTGAGCATGCCTGGACCTAAAAGCTTAAAATAGAGCCAGAAGTTATTTATTTTATCTTCTAAAAAGGTGCCCTCCTGTCTCTGTCTTCTTCTCTCTGTTTGTCTCTCCCTCTTTTTTCCCTTCTATCTATCCTTCGATCTATGTGCTGAGTTGGCTAAAGTGGAGTTAACGAGGATAAGTGGACCACACATGGGCGAAATAGTTCAATAAAGAAAGCTAGAGCAGATGTTAATGATTATGGATTTGCGAGGATGGGGTAGAATACATAATCGCCTCACCTGGATCTACAGCTTCACTACCTTTACTTTAACCGAGGAAGTTTGAAAAAGAGAGAGAGAAAAAACAACAAACAATTTAATTCACCGTTTTAAAGTATTTTCAGAAAATAGACTAACTGGATATCATCAAACAGTTTAAGAGTTTAGAGTTTCTCTTAGGGTGGGCTTCACAGCGTTTTCTGTTGTGCTCTAAGAAAAATGTTCCAAACAATCCACAACTTTCATCACTTTATGTTTGGTGACATTTTTTTTTTTTCTCCAATCTCGGTGCCGACACATTATAGAATACTATCAGTTCCACTACCTTGCCTCATATTAATTTTTCCCCTGGTTGGTTTTATATCCTTTCTCTCACCCCTAACTCTTAACTCTCCCACATTAAGGCTGCATACCAATCATTCCAGTTTTAATACCCCACCGAGATTAGAAGGTACAATATTATGGAAGACATCCACAGTACTGTAGTACAATGGCCAGCAAAGTATCCAAACCTGCACATAGTAGTTTATAATAGGAAAACTGATTATACCGTATCACTTGACGAATTGTGTAATCATGCAACCTTAGAGTATAATTTACGGTGCATTAAGGGTCATTAAAGGCAAAATATGCAGATAAAAGCATAAATTACAGAACTGTATTTTTGAAGTCGCACAGCAAAGTTTTTACTTTAAGGGGTGGGGCACAAGAATCAGAGAGGTCTAACCTTTCTGCAGTTGAGCTACTCATTAAGTAACAAAACAGGTCATTGGTTTTACAGCTTTGTCCAGGGATTTTATGGGACATAAGTGACTCTCATAAGATTTCACTATGCATCATTAAATCAGAGATGAAGATGATCCCCCAAACATTTTCCCCCCAGTAATGACGATGAGCCAAAGTCCTTATCATTGCCCCCAAAGAGGTGCAGGGTATACACAGAGCTGAAAGGTCTACTCAAGGTCAGTCTGGCGTCTTCTATTCCTGAGAAACAGCCACTGTGTGTATCATTACTGGAATAAAGCTAAATTTGAAGGCTGACTACCTTGATGGTTGTATTGCAATCATTTTCTTTTTCAGTGTAAAAACAACTAAATGTGGTAACAGCAGTGACAGCTAGTCCAGGGAAGAATGAGACACACGTGCTACCCCCTTTTCAAAATTAATTTAATAATACATGAAAAGGCTTTTAAAGCCTTGCATAAGTTAATGGATGACCTTCTTATGAGGCAGTTGCAGTGAAGTGCAAAATTGTTGCTTGATCCCTAAGAGTGCTGGTAGACATGCAAATGGTGCCATCTGTCCACTTTGGAATTAATATCATAATATGGGAACAAAATTAGACTTCACTATATTGATGAGGTGCCCTATTTCAGCATTTTTCTTACTACATGTAATGGCCCTCATTTAACTTATTAGGTGAAAATATTATTACCAGCCCCAACAGTGGAGCCGGTATTGTATTCATCTTGTGAGTGTGGGTGGGTGTCATCATGGCAAAATGTGGTCCTGGAGAACCCTATTGTGTATTGTAGCAGAAATTAAAACTGAAGCAGTTTGAAGACTTTGCCAGGTGTTTGTCTGTCCGTCTGTCTGTGGACAGATTTTGTACTTGATAATGTTGTAACCCTGCAAGATGCAGTGCCAAAACACAGGTGTACCACAAGTAGGGGGTACAAAATAGAGAGGGGGCCACTGCCCACCTCCCCCACCCTCTACTTTACAGCTTTGGCCCACATACGTATTAAGTTGCAGATGGCTGGTGAGCTTTTCCCTGCAATTATTATTATTATTATCATTATTATCATGATATAAAACAAAAATAATAGGAATAATAAATAATTAGTGAAAACAGTATGTGCAAAGTCTCAAATTTTATCCTCCGTTTTTGTAGATGGCTGCCTATAAGGTGATCTGCCACTCTGCATGATGGCCTCTATATACGATAGATAGATAGATAGATAGATAGATAGATAGATAGATAGATAGATAGATGTAATTTTATTTGCAGCAATTTAGTATTTGAATTATTGAATACAACAAAATGCATGTTGCCAAGTTGACAGAGGTGTTGGTGATATTGGTAAAGCCATTTAGCTGCAAGTCTCATGGCTATGGAACTAGTGACTGGAATGTGGGAAATAAGTAAACTTTTCTTAAGGACAAGCACTCGTACTGTATAAAAAAAACCTGAGCTGACTTTAAAATCTTTGTTTTGTCTGTTCTGCTCTTTCTCTCATCGATTTTAGGCCATCAAGTGATACTTCTGAAACTGGGGCAAATGAGGCAACGGTATCACATGAGCCTTTTGCAAGGAAAATGTAAGCTAACTGTAGAAGTGCGTGCACAGAGACAGATATGGTTTGATTGCTGGAGTTGTTACGGGACATTTACAGTAATGAGGTGAAACATTGCATGAAAGCCACACTAAAGGCAGGAAAACAAGTGCGACTTCTCAACCCCTGTGATCTCTGCAGTTGCTGACAGTGGAAACTTGGATATCTCTTTCAAGGTTACTTTATTTTCTGTCATCTTTCCATTATAAAAGGACAGGTGCAACCTTCAGTGTGTCTTTCAAGTCTCGGCACTATTTTGCATTCCAAATATGCACATATAGCAAAACATTTATACATTTGGTGAAAACTCAAATACTGTTTGTGCTGAATTCGGATCCTCAGAGAAATGGATTTTGAATCTAAATACTATTAAAAGATAAAGGGATTGGATAGTCTCTTTAAGCCATATGGTTGTGTAAATTCTATCTTTAATTTGATTTTTATTTTATGGACTGTACTTAGTGGACCCTTTTTTATTGGCTTGTCTGTTGGCTAAACTGGATTACAAATGAAGGTAAGTGCCAGAGCGACTTTACGTTTAAGGTTCCCTGTGGAGTTATTGACAACTATTGGTGCTGTAGGAATGTTTTCATGAGCACGTCGGGCACTGTTTTGATGAGCAATGTTTTGGGCTCGACCACAAGAATTCATGATGGTGTGATACGTCCCTGCTGACTAAAGAGGGCAGTAAAAGTGGATGGTTAATGATTTAGTTCGTTAGTTTATTGTGTTTTAATTGCTACAAATGGGGACAATTGAAATAAATGCCTGAAAAACATCAACAGTGGACATCTTGCAAATATTTTCAATATGAGGGTTTTATCTGATATGTTGATATAAACCAAAAACATATTTCAGTGCAAAATGAACACAATTCTATGGGGAAAAAAAGGTTGGTTGATGTACAGCACACCAGCCTCAAGCTGGCTCATTCTCCCGCACTGCCTGCTGTTCAATATAAGCACACATTGTATTTTTTTTTTTTTGTGCAAACTGGGATTGAGAATGGGATGACCTCTGCATGTCAGGAGAGCATACCGCAATTTCTCTGAGAACTATTGTAGAAAGTATTACACATGAATGTATGATGTTATGTAACCACACAGAGCCAAACTCTTAGAGAGGTGCCAAAAAGAATTTAAGAATTTCAAGGAACAAATGGCACCCCAATTACCGAGCCACCGGGCTGCCGTGATGATTGGATCTCTTGCACAATAAGTCAATTTTGCAGGTTGTGACGGACATGAAATATGCAAATCTATTGTAAAATTGCAGGAAATTGGTTTTAAATGGCCAAAATGTCTCTAGGGTAGGACCCTCAGAATCCCCTTCTATGCTTTGCACTTTTTGACCTCATTAAAATTTTGTTTCAGCCTTGCTGACACTCATGGGGGGAGGGGGGTGTAACACAGGCCGACATGAAAATGGATATGAAAACACGATCAAGCAAGCAACGTAGAATTATCTTTGCAGCAGCGGGGATAAAATTGCATCCGTAAATAGGCTGTGTATGTGATGAAGTCTTCGCCCAGATACTGCGTGTGACCCAGAGGGGACATGAATGAGATGAGGAAATATTGTTTGGTTTACTGTGTCTTACAACTGCTTGGTACAATGAGGGTAACAAGCAGACTAAAAGTAAAGAACACAGTAGTAAAGTCACTTTAGCTGACACATATACTTGATTGTTTACATTTATCAAGGCAACAGTCTGTGAAAAAGATAAAAACAGACAACCCTGTTATGGGAAATATGTATTTTTATTTCACCACATATATAACTATTCAAATTTCTACAACAGATGTTTTATCTGGCAAATGCGAATGGATAAACACAGTTAAATTATTATTTATTTTTACATTTCTGGCCATGTGAACTTCCAAAATCACTGCTGAGTTGGATAAAACAGCACATGCAGCTAAAGCTTTTATCCCAGTAAAAATGCTTGGTTATCCACTCGTGGCCTATTCATTATTTCCCTGCTTTTGTCAATTACTTTGATTTGGGCTTGTGCTTGATGAGGTGCTCTCTTGTCCAAAGGGATTACATGTCTGGCTGGTGTTGCCAGTGGCTACACTGGTGTGGTAGGAGTGGCAGCGCAGTTATTCACTGTAACTGGGAGATAGCATCTAAATGTTTGTCAGATCCATTGCCCACTGTTTAGGGCTGCCATTACTTTTATTCTGTCAGGATTGTCACTTCGGATGGGGAACTGCATCAGCTCACTGTTGTCCCCTGAAGCAAAATGAGTACAGGAGGCTGTGTTCTCCTCAAAGATACAGCTCTCCACTTCTGAAGCTGCCAGGCCTTCAACGGGGGACTCTGGGTAATGTATCTCAGAACTGGATTTGTTTAGAATTATAGTGAAAGATTTATCATTTGTGACATTAAATGTGTAAAATAAGTTCACGTGTTGTTGTACTTCACTGCTTAGCACAAACAAAGAAAACAAAGAATGGAAACAAACACTTGGAAGAGGCTTCATTTAAATGGATGTAAATAACATTCATAAGACAAAACATAGTGTTTCTGCACATAATGTAGAGTAACATATGTCTCAGCCACCTGATCAACAAGTGTACTCAATTAATAAAGCCTGTTAATAGCCCGTTGGTATGCCAACGCTTGCTCCTTCTTTTTACGGACTTGAGAGTTGAAGTCAATTATATCTGTTTATCTCTCCGTCAGACATGAACGGATATACATGTCCTCCCACACGGATGGTAATCAGATAAGCTGCCTCCACTGCAAATGCATACAGGTGTCAGTAGCAGTTAACACAAATAACTTAACATATTTATCTTTTTCCCATACGCCCCCTTCAAGTCAGCTGTCTTGATTAAATGCTTGACCTGCTAGATCCGATCACTAATGCAACATTGTACTGAATGCACCCTTGTATTTTGTTTATATATTCTGAACTGAATTGCTTAAAACTGGGAGAGTATAAAGTTACACACAGCAGTAGCTATACTTCCCCTGTGAGATGACTTAAAGAAAATACTGTAGTAATAGGGCATGATATTTTTGGCTGGACTGTAGAGGTGAGGCCTGCAGTATGAATATAAAAATCAGTCTGTGAGTGAATGAGTGCTGAACATACACTATTGGTTGCCAAATGAAAAGGTGCTTACAAAGTGACAGAGCCATGGACAATGACAGTCCTGTATTACTGTATTCCACATTATCTGTAACCAGTGTAGTATGATAGCATAGTGGAATTAGCAAGCACGATAGCTAACTAGCCAGCCGCTACATGAGTAAAATGTAAATTTAACAACTTTACAGCTATAGTGCGTAACTTCTACAGGTCCGTAAATGCCCGTTTCACCCAAGCCACTACTAGAGGAGATGACACAATGCTGATTAAGCCGATCGGCTCCTCTAACATCTCGCGGTATTTTTCAATATATATCATTTTTAGTTTGCGTGTCGACCGTGTGCTTCCTTACAACAAGAAGGGAGGGGGAGGAAGAGTGGAGAGTGTCATAGCAAGAGGTAGAGCGCAGGTAGAAAGAGAAAGCAACATGGCGGAGAAGCGGCCGAGACACGGTTCAGAAGTGGATCCTACCACAAAGAAAAAGCCTGGACGTTCGGCTGAAGGTCTATTAGCAAAGAAGGAAAGTGACCGACGGAGAAGGCAAACAAGGATTTGTATTGGCGTCGCTTTTCCTCGGTGGAGAGCCCTGAAGGAAGAAATTGGGCTGAGGGCAGACACGGATGTTGCCTTGCTGCTGTTGGATAAGTAAGTGACTTGGTTTATAATTATATTATGAGTAGTATGTGTTGCTGTTACATGTACTGGACCTAGTACTTTATTATTTTCTTGGAAATGGTGCTATGAACGTAATGTAATGTTAGCAGCCTGGTGTTCGCCACGTTGTGTAGCATTGTGTACACGGTGTGAAGCGAGTGTTACTCTGTTTACACGGTGTGTGGCGACTGGCGAGTGTTACTCTCTGTACGGTGTGTGGTGACTGGCGAGTGTTACTCTGTGTACAGTGTGTGGCGAGTGTTACTCTGTGTACATGGAAGTGCCGCCGGCTTATTAGTTGTAATAACGCATTATCCGCTGGGAGGCGACAGAAGTTACGCACTATAGCTTTAGTCTTTATCGACACACTCTCTTCACAGTGTAGGAAAGAACATTGCTATCATGAGATGAGAGACAACCTCGTTTTGCTCATGTTCTGTTACCATTGTAAAGTTAGCACAAAAGAATGTTGGAGTTATCAAGCTAGCTTGCTAATTAGCCACCTGCAGGTGAAATGGCAGTTTTTGAAAGAAAGGATCACTTTATCGGTTTGTTTGAGGTACAGCTGTATGTGTGTTAGACACAAGTCTTCAATTTATTTAAAAAGTTTTGACTATTACGTGTTACATTATCAGAACAGGTGCAGCCATAGAGAAAGTGAAAATACTGATTCAAATTGAAGTGATTACTGCCTGGTAAAATGGTGCAACAGGTGCCGCCACAATGATTAAATTCTCTTTTTTGTAATCAGCACCAAAGGATGTTTTATAAACTGTCGTTGTCGGCTAAACTTCACTCTGATAGTGGCCAGTGGCTGCACAACTTCCATCACTCACAGGGGGATGTACATCATCAACCAGAGCCTAAGAGGAGAGAGGAAGGTTGTTGTTGTGTTTACATCTTGTAAATTACATGTACAGTCGATGTAAAGATGCAATTAGATGCAAATTCCCACCAGCAGTGTGATGGACAAATGACGTGAAATATGCAAATTAAGCGGCGCAAATGAGGGGAGTAATGCTACTTTGTGACTAATTCATGAGAATTGAAAAATCGGAACTTCAGCAACCGATTCACCCCGTGATAGCCAATCAGCATTGAGATCCTCTGGGGATGTAAGATGCTGAGAACGTATCAGCAAAAGTCCATTCATGGATTCAGCAATTTTACACACATATGATGCAAGTTATTTGCGTGTATGAAGTGAGTCAACACAAAATATTCTAGCATCCAAACTCGCACAAGTTACTCGACGCAAACATTTGCATTGCATTTGGTGTGAACACTACAAAAGATGAGTGAGGAAGGTTGTATTGAATGAAACAAAAAAGGAGCTGATCAGTGGGTTCAGCTCCAGAGAAAGCAGTGCCATTCTATTGTGTGAGTGCGTCTAAATATACTGCAACAACAGGGACAGCTCTGTAAGTCAATGTGAACAAAAGTCTGTGACTGGGTATATGCCGGCCACTTGCAGTTTCAAATCTAAAGTCCTCCTTTCAAATTTAAAGCCATCTAGCAATTCACACACCGTATAGCCATACTAGTTTCTGACCAAGCAGCAACCTGAGGCTGAAAAATGAAGCCAATGTGGGAGTGCCACAACATGCAGTTCATTGAATGGCCACTTGAGGCTGGCTCCAAACCAGAGTAAAGAGGTTCCCATGGACCTCCATGTTAAGATTTCTAATTTTACAGCAGAAATAAACATGTTTACAGCCTGGTACAAAAAACATTTATGGTCACTTCTGGCCCCAAAACACCAAGATGGCAACAGCCAAAATGCCAAACATAAGGCTTCAAAACAGCAGTCCACAAACTAATGGGTGACATCACGGTAGCTATGTCCATTATTTTTACACTCTTTGGTTTTGATCTAGTCTTGTTTTCTGTTCTAAATTAACAAACTGCAGTCTTATGATTTTGTGAATTGCTATGTTGTTTAGGTAGCTTTATAGAAAGGTACAGAAAAACCTATTGACATGAAATGGTGGTATGCATAGATTTCAATTTGAAAAAGGTTCTAGTAAATGAAATGGCAAACAGAACAGAGTTAATGGCAGGACAATTTTAAATATTATATGTTTAAATTAACATTAAGCACTGAAAATCTATACTCCAGTAAAAGTACAATTCTTCCCATAAAAATGACTTACAAACCTACTCAAGTAAACTAAAGACGGACTGATTAACTCAAAGTACAAGGTACTTTCCATTCTGACCCTTTTGAGGGTGTGGTATATTTTAATTAAGTACAGCAGATAGTCTAATGAAACAAATGAGGAAAGCCTACATAATTGAGATATGAACACTCTCCCACTTTCACTCCGTCTCTTCACTCTATCCCTCTCATCCTTATCATAATATCAAAGATTAATGTTAAGCATGAAATATTAACATAGCTAACCTTAACTAGCTAAGGACATTTTCACCTACAGTATGTGCAACTTATTCACTATGCTTGCAGAGATTAGAGGATGTGTTTTTAAAAGCGAAGATCTCAGTGCTTTTCAGGAGGCACAGTGTGGCCAGATACAGTCAGAGATTGTCACTGGAAGCTGCCTCTTGATCTGGTTTTGCTCCGTCATCATCCCAGTGTGGTCAAAAGACAGGTGGTGCTTCTTTGTCTTCCAGGCAGCTGGCAACTGGGAATCTGCAACTGAGGGGCTCCGTAAACTCTGACCTTTTGATTGACACCTCACTTGAGCCAACAGGAGTTTTCACAGTGTCAGCGTTGGCTTCTATAGCCATTGAGGGCCTGTGTTAAAAGGAAGAGCCTGGCTCACTTTGTGGAGTTATAGAGCCAATCATTAGTCAGCAATTGGCCCAGTGGCTTATGGGTCTTGTAGTCAATGACACTCCTGACTTCCACAGGAGTTTTTAACTCATTCTTGGTATTATAGACTGTTATAAATGTACATAAATGAAAACATATGGCCCATCTTTTGTCTTAAGGGAGAAAGTCTTATCAATATAGGTTTTTTTAGAGGTGATTTTATAAATAATAGACTAAATAGATATTTCTGTCTTTGTTGACTTGTTTTTCACTCATTTGCACACATTCAGTAGCCTATATTGGTGATCCTCACCTCGACAAAACCTTAGAAAAATGCATTTAATTTTTGCTTTCTGTTCCATTGTCTCCTACTTTGAATTTGGACTAGGTGAGGCTTCATGTTATGATTCTATTGTTTTCCAGCTAATAAGTCCCAGTTCTAGTCATCTGCAGCATCTTTTGTCAAGAAAATATTCAGGCGATGATGTAAAAGCAATTTTCAGTGTGTTGAAACTTCAATAGCTCAATGATGGTAGCACTTAGTGAGTCTGACAGCTGAGGAAAATCTAATGTTACCTTTCAAACCATGCATGTATATGTACTAAAAATGGAACAAGAACAGCTTTACTTTGGGTGTGCCTTGGATAGGTGTTTAGGGTGTATTTACACTGGTATTTACAGCTTTTAGCATATATAGCACCATCAAATGATTTAGTCCACTTTACTGGACTGAATTATTTCCAGCACTGATATATTGAATTCTCACCCACGTAACCTTTGTGCCTGATGTCTGGAGTGAAATGTTATGCAGTGATTGCAGCTCTGTAAACAGAGGTATTTCAGACATGATTGCACAACATCTCTCTGGGCTTTGAATTTCTTCAGTGATCACAGTTATTTGGGGTTTTTATTTTTTCTCATTCGCAGGGCTCAACAATAAGGATTGTCTGATTGCCCGGGGCAAGTAAAACTCAAGGTCGGGCATGTAAACTAACAACTCACTTGCCTGATCGGGCAAGTTGCTAAAAATAGTAACTAATTGATAAAATACATGTATTTTAAAATGTGCTCCTTCGGCTCTGATGCAGTGGTCTCTCTGCCTGAAGTCACAGGCACACGTAACAATGTCCTGCCCACAGCCCCCATTGATATTATTCTGCGCGACGGACGCTTCATATAATAACATAACAATATACTATTTATGGTGTTATGCCATCGTGTCATTTCTGTCTCTACATGGTCATGCGTTAACAATTCTCCTCTGCTCTCTGTATCGCGCACGGCGGAGTTCCACCACACACACAGGTGATCACGCTAGAGCGGCTCGGGACGCATTTTCCTGACCAAACCTGACCCCGAGCCCGGTGCAGTTTGTCAGCTGACAAAGTTATTGAAATGGACACTGTGTAGCCTAAATAACCATCAACAGACTGCTGTTACGCACAGACAAACACGCTGCTCGCACAGCAGCGTAGCACGGCACTCGTGCTGAGCTTGTGTTGCGTTCAGGCGTTGTCACGTAAATGACAACTTCTAGCACTTAAAAAGGTCATAGCACAAAACAGCAGCATGTCATGTGACTTTTTACTTTTATTATATTCAATAAAATTGTATGTTCCTAAATCTTGAGACACCTCATATGTAAGCTAGACAGACATTTCACCTGCTCATTACTGTGCACACATGTATTGTATGTACTTAGTCCTAAAGAGCCCTTCTGGTGCCAGTAGATACATAGAAACATCCCAGCAGGCTGTGCTTTGCAAGCATACAAAAAAGTTTCACGCATGTGAAAATTATTTTTCATGCGTGTGCTTCATCTCCGCTGCTACAACTCCATCCTAGGGGAAACACTGCTATGTGCGTTTTGTGCAACAGGTGGATGTGGTAGTCTACTGGTAGAGTAGAGAGAGAGCTAAGTAGCGTTGAAGTAGAGTAGAGCAGGGCAGAGAGATGCAAGCAAAATATATTAAACCCGGTGTTAATACAGCAGAACTGGAGAGAGGGGTGAACAATAAATAGAGGTGGGCATGGCTCAAGTAGGGCGCAAAATTATAGACGGAGAATGATTGACAGATTTTTCACTTTAAGCCCTGACACTGTCATATTTGTGTAGGAATTAAGCTACAATACATGACATATGTTGTTTTATTTAATAAATACAGTGTGAATAAAGATTACATAACATAAAAATAACTGCAGTCTTTGTTAATTGATAGCCACTTAAATTAAACAATTTTTATAGGGCAAGTAAAAACTGACTTCGGGCAAGTAGATCTCTGACCAACTTGCCCGACCGGGCAAGTGAAAAAAAACCTTAGTGTTGAACCCTGCTCATTCGTGAACCAGATGTAGGCTTTTTTTGTTGTAGGAAAATCAATATTCTTTTAAAAGGGAGAATCATGTCCACAACAGGTTTCCTTCATGTATATTATGGCCCTGGGCAATTTATATAGCTTTTAGTTGCCAGTCTATGTGCTTGCATGGCCACTGTAAATTAACTTAGTCTGCTCGGTTGTCATCAAGAGTTTGTTAAGAGCCCACTCATAAAACTGATTTATCCTCAGAGCCAACATAAAAATCCATGGCAGTAAACTAATAATATTGAACACTGTTTGAAACAAAAAGAGAGAGAGAGAGACGGAAAGACAGAAAGTCGGAGATTAAACTTTAACCATCCCCATGGGAACATGAAGTCATTTTGGTAAAAAAAAGAAAGACAGAAAAGTAATATAAAATATAAACACTAAAATATACAGTTCAAATTTCAAACACTTTAAATAGACTCTAAGTGAGAGGATTCTTCTTGTATTCATTAGCATCATCTTAAGCGAAATGAAGATCTCACCTGTCAATATCTTATTTAGATACTTACTGATAAACATGTAGTCTGCTGTATATACTATAAAATACATATAAGTGTGCTTTTATGCAGCTTATGAAATTATTTACTTTTCCATCGACCAGCCCCAATAGGTACTGGATCCATCTAATATACCGACCACCCTTCAAATCCAAATAACATTTCATCATGAGGACATTACTGTATGAAACTGTAAAGCAGATCTGCAAAACTATCGATCATAATCCCTTTCATGGCCCCGAATTTCAAAGTCAACCAGTAGTCATCATTTAGGGCCATTCATCGACTTGTCTTCCCTATGTTTACCATATTAATTCAATAATCAAATGATATATTTTGGGCGGGGCAACACAATGGTTTGAGTTGAAGGTGTGAGAAAGAATAGTATCAGTAACATTGTTAACACTGTGACATTACAGAGAAATACAAAACCGCACTAATGAACCTTCATTAATATAGGCCTATATTTTATCTACAAGTGCACGTCACACACTGAGCGAGCCGCCTGTTAATGACGCTGTCGGCAAAGCAGTAATGATTGTGCTAAGTGGCTAATGGGCATGTAGCTACTTCCATGTTTCAGATGATACGTCATGTTTGTAGTCGACCAATGAAGATGAGTTTACATATCACCTTGGGTTCGTCCTTCACCTTCTCAAAATGATCCCACACTTTGGATTTCCTGCCCGACATGTTATTAACTAGCCTGTGGAATAACCGCAGGTACCAGCTCTGTAAGTTAGCAGCCTTACACATGCCGCATCTTTAACCGCCTGGAAAACACGAGATCGCACTGGGTGCAACTCTTGTGGCTTTTTTGTACCAGCTTTCACGAGCGAGGTGGCAGGTTGCATCTGTGGTTGACAAGCATCGTGTAGCCTATTTACCTGAAATCCTGAGTGCAGAGCTGATCTTCTTCCAGGCGCTGTTTAAGTGTGTAGGCCTATCGTCTGTGGGACAGATGTAAAGCTCTGGGTAGCCCTGCGCTAACATGATCAACTTTTCCGTATTTATCAGACTGAATATTTACAGAAGAAGGGAAAGATATCCGTCGGCTGTGATTGGTTTTGACATGACTCCTGTCTGACTGCTGAGCGTGGCCTTTTCCTGTGGCTGTCCTTTCAAATTAAAGTCCCACATCATCCAGTCAAATAGATTTTGATTTATTTTTGACAAGGTGCAGCTCCTAATAGAGTATCACATTTGTTTTTGTTTTTTTGTTTGTTTGGTTTTTTTCTGCGACTAAGCGACCAATGAAATCTTGCCGACTAATGACCTTTCTGGTTGACTAACGTTTGGTCGCCCATTAGGAGGCAGCCCTACATGTAATGCATGCTTACTGTTTTTCAGGCTGGATGTGCAACAATACTGCTAGTTAATGTAATTCCAAAACTTTCAGAGTTTCAGGCCAACAAGTGAAGGAACCAAACTTAAACTGCATCCATTCTTTTAACATTGTTACCCTAAAACGATCACATCACTTTGACAAAAATCAAACCAGACAGGGTGTTTGCTTAATTGGCTCAATGGCACAGTTCCTCAGAGAGGCAATTTTTTATTTTTTTTTACCAAACCTGAGTGATGCTGCAGCCTCACACAAACAAGGGTGCTTGAAAAACAACGTGTGCCTATAAAACTTCTTATTCCAGACATTTGTTAATTAACAGAAGCAGTATAAATTCAAAGATGTAAACACTTTAAAGGATAAATGGAAAGAATAATGAGTTTGAGCTGGTGTCCAACAAGTGTGACAGATTCATCCACATTTCATAAAATGATATACTGCAACCTGAGCTCTGTTTCACACAGCCTCCTCCTCAACTGCACTGCATCGTATGATGGAGCAAATATCTCAACAATAACAGGCTGTTTTACAGCATGGCTATGGGAAGAGGCAAAAGGGTCCCAGTGTCCATCACTTTTTAACCTGCAGTTTAAAAACTGTGACATCATACCACTACTACTCTCATTTACTGGCGCTACAGTGATACAGCTGGGGCTGGTAGAGATACATAATGTCTTCTAGCTGCCCTCTGTAACCTGCAGCTACTTCACCGAGAGGTGAGGGAAGTCAGTGAGGCACCAAACATGCACAGATTATATGAACCGGAGATGAGTTCATCCTTGACCAGTGGCGGCCTCAGGCTGTCTAAGGGGCAGGGGTGAAAAAATTAAGAAGGGCACCAGCTGCACACTGTAGGGCACCAGCACACAGAAAGTTTTCTCGCATGTAGGTTAGCCTATATGGCAATGCATCATGTTTTTTTTCAATTTAAGGCCTAACCCGAGGGCACTGAACATGTTTTCTCTACAGAAAGGGAACCCTTGAGAGCACTTCATCATGTTTTATAGGAGCATCTGAGAGGGCACGTTCGCTGCAGGTTCTTCTAACATCGGGGCACCAAGAGTGGCACAGAGGGGGGCAATCCCTTCCAGATGATGTAGGTGGGATTGCCGCACTCCATTAGAAAAGACTCATCCTGATTGACTGTGGAAATACAGAAGGTAGCCAAGCAGAGTACTCATGAAACACACAGACATCCACAGTGTGATTCACTGGGCATTTCAGTTCAATCAGAGCCTTGGCCACAAGCATCACAGCCCACATCTGTACTGGACATTTATTTTAGTGAGGACTGCCAACAGCGAATGAGAGTCCAGATTAGAATGAAGTGACCCAGAAATGTTAAGTCACATTTCTAATCACTGATTACATTAAAAGGGAGAACAATTTGGAACTTCTTCTTCTCTAAAACTAATAAACTACTGTCTGCTCCCTTATATGCCTACTGCAAAGTGCCCATTTGACTGAGCCTCTCCAGCCAAAGCTTTGCCCAGATTCCCTTTCTCCATTCATTTTGAAGTGCATACTAATATATGCTTATTCATGTTGGATCATCCGCATTCCTGCTAGATCAACAGTCACAGCAGGATCATCAGTGGCAGGTACAGACTGCAGAAACAGCTCATTTTCTGGTGCGAGAATATTGGAGACAAAAACAAATCTCACAGTGATTCTCTGTGAAATCTATCATCGTGTGTGATGCAATGCATTTCAAAACCGGTTAAGATTTATCGCTCTTGTCGTATACCTCTAGTCTTAGGTGAGTCATATGGTGCTGAAATGCAGATGATCTCTGTGGGAACAGAAGACAGGCAGTACGCATGTGCACAACAAGGCAGTAGAAGGGTTCTCTCTGTGCCCTCCTTGCTCCACTGAGCTGAGTCCAATTTGCCCTTCTTTGAATATTTGCTGTGGGAACGTTTGCCGGTGCCGGTGGTCTCCCCCCACCTATGTGGAGAGGTGAGTACACCTTTGATTGGCAGCAGCAATGCCTGTACTGCGACTAAAATCCCCAGCCTTCGAACCCACCCGCTGCCTCGGCTTTCCTGATTGCCCAGTGGTAATTGACACATCCCTTTGTTAATTATCAAGGTGATGTGACACATGTACTCATAGAGATCAGTGAATCTGCATTGCAGACACATTCCCTGCTCAGCGTGTCAGCAAGGTGTCCTTTTGAAGCAAGCCTCTGTCTCAGGTGATTAAAGATCCTGTCATGTTACATCTTCCAGGGCCAATAATTAAAACCGAAACATAAAGTAGGGTCTAATGAACTGCAGCTTGATGATTATTTCATCAATAAATACATAGCATTCACATCTATTTTCCTCCCTGAGTTAATGCCTTGCTTGCACTTTAGGGATATGTCAATTATTGTATGGGGCAAATAAGTCATCAAGAGCAAGCATCTTAATTGTACTGGAGGCCTTCAACTGTGTGTACTTGTAATCAGGTATATGATCACCTGAATAGCAATGAGCTTACACAGGTTTAGGTAGGACATACAGGAAAGATGTACTGTTGTCTACAAAGTTGGTGAGTTCACTTTTACTTTAATAAAATCAGCATACATTTGAGAGTTTTGTTATTGAAGGTTTTATAATTTGAAGTAAGTGAATTACAGACTTTGGATAACCCCAGCCCTCTTGGTGGTTTTGTTCAGGGTTCAATTCATCCACACAAACATGGAATGTGCATTGCTCGCATTCTTGTCATCTTACACTAATTAAAATGCAACAGAAGCATGGGAATCATGAAGACTATGCTGTTGAAAATCTTTCATTATTAACCTTTAATTATATAACCTTCATTCTAGGGTTTGGTGCATACAAACTAGATTTAATTTTTAGCATCTCCAAGTATAAACAAAATTATTAAGCTTGCAAAAACAATCTCATTGTCTTATCTTCGAGGGTTTGCTCAGCAGCTTGTGGCGCAATATAGAAATCAAGCGCTTCATCTTTATTCATTTGAAAGTCAAGTCCACTCGTAGCAGTGATGACAATGTCAAATTGATGCCTGAGTGGCAGCCCATCCCAGCTCAAGATATAGATTTTCATGTTTTGGTGGGTGAGAAATGCTAATGATGTGGCCATGGTTAAATAAATGCAATTTTATGCTCAACATTTCCTCCAGTGAGAGAGTGCATTATACACAAAACTGCTCATACCTAATAATTTTCAATCCCAGCTGCAGCATGGATACAGTGTCACCAACCACTCTATTATATACAGCATTGTCTCTCATTCTGCATTTAAAGTTGGGCTGACATGTTTAATTCAATGGCAGTCATTACGTGATAATAAGGTGCTGGAGAGTGGGCTGGTAGACTGGTGACTCTGCTGGTGTCAGACAGAATGAGTTCCTTTCCTAATTAAGATCATTTTGTTCCCATGTTCCGTCATATTGTTCTGGAGTATTAACGCTTCTGTATAAGAAGGTCACAGCCTGCTCTACACACACTATGGCTCATATTTTAGGGCATCATCAAGCCTCGGGCACAAAGCTAAACGCCAACCTGGATGAGCGTGTCCGTTCCACTAATGACGGCAAGTCACATGAATTTTCATCTGAGGCCTCATATCGCCATGCTTTTCCTTTTTAAAGGGCCAGTCTGTGCACCGCGACCAAACAAAAGCGGAACCAGCGACAACCACAATGGCGTTAATCACACATTTTCGGGGACAGATCCAGTGGTTGACAATGTTTGTTAGCTAAGAGGAGTCTGATGCATTAATTAAATGCGAAAATACAACATAAAAAAAGTGTTTCATGATGATGCAAGAACAGTGACAAGCTTATATTCCAGTTAAAGCTCTTAGGGATATCAGCAGCAACAGTGGCTTAGACACAGTCAGAACAATGTATTTATTCATGAGTGACTGATCACTGTATTACATTTACAAATTTTATTGTAAATTTGGAAGGGATTAATGGTAATAGAGAGGGGACAAGTCGCTAAGTTCTACAATATCTCTGCTTGTATTCATGGTGATATATCCGCCAATTCAAACCCCTGTATTCTGTTTGCACAGCTCAAAACACCACAGAAAGGAAGCCAAATGGAGCAGGCAAACATGGTGTTTGGGGAAAAAAAAAAGTCTGTATAGTTGGCTGGCTCCGGTGTGTATGCTCTACGGCTAACATGGTGGAGTGGTAAGGAGGGAAAAGATAAGGGCTGTGAGGTTTTCACACGACTGAGGGCTGTGAGAAGGCTCAGGAGTGATATGTGGTGACAGCACAGTGCCACGCTGTTGACACAGCCTGCATCTCTTGGGTACTGAGGGCGGGATCGCCCCGGGCTTGATTATTTACAGGCCTGCGTGCCTTCAAAAAATGTTCTGTGAGGACACCCTGAGAAACCCTCCTTTGCAAGGCCTTTTAATTGGATCAGAGCTATCATTTATTAATGCGACTGACTATATGCAAGTCTAGTTTTTTCATGCCCCATGATTATTAATGGCTGCTGGATCAAAAGACTGATATGACCTGTGCGATACTCCATGTCAGCCTGAAAGAGGAATACATTTCCATCACCAAATTGCAGGGGGTGGAAGGGAGAATGTGGCGTTCACACAGGCAGGGAAAGCTCAGGATTTTTGGGGTATGTTGACCCTGTAAGACATGCATGGTAATTTCAGTGAAATCCCGTAAAATATTGACTTGCATTGACTTGCATCATACAGCGAGTTTGAATAGAGGGTGAGACGGATGTTCATCTATATTGAAGGCTCAATACAGTCAGTCTCCTCCCAAGATCTTTGGAAAAGAGACTGTTTCAAAGAACGATTGTTGGAATTGTTCTGAGGAAATTCACCGTGTAAGACATTAGTAAGTCAATTGCACCTGATATCTTGATTGCATGTCAACAGCTTCAATCGTCAAGTCTCTTTAAACGAGTGTAGTCAGTCTTGCAATTTCAATTGATAATGTCCCCTTGTCATTCGAGGTCAGATGTTGCTTTGGAGAAAAGAATCTAAACAGATTAGGAGCAATGACAAGTGTTGAAAATGTCTTCTTAACACCAAACACATGATTAATAGGACTACACGTAATCAATCAGACATGTATCTCCTCTACTATTAAACTGGCCCTAAACTACTAACAGCTTCTTTTAAGATTCTCCGTGGCATATTCACTCATTCTCATTGATTTAGGAGCTCAAAAAGTGAGAGTGCACTTGGAACATTTAACAAACGCTTACTAAGAGAGCTAAGAGAATTAACAAAATAAAATCCCTGCTTTGAACATCACTTCTCTTACCGAGATTCCCCAACACATCTGTGTCACTGCGAAACAGGATATCTGGAACAACCTTCCAATAATATCCTATAAGCCGCATGTTTCAGGCTCGTCATTGTCGCTCAGCGCAACCAAATGAGACGTGACATTCTTTTGACTGCTTACTTCTTCAAATTAATTATTTATAACCTGGGTGGAAAAGTGTGTCAGAGTGGAATTTAATTGTCAAAGTCTCATTATGCTAAAGGGCATTTTCTTGTCACTCACCGGACTAAATTGTCTGAGCATCCTCCTCAGGACTGTTGTCAACGTGAGAATATTTCATATTGCATAAAATACTAGGACGAGGCTTTATTTTGTAACTGCACGACAGAGAACTGGGAATTTGTGTTGCACGTACAGCATCAGACACCACGGAGCACATCATTTTAAAAGATAATCAAAGGAAAAACGCTTACCATATGCACGGTGTACAGTGTATACCGTGGCTGGCTATTGACCAAGCACTTTCAGATGGGACAGAAATGCATCAGTGTCAAACAGGGACCAACAAGGCGACAGCTTCCAGCCATGTGCTGTCCCCATTAGTTAAAAATGAAGAGTGCATTGAGACTGCCACCAGCCCTCTTTAGAATGCCACTGAGGATGATAACACCATACGTCAATCACTTTTATGAAAGATGCATTAGGGTGACAGTCGCAACTTAAAAAGGAAAATGCAAGCACTCATCTTTGAAAAGCAAACCCCTTTCTGTAACCTGCGACGTGTCAAGGTATTACCATCTACACATCACAATGTATCAGTGTATTTTTGCACTTCTGGCCCAGAACTAACCCTTTGTTACCGAACACGGGCCCAGCACAAACATATGTTTATATGTCCCTTACTGTTCCGTACCCCTGTTTTTTTGTAGCAAAGCTTGAAAGATTTTTTGAACCCTGAAGTTCAACATGATTGTTTGATGTGACAGATGTGAGAATAGGAGTGGGCGGACTTGACTGATGTTGAGCTCTCAGCACTGTGCTATGATTGAGACTGGAATTACAGCTGTTGTGAAGAGAGAACCCGTGCTGACTTTTGACTGATGTGCTTTGTGTGTGCATATGTCTGTCTGGGCACGTGCACCATTTTATGCATGAACTGTACATATGTAAATCTATATGCAAAGTATAAAATCTGATTTTTGGGCAGATAAAGGATATATCTGATATATATGTATCAATGGGTAACAACCTTTTTTTTTGTAGGCTTTTAAAAGCATGCGTTGCCATTACATTTCCATGTTCCCAGGAGGGTGCTGTGTTGAGTGACGAGTTGAAAGAATCAAGAGTACAACATTAATACACAAAGACTGGGGGTTCTTCGTGTAGCAAGGCCTTAATGTGCTAATGAGTTCAAACATGCAGTTTAACACAAGGCTGTCAATCAAGCCTTTGGCATTTTGGCATCTGACAGTTAGGTCATGTGTTCCTCTGAGGGACACAAGCACTTTGCCTACATTACACTCGGCTTTCTCACAGATTGCTGCGTTGATCCCCGGCAGAAAAGTCTGTACTTTACATTTGAATTAACAGCCATTGAAATGCATCTTAATGTCCATTGAGGGTAATCAATTTGTTTTCAGTGGTCTAGTGTAATGTATTTACCACCACGCTGTATCATTGATATATCCAGTCTAATTGTGTTCAGCCATTATCACCACTATGTGAAGCGATGTGTTTTCCTGGCTCTGATCTGCAGTAATTGCCTTGACTCACACCAGCTAAGTAGTTGCCTGCAATGAACATAATTTTTGGCACTCTCAGAAATGAAATAAGCAGAGTTTAATTGCCAAAATATAGACTGGTATTTTTAGCATCGAGACTTTAAATTAATGAAGAATTGTCTTCAGAACTTTTCAGCGGGGTAAATATTTAAAATAGATTCCTCACATCAAATAAAACAATGATTTATGTGGAGACATTTCACCGAGAGCAACCTTTGATGATGAATGCTGAAGAGGAGGCACAAAGTGTGAGATGAAGAGCTTGATAAATTAGAAAAACTGACATTTAAATAATTACTTTTTAAGAAATATTTAAAAATTGATGCTTATGATTAAAACAATAGCTGATACCTTACCTTCAGTGGTGCCCCCAGAATTGTTTTATAGGCCAGATGGGGCCACTAAAGCATTTTGTGGAGGCACATCAAAACGTAAACCCATAACTGAATTTCAATTATTCCACTTTTCTGTTATTTAGGCCCGTTGAAAACTATATGGACAGTTAAGGAATCACATACTGATATATGTTGGTTTCTTATTCTACAGTTAATATTAGTAATTATCTGATGTTCATAGACTAATACGGTACAGTTACCATTTTGAGTTCCACAAAAATCCTTTCTTAATGTGTTATGTATGTCTACATGTTGGTTGGCTGGTTGTCCTTTTCCTTAAGAAACAAATATACAGCTTTAATTTGAGGGAGTACATTCATTGTAAGGAATAAAACATTGGAAACAAGTCTTGTGGGTACCCATAGAACCTATTCACATATATGTTGAGTTGAGAACACTGTAAAAACATGGCGGTGTTGTCTGCCTAAAATAAGTAAAGTTGACAGAACACCATCAAGTTTTCCCCCACAACACAAAGAATCTTACTCACTAATCTCACTTACTCTAACATATAGCATTGCAGTAGAGAGTCAGAGAGAGTCGTTTCCTTGTCTCATAGCTTTGTATGAAAACAAATAATCAGATGGTCATTAGACACCAAACCTACTGCTATTGGAAGTAGAATCTACCATGTGCCAGGCTTTCATTTTTCACTTTCTGAAACAACATTGAGCCCCACGCTGTATCATTCTCTTAAATTTCTTATATTTTGTCTCAATGTTCTGCAAATGTTCCTAACCATCCAAATCCACTCTCACCCAGGTGTGATGAATAAATCCCACTTGGCTGTGAGAAGAAGAAGAATGGCAGTTAAATAAACCTAAACAAAGTAAACATGATTTTCCACAGTGCTACTACTGGCGTTACAGGAAAATCAAAAACCCAGCAACAGCAAAACATCTGTAATGCTGTAAACGCTGTGTCAGGAGCAGTGGTAGAAGAAGTATTCAGAACCTTTGCTTATGTAGAAGGACTAATCCCACACAGTAGAAATACTCTGTTCCTACTAAAAGATTGTTACTGCAGTAGAAATATGCAAGTACAACTAGCAAAATGTATGTAAGTGTTAAAAATAAAAGTTCTCAAACTCAGAAAAAAATTAATGTAAATGTTAAATTCAAATTTAATAAATCAAAAATAATTAAACAGAAAAGCAGCAAGTCCTCATTTTGAGAAGCTGGAACCATAAAATGATTTACCATGAAATGAATGGATGAAAGTATTACCCCAAAAGTTGCTAATTGAAAATAAATTTGCAAATCAATCAACTTATAATTTCAGCTAAACTTGTAGACTGTGAAAATCAGATGTTATTTTTCTTATTTAAGTAAGCGCGCTCTAAAACAGGGGCGGATCTACAGGGGTGGCAAAGGGTGGCCCCAAGCTGCTTTTGGACAATCAAATTCATATAGATATAGATATAAGTTGTGGCTTCTCCCAGTCGATTTAAAGTTTTACCTGACAGTTTGCACTTTGACAACATTTTCAAGCTGAAGCTGAGAAAGTAATTTCATCATTTATATTTCTATCTATCTATCTATCTATCTATCTATCTATCTATCTATCTATCTATCTAGCCATCTATCTATCTATCTATCTATCTATCTATCTATCTATCTGTCAAATTTGAGTAATTTTAAAAATAAAATGTTAAAAATTTAACGCATATAATTGAATGAATCTGTAAATAAAACAACATTTCTCATGCCACCTTTTGGTATTTCTATTAGAGCTTAGATTCTCTGCCCGAGCCTGAACCCATCCCGGACGGGGCTGGGTCGGGCCGTGATTTCCCGCCACTATCCCTAGGGCTCGGACAAGTCAGGCTCCTCATAATAGACCTAGGCTATGGAACCAACTACTTATCTTGATGGTGCCACTGGCCGCGCACATGTGAGTTGTCGACGGTGACAACGTGTGCGTCGGCTTCGTCGAGTGTACCAAGTGCAGCACGATGCTGGTATACAACAGCAAAAAGTTGGGGACCTTGACACTTAAGAGGCATATGACGAAGGCTTGCCATGGAAAGAAAGATGAGAGTCGGCCTTCAATGTCCATGTTTGTATCCTTAAAAAAATGTTGGGTTTAAACCGGGCTCCGGGTCGTAATTACGGTTAAAGGGATGGGCCAGGCTCAGACAGAACATGCACAGGCTCAGGTGGGGTCGGGCTGGATTTTCTGGGCCCGATCTAAGCTCTAATTTCTATTCAATGCCCTAATCGTGATAAATAAAATCTATCTATCTGTCGGTCTGTGCATCCATCCATCCATCCATGCTGCCACCCCTTAAAGTCTTCATACCACCTTCTTCCTACATCATGAATATTTCTCTAGATCCACCCATGCTCTCAAACATTTCTAAAATGTTCTTACTTCTTTCTATGTAAATGATGAATAGTTGGTGTGAAGTTATGATTGATTGATTGATTGATAGTTGGAGAGGATGATGGATAGTTGCCTAATGTAGCTTTTCTTGGCAGAGTTTCCATGTTCTATATATACAGGCTAACGGCAGAGCCACACGTCTCAGCTCGAAATGTCAAATATATATGTCTGAATAGAAATGTTGGTGGGTTTAAACATGTGCAAGGACAGTTTTGATAAAAGACACACAGACTTTGAAACTGCACAAGTTGTTTTTTTTAACGCCTGTGTGTTCACAGGTTTTCAACACAGCAAGGCAATTACAGCAAATACCTGGATATAAATGGATAAAAGGGAATGTTCGTGTTCCAGTGATATAAGAACCATGCTGAGGGAACATAGTGTGCCTTGATACTGTCAAAGAAATGTACTAATAGCACAAAGGAAAAAAGCTAATATTTTGGGATTTTGTCCCTCCCTGTTGTTTTTTTTTCCTTTTCCTATACTATTTGAGATAAGCCTGTTTGGAACTTTAGCACTATGTTTTACGTTTTGCTTTGGTTAACATGAGGAGGTATCATTTTAATTCTTGAATATCCAAGCATATTTATGGATGTTTATCCTTTAAGGAGACTGTTTTGCTTAGTGTTGGAGATAGAGATGTCTGCCTTCTCTTGAATATAATGAAATTAGATGGAACTCAGCTTGTGATGCTCAAAGTGCCACATTGGGAATTTCTTTTGTACTTTTAACATACATTAAGCTGCTGTCATACTACTGCTTGGCAACCATCTTCGTTCCCCAACAAAGCAAAGCTTTTTTAAAGCCAGCTGCTGCGCTATGGTCCAGGGCTTTGACGATGGGGAGGTGCTTTGGTAAAAGTTGGAAGTGCAAGCTAAATGGCGCCATGCAAATAACTGCATACAACAGCGAGACAATAGAAATCTGTGAAATTCTCAAAGATTTCTACATATTTGGAAAATTTAAGTCATCAGGGCCCGTATTCACAAAGAATCCTAAGACTAAAAGTAGCTCTTAGTGACGTCATTCTAAGAAAAATCTTAGAATTCCTCGAATTCTAAGATTTTTCTTAGAATTTTCCCTTGGTAAGATAAAAGTTATTCTCAAAGCATCATAGGCCTTAAGAGAGCTCCTAAGGTGAAAAACTGTTAAGAGGAGGGAGGAGGACTTTTACGAAGCCTAAGAGTGTCTTAAACAGAGAAGATGGCGGAAAGACAAAGAGGAAGGAGAGATATTCTCCCTATATTGAACAACAGTGATTTAATAAGACGCTACTGGCTTGATCGTGCAGGGATAATGTTTGTGGTTGACCTCATCAGGGATGAGCTTACTTTTCCCACCCAGCGTAGTAACGCAGTAACGCCCGCTTTGGATTGCAGCACGTACCAGCGCCTCTCACACTTGTGCATAAAAGGAGAGGGAACGACGCATTGATTTGTCGGGCAATGTGCTCCCAAGTCTGCCTCTTCCCTTGTGCCGTGATCCCGGGACCGAATTTCCCTCTTAAAACTCCTTTGTTCTCCTCCACGAGCTGTGCCAACAGCAGGCACTGCTCTTCTGTCCAGTTCGGCTTTCTCGTTCTTTTTTTCTCCATTTCATTCGTTGTTTTGGTCATTCTGCCAAATCAAACCGCTTTTTACAAGGAGGCCAGCAATCACAGTAATTGCTGACAGCTGAGTCTGCGTCCACCATTAATATCAAATAGATTAAGTAGTAAAATTACCAGCATGGCGAGTAAACATAACAATAAGCAAATCAATATAATAATCGGCATGTGAATGAGGTACGTTCAAACATTTTGAAGCTGTGTAACAATTAATTTAATTTTGCTGAGTTTCATCATCATGACATAAAATTATTTTCACGATTACACATTTCTTAATACAGTCTAAGTTCTATGATCGGTTCATTTCACTGTCCATTCATTACTAGGAGCGCATTTGTTTGTTTGTTTTTTTCTTTTTTCCTTTTTGTAACAACCAATCACAGCTTTAAGAAGACTGCATCATACCTAGCAACGGGGTCAACCACACCTCCTCACTAAGATAAAAGTTTCTGTCCCCTCGTTGCTCAGAGTTGCTCTCAGAAACTTCCTGAATCACTCTTAAGCTAAGATTCCTTGCTAGGAATTTTTAGTTAGTTATTTATTTAGTTATTTTAAGTTAGGAGCTCTCTAAGAGGACTCTGAGAATCTTTGTGAATACGGGCCCTGAAGTTTGGTGGAAATGTTGTCGCTGGCCTTATAAGTTGCTAGCGCTATGTTGTACAACTCTGGGTATGCAGACACCAACATCATCAGCTCTATCTTGTCGTGTGTCTGCTTCTCTGATGCCCACTCCCTTCTCTTTGATCGGCCAAAGCCAGGCAGCTACCACCAGAAGGTCAACACAATGAAGCGTGCACGGCAGAGCAAAATCTGTTCGCGTTTAAGTGGGTGGCAATGACTTCATACCCGTACCACCATGGTGCCAGGAAAGGATCCCCTGGAACCCCCGACAGAGGTCTGGGCTAAGCTCCAAATGTCCTCAAATCCTAGAAACTTCCCTGCTTATGTGTTCGGGCTACTGACTAAGGCCGCTGCCCTCCTGTCATTTTGTAAAAGTAGCCCCCAGGCAAAGCAAGTTGAGCATCCCTGATCTAAAGTAACTGGATCGTGATTTCTGGAAAGAGACAAGGGCTGGGCAATGTGGAGAAAATTAAATATCATCATTATCGATATTGCAACGATAATGTAGTTAACTATTAGTGCTTTCACAAAATACTTACACAATGAAACTTGATAAATAATCATCAGTAATGTGGATAGAATGACTAAGTGGGTAAAGGCAAATAACAAAACAGCTAGAACAGTCTAAAGTTCAGAAAATCTGATCACTTTACTGTAATGTAGCCTCTTAAACAAGAAAAAGACAACACTTAGGATACCATGATATACAAAACTAAGACGATATCTATTCTCATTCCAAGAAATCGATATAATATTGATATATAGACCCGCCCAACTGTTGAGTTTTTCAAATATATATTTTTGGCAATTCCAGCGCCACAAGCCAAGTGTCATCTATATCCATTATATTCGAGAGAAGGCAGACATCTCGACAGCCGATATCTCCAACACTCAGCAACTCACACCAGAACAATCTAGATTAATAAATAGCACTGCAGGTAAGGAGGAATAAAATATATATTTTTGTATCTATTTTGGGGTGAACCGTCCCTTCAAAGATGCTTCAAGTAAAACCACAATGGCGTATTATTCAAAATGTAGTTTTGTAATTTCATTCAAACAAGAGAAAAGCTCACACCAATAGTAAAAACACACTGATATTGGGAACGATGCCTCCACGCATAAAACTCATGCAGCTCATTTTTCATAATTCACTCATACTGTACTGACAATAAGATTCCATTCCACTGAGTCGATTCTCAACAATTGGCATTAGTTTATCTCCGCCATTTTCCTCGGCTGAGGTGAGAAATGAGAAGGCTTCAGAGGGAAATTGGTCGGACGGCTAGTTATGATGAGCGTATGGAAACAAAGAGAAGGAGCGCGACAGCACCTCAATACTTTGCCTTGTCACAGGGGTCTCAGGAAAGTGACTGAAATTTTATTTTTGGAGTCACTAACTTTTGACTTGTCAGATCCGTGCAACCTGTCATCATTTCAAATGTGTCTGTGGGCCTCCACTGCTACCTTAAAACTCTGACTCGGGTCCTGTATAATTTCCCCATCTTCCCAGCTCCCTCTGTGCTAAATTGCATTGGAAGATGGATTTTTGGCATCTGAGGCTGTCAGGTCTCAGCCATGGAAGACTTTATGCACTAGTACACCCGCTATGAAAGTGAATTCTGGAGGGATGGAGGGGTATAAGAGTGGTGAGTCAAGTACTGCCACTCCAGCAGGTCTTTGGGCATTTTTCTGGCTGTGATTGTATGTATTTAACAATAATGTCGAAGCTGTAGATCTCCTTTTTTTCCCTCCTTTGCATCTTTCCTTTCTCTTTTTTCCTCTCCGTCTCTCTAAATCTATTTCTCCTGCATTCCTTCAATCTCACTCTCTCGCAGGTGTCATAATGATGATAGGATCTGGTCCGGCAGCAATCTGAACACCATCTTCATTCCAGACTGAACTATTATCTTCATTTTCATTTCAGTTATTGCAGTGTGCATATGCATTGATTGTAGAGCATATTTTACATTATGACACGGCCCGAGTGAATATACTATTCTGATTGGCTGAACGGTGTTTATTCATTTTCGATAACGGGACCCCTCCAACAAAATGTAGCCATCACCAGGGATGGAAATTTTTACTTGTGGGCTTCGGGAAAAAAAATGTCTGGCAAGTCAAATTTAAGGATGTCTACGCTTAGAAGTAAAGATTTCCATTGTCTTCTCCGTGTCACAGTCACAGCGCTGTCACCGCTGTGATAACAATGTGCAAATCCAAAGACGCTGTGTTTTTTTTTTTTTTTTGTCTAAAGCCTCCTCCTACCTCACCCCCCTCCCTCCCACCTCCTCCTCCGTGTTATTTGTGCAAACAAGACTCTTCCCTTCCCTGCATGTTCAAATCTTAAATTCATTTCTCCCCCTGCTACCTCATCTGGTAAGCACACCTATACACATTTGAAAGACGGAGAGCGTGCACCATGAAAAAAAAGACGAAGCAAAAGGCTATCAGAGCAATCAAGCTGCCAATATTTGCTGATGATTATTTGGTAAAATTAGCCCACCACTGTTTTAGGGAAAAAGCCTGCTGTTCATGCTAACGAAGCAGCGAGAGAACCAAGTGGTCTTTGAGAGGTCAGAGAGCTGTTATGCTTTATTAAATGGGCACGTGCAACCATTTAGTGGTGATCATTAATTAGGCAAACCGAGATACGGTTTGTCTCATGACATTTTCAAGCACTACAGTGTGGGCCCAACATTTATAGTATGCAGCTTAATGGTGAAATATTTAGGCTTTATATAACGCCTCTTCATTTCAAGCACTGACCTGAGGGAGCAAGTGACTCTCTGTGGACAGTTGGTAGTGGGTTAAATGCATAACGCTTAAAGCATTGATGAATTTGATTGATGTTATATTCATAAGCTGAACTAAAGTGGCACAACAACCATGTGCACGACATAAAGACTGCTCACATCTTATTTCCTGGCCTGGGAAAATATCAATTATTTGTTGGAAGTAAGAGAAAAAGTGACCGGCTATTATGTAGGTTGTATAAACAAATTAACTTGTTACATCCCATCACCGGTAATCACACTTGAAACGGCGCACGGACTTAACAAGTACAGCTTCTAAATGTGCACATAAAACCTTTGTCTTAGTTACAGCAACACAAAGCTAACAAAAGTACAATACTTTAGATTAATTGGCTTACTGTCTGACATTGGCTAATTGCCTGTAACAAACTGTAAGAAAAAAGGTGCTAAAACGAAGCTGTGAATTTTCTGCCTGCATACACAGGCTTAATGTGTACGGGTGTACAAATCTGTGTGTACGTTTGTCACAGTGTGCACGTGTGTGAGCTGTATGAGCAGTTTTTATTCTTCTCACTCTTTTGTTGTCACTTTATATCTTGTATATTTGAGCTCCACTCAGGCAGTGTGCCTGATTTTTCTTGTTTGCACCAACACTGACAATAAATTCCATTCTGTTCCATTCTATTCACATATAGCACACCTACTCCGTTCAGTTTTATTTAAGCTTGCTATACACACCTCTTAACATGTGGAACATTGACAGATTGACATCTGGCGACCCAATAAAAAAATAACAACAGGACTTGATATGTTCGAGGACATGTCGGAAAACCTACTGCAAAATACATGTCTTGGCACGAAAACTGTTTATTTGTAAATCAAATGTATATAAATGAAATAATATGTGAACAGATTTAGTAAGGTACTACACATAGACATGACATTATATTCAAATAATGTGTGACACCAAGGAAAACTCTTTTTCATTGTGAATTCTTAATATGTCTTTAGCATAAGGAAAGCTCTTTGTTGGTCTTTACTAGGGCTGGGCGATATCGACAAAAATTCATATCTTGGTATTACAGGCTGAATGGTGATACACAATATATATCTTGGTATTTTCTACGAAATGGGCTATGTGTTTTCAGTTCCAAGTCAAAGCCAGATTTGAGATGTCACAAGCAGTTTCATTAAAATGGACTGTGATCTGAAATATGCTGCTGCACAGCAGTTACACCTCCAAAACACTAGTCAGTGACAGGGGTTTCTGTGAAGTGCTGTAAAGTCTGGTTGATCCAAAACACACCTGAAACACACATTAAACATGGCTTAATAGCATCAATTTCAAACATAAGTACACAAATCAGCTTCACTATAACTCGCAGCATTCACAGACAAAGCACTTGTCTTTTGCTGGACTCATTTTCCCCACAAATACAACATGCTAATGTTTTTAGCACAAGTCTATAGCATTTTACTTTGTATAAATTAGCCTAGCGGCTAGCGGACTTTTCCTCTACTCATATGAACCCAGGGACAACAGCAACATTTAACAAAGGTTATGTCACAAAATTCGGTTCCATTACAACTCACAAGGTTCACTGAGAAAACAACTGTCTTATACTAAACACATTTTCCAAACAAATAAAACATGCTAACGTTATTAGTTATTGTATGAATTAGCCTAGCCAATAGCGGAGATTTCCTCTATTCATATGAAGCCAGGATAAATCACGCACAAGACTTAAATGCTATTTTTGTGGAGGCTTTATTGTCTTCACAATTTATTGTTTCTTATCTGTGAAACTAAAGTAAATAAAGGTTTGTTTCCTCTGAGGGAAATGGTTTTAACTTACAAAAATAGACAGGAGGTCTGCGTCGTTGCGACGTGCAGTTGCATAGTTACTGGTATGCTTCATGTAGTACAACTTGACCCTATATAGATATAAACGATGTTGTCTAAATTTATATCTTGCTTGTAAATATATTGATACAGCCTACATAGTTGTTATATCTCTCACCCCTAGTCTTTACATACAATATGTGATTTACAGAGATTAACTCCTACATTAAGATTAAAGCATCCTGCTCTGCGTTTTAATTGGAGCCCATGATCTGCTTTTTTCAAAGTCAGATGGATGTGTGCATGTGTGCACTTGCACACTTTAAATCCAGCCTCGCTCCTTTGTGCCCTCCCAACACTCAAAGGCCCCTGATCCCCACTCCAGCTCGGACTCCCTGAGCGCTCTGAGGGTTTTTTCTCCATGACACACACTAACAATGACTGATGGCTAACAAAGCTTGCTGGAAAATGTCACTTTCTATTCCACTCATGTGTGTAAAGCATGTGTGGGGGGGGGGGAAAGGAGAGGGAGGGGGGTCATAAGGTCAAACGGGATGTAATGTGCACGTTCAAATGTAAGGACAAAAAAAGTTTTGTGGAATTGTGGGAAAATGAGGCGTATAAATAGTACTTTTTTTCTGTCTGATCATTCATTCTGCCTTTTGCAGAATTCATGGCAGGGAACAACATGTTGTTTATGGGTTTTTTTCCACACAGAGGCCAAGCTGAGGTCATTATCCAGGGGAGTATGTTTGTGTTCATCAATCAATCAAACCTAACTCCTGTCGCGGCATTGAGCTTAGGTAGTCTTTTGGCAACAACGGGAAAGCCAGAGGTAATGGACAATGCTTAACATTGCAAGTGCAGAACAATCAGTGGCGTCAGCTGTGAGCAACAAAGTCAAAGTACTTTCATGCATTTTCATGCATCAAGCTTTTTACTGTGTGCTTACCTCAAACTGACCACGGTATACCTGCAGGGTGTTAATAGGGTTGTCGATCAATACCAATGACTCAATGATTACTGCAGGTGTTGGGGATTTCTAGCGTTGAGGACTCACTTTATAATCTGAGCTCTGTTTTGGAACAAAAACTCCCGACTGTTCAATTTATGTAGCTCGTGTGTGTGAGCTGGAGAAACAGTGTACTCTTCTTATTAATGCAAACACATCTTAGACCACCTCTGAAAGCAATAATAAAAGATCATCCTCTGTGCAACTTGGCTGCTGGATGCTAAAGCACTGTTTGATTAAAGGGGTGAGGCTACAGATGATAAAATGCTTCTTTAAAAAATAACCATTATTATGCTTCTCATATCTTTAGTTAAGGCTAATGAGGTTGGTGACTTTTACAAACTTACAGCTACATGTTCTACAATTTTAATCCATAACAAGCATATCGTTTTTATTCTACAGAGGCTGGTGCAATAACTTGGTTTGGAAAATCACATTCTTTTACACTGCACAGTACAAAGAATTAAGACTGAAACAATGCAGGCCTATGATGCATTGGGACCACCTTTGAAACACAGACGAAGGATTAGCCTATGTTTTTCCACCAGCAGCAGCAGAACCAGACCAGCTCACACTACAACAGTTTACCCCACGCAATCACACCAAAACAAACATCAAACACGGATCTGATAATTAATGAAGAATTCAGTTCTCAACACCTTGACACAGCTACCCACATGGCCACAACACACGCAGTTTGCTTGAGGTATTCTGGCTGCTATTGATTCACAAAATAAAAGTTTCAAGTCTGCTTTCTTTCACAGCATCCCTTATCATTTGTACCTTTCTAACACCCAACACTGCAGCTTAATAATGCAAAAAATATTTCATGATGTATCATAATGTATGATATAAATTCCCACAATCTAAACTAGTGATACTGTGAGTCTGTATAGTTGGTTTTTTTTAAGGTATAAATTTAGACAATTTCTGAATACAAAGTTGAAGTTGTGTCTCTAAATTTACTCATTCATGTGCACACATTAATAAGTTTGTCTTTTAAATGAATAATCTGTCCATAAAGTACTTAATTCAAAGCTGCCAAGTTTTTAGAAAACCTTGGAGTGAGACCTGCTGGAAGTTGGTTTATGCACATGCCAAATTTTTTGGGGGAGCCCATTCAGGGTCGCCAACACACTCCAAAGACATTTATTTTTATTCATTTTGTACTTAAAGTGAAGAAACATGACTATTTATGGCCATTTCCCCAGTTTTATAATATTTCTAATCCTCACCTCAACCACGCCACTAAAAAATGAACATAGAAATAAAGTAGCTTTCAGCCACCGGAGGGATCATTACGACTAGAACCTCAGGATTTTCAGCAAAGTGGACTGAATGGAGAGAGTGACAATTTTAAATAAAATAAAATAAAATGAATATTTATTCATATAAATAAATTCATTCATAAATAAATATTACTTTTTAAAGCCCTGACGAAGACCTGCAGCTGTCGAAACATGGTGGCTCCTCTATTGATTCAGCCACTACAATAAATGCGTTTTAATACTTCTTTCCTTGTTTTCAATATTTGTGGAGTGCCTGGATTGGCTTCCTGTGTAATCTGTTGTTTCTAGTTCTCCATGAGCACCTGACACATGGTTTTGATCTACGTTTGAATATACAGAGTAACAGAGCAAACAGTCGTCTTTATTCCCTCCAATTATTAGCATCAGGTGGCTATCCCCATCCATTTGTGAGGTGCAGTGTAATTGCGCCAAGTTAGCTGCTGTCTTGTAGCGTATTACTGACTTCATTTCCTCACAGTTGTAGTGTTAGGTCCAGCTGAAATTAAACAGCTTTTTTATTTTTTTCACATTCATGCATACATAAGAGATAACACCTCTGATGCCCAGGCCTAATAACGCCACTGCCAGTTACAAGCTAACAAACACCATTAAACAAATAAAGTTGCTAACTACACTTAGCATTCTGATTTGTCTGCTATTTGCTGATTTTGGTGCGCAACAGACTCCTCAAGTCTGACTGAGGCTCCAACATGAAAGGCTCACACTCTCCAATGTTTCCTCTAATGCTACTGTAGCCATCTTGATGCGCACAGATCTTTCAGCGGTCAATAAAGTACTTGTCTCCTATCCACCTTATTCCTGAGGGCACCACTGTAGAAATGATTATGTGCGCAACTTCCAGTGAGATAGCGTAAATAGCAGCAATGCTAGTGCTCTTGGTGGCTAACTGCCAACGCTGGTCGTTTTCTAAAGTAATTTGCCTTCAGTTTAGCAAATACTTGTTTATTTTTTTCACAAGTATTTAACTAGCTAATGTTAACTTAGCATTTTCTAAAATGTCTTTGCGGAGCTCTGCTAGCTGTCGCACTGTCCGTGTCTGTAATGACTAACAACCAGTCTAAGCTAAATGTTTGTCTTCAGCAACTGTGTGTTGAACATGTAACCAGAACAAAAACGGATCGTCCCTGTTGCCAAAGGTACCATTGATATGAGAAATAAAACCACAAGTGTTTCACGAGACATAGCAAAAAAGTATTAAATCAGAATTTGCAGAAGAGAATGACACCTAGACTGACAGGTCCGTCACTCAACGTCAGTACATGATATCCCTGTCTTTCCCCATCTGACTACATTCTCAACCTACATTAGAAAAATGCTTGTTATAAAATTAACTCTGCAACATACCTTGAAATATTTATTTAGTCATTAGGGCTGAGTATGTGTCACTGATTTACCGTACTTCCTTTATATCATATAAAAAACATGTAAACTGCATCGTTAACGCAGATGAGCGGAGGATTAGCTGGGAAACATCACATTTATTCACTTTACATGGAGCTACAGTTCATACTGAATTATGTTAAATGTTTGCCGAATGTGTTAGTATCTCTTAATAAGTCATCAGAAATCATCTTTAGAAGGAGCAGATTTAAGCTAGCTGCGCCATGTTAAAGTTAACGATATTTTATTGGAGCAAGGCAAGCTAATTGCTAGCGTGCTCGGTTAAAAAGGAAAACAAAAACAATGCTTTGCGATGGCTGTCAGAGATGGCAGAGATATGATCACATAATCCTGTTTGAGCTATAACAGGTGGTTTTATTTCCCAATTGCTCTTGGAAAAAAGAATATAGAGTACTATAAACAAACTGTTACCATTGGAAATCGCCGGTTTCGGTTCAACGCCGGAAGCTGCACCCATAATTCACGCAAGGCATCATAGGGGAATAAGGTGGATAGCCAGACCTATTTCCACACTTAGTTTCAGCACTGTGGAAAAAGCAGAAAGTGAAGCCTACAGCAAGCAGCGGTGGCGGGTGGTGCGAAGGCCAGATCCAGAAATACTTAATGAGGTAAAAGAGTAGATGTGCTCCCAGCTCCTTTTCAGAGTCTTTTAAAAACCATGTTAAACCAAATATTAATCATAGAGGAGTATTTTTACATACTGGAGGGGAACTTTAACATCTTGTTCGATTGTTCTGTTAATTTGTGCACAAATATGATGTGAATTTTTATATTATTGTCACAAGTTATCAGACAGTTTGCCCTGACGCCTGCTGGGGCCAAGTGTGCATTACTGGCTGAGAAGGTTTAATTTGTAGGCCTTAAACACACACTGGGCACACAAATCCCATTAGTGGTGATTTTCTACACAGTAAATTCAGAAGTCAATTAGTCACCCACTAATGGGTGAGGACAAAGTTTCACTGTTACCTTCCCAACTTTACTGTTGCAGCATCAACAGAGTGCATTTCAGTGCATGCCGGGGAATATAAATACCTTACGCCATTCATCGTGTTCCAGTGCATTTGAGCTACACTTTACAAAAATGACACAAACAGGTCCAACCCTTACATAACTATAACCTTATTCCTTCACATGAAAGCCTGATAGATCTCCCTCCATCTCTCACTCACACTCACCTTATGTTTATGCTTCACAGCAACAACATACTGTACCATAAGCTCGTCATTAATTTCACACAGATTCTCCAATACAGCTGTGTTTTGAGCTGCCTCTCTTCACATCCTAACATCCTCAGGGCCAGCTGTCGTTGGTAAACAGCACATTGAGTAAGAACAAAAGATTAGGTCCTGGCATTACACAATAAAGTGTTTTTAAATTATTAATAGACACATTAATTCAACAGGAAATAACGCCAGCATTGCTAACCTGGACAAAGACTGTCAAACTCAAGGATTTCTAATAGGTGTTGTCAGTCAAAGCTAAGTGTGCGACTGTTTATTTCACCATTTCGTTCCTTAATATGCATATACACGTAATATGCAACACTGTAGCGCTTTGTCAGGCACATTACAAAATCATAATAGGCTTTCAGGTCTGTGTTTTTCATTAAAAAAGCGACTGGAGGCACACTGACATTTGTCCCTAGTCAGCCTAGTTGAGGGCTGGCATCGCTGGAACAAATATCAACAAAACAGCTTTTGAATTTATTAAATTTAGGTCCCAAACAGCATTGTGCGTGTTCACGACTCTCATGCTTAAGCACCGGGGTCTGTTTTATGGTTTTTCTTCTCTGAAGTTGGGAAACTTATAAAACAAGAACAATTCAAGGAGCTCTTTTCACCTCAGCCTTGACTCGCTCAGTTGCAGAGAAAAATATCAGTATTTGATGCTGATTAGCAGCTGTGGCTATCTTGCTCCTCATTCGCTGAGGCTGGATGTACAATCGGGGTGTCCTGGTGTGCACCCAGGGGACGGGCATGTCTGTGTGCCCTCGTATAGTGAAGAGAGAAATGAATCAAGAGGAAAATGAATACTCTATATAAAAAGCAGATGTGTAGTCAAGGTTTGAATCTGAATCTGTTCTGTCCGTACAGATGGAGTCAAGGTCAATCGTTTGTTCTGCATATCTGCAGGACGGAGGTGGAGATTTTATAGTACAGTGAAGAGGAAGAAAGTGTTATATCCCCTCAATAATTAGAACATGTGCATTTGTCCTCTGAGAAGAAGCAGAGGACTTTTAGTTTGTCAAAATTAAAGACATTTACACCATAAATTGATGCAGAAAAGGTACAAAAAGACCCAAGAAATTCACCAGGATGCAGGAATTTAAGTGTTTGATGCTCTAAATTTTCTGGCTAAGGACCCTTAAACCCTGCTTTTCATGTGTGTCCCCCAACATTGGAACAAAACCTACGCCCTTGATCAGAGCATATATCTTGGCCAGGGACGTAAAGTGTAGTGTTGTGTCGTTCGCGAAAGAATAGTTCAAAAGAACGAATCTCTTGAGTGAATGTACTGAACTGAATCATTTCCGGAACTGATTTGTTCATGTCTCAGTTCAGTTGAGCTCAGCAGCGAGCATGTAGGCCGGGAGTGGAACTGTCGATTCGGTCCGAATCTGATGAATCACTCTTGAGTCGCGAGGAAGCCAGGGTGCAGGGAGGGACTGCCTACTGCGTGACGAATCACTCGGTGAGCGACGTAACCCCGATTCCTCAGCGATTTAAATCATTTCTTCTCAGCGATGCAATTTCATAGGGACTGTTTTCTCCAAGCTAATGGCTAATGTAGCCAGGAGTCAAGCCACATGAACACAATCACACACCTCCCCATTGTTTTAACAAACTTAGTTTCCAGATAAACAAACTTAAAATGTTAGGCTGGCCAGTAATGAGACTCACCAGTGTAGGGCAGACGCAGCAGCAGCTCAGCCGTGTATCAGTTCAGTGAGTCGGACTACACAGTACACAGTCAGGGCTCCTCCCGCCAAGCACTGAACGATTCGGTGAACAAATCTTTTGAACAAATATTTTTAATGATCTGATTCTAGTGATTCAGTAACATCTAAAGAACTACTTTGCCCATCACTAGTAAAGGCCCCATCCCTACTTAATAACCCCACTGTGAAAAGTTGTGGATGGTACCAATGGAACCCCTCTGTACCGTTCCCATTTTCGTCAACCTTCTGTTGGGGTACCTAGCACACAGATCTGGTGCTAAAAGGCGGAGCTGTGAACACTGCAGTCTGTTGATTGGTCAATAGCAGACGGTCACTCTGCTCAGGGCTGAGTTGTGGCTGGTTTTTTAAATTTTAAAATTTTTAAATTTAAATTTTACATACTTTATTAATCCCAGAGGGGAAATTCAATTTTTCACTTACAATTTCAATTACACACAGGTGCAGAAACACACATGCACAAACTGGACCTATACATGCACTAAGTGGAGAGATGTCAGAGTGGGCTGCCCATGACAGGCGCTCTGAGCAGTTGGGGGGTTCGGTGCCTTGCTCAGGGGCACCTCAGCAGTGCCCAAGAGGTGAACTGGCCCCTCTCCAGCCACCAGTCCACACTCCATATTTTGGTCCGGACGGGGACTTGAACAGGCGACCCTCCGGTTCCCAACCCAAGTCCCTATGGACTGAGCTACTGCCGCCCCAGTAGTTTTGAGGCTCATGTAACCACTGTTCGTTCTGTGGAGAGTTTTATTAGTAAACTGTAACCATAAAATGAAAGGATGTTTTGCTGCCTCTTGCAGCAGCTGTGTGGTCTGAGCAAAAATAATTCACTGGGCCGACTGCCGGCAACTTTTAAGGTGGAACGTTAACTTATAATGTTACTCAATGCATGAGTTGACGACATGAATCCATCAGCACACCTTAAATTTCACTGTGACAACTTTAACCATTACTTAAGTTTTTACTGTCTCTCTTGGATGACATATATTTTAGTAATGAGTGGATCTTCAAGTGTTTAAAAATATATATTAATTTCGACCAGATAATATGAACAGCATATATTCTAATCCTCATTCCGAGAAAAAAAAGCATCGTGGAGTGTTGTTCCTGTGGGCTACGGCAACACTAAACCCCTGAGCTTGCCTGAGAAGGACTAAACGCACAAACACGCTATTTTTAAATATCCCATGGAGAGAGACTCTCACTGCAGCCTGTTTCATTTTGTTCTGAAAATGTCGCTGTGCAGCCTCGTTCTGTGCACGATAAACGAGGTGCAGACTGATAAAGGAGAAAAGACAGTGACTTGTGGACGGAGCAGTGAGTGAGAAAGAGTATAGTTTGTAGTGGAAATGCTAAGCAGACCTAAGGTCTAGGTACCATGTCTGAGGGGTTACTTTTGGTTCCAAAGGTACCATATCGAAAATGTTAGGAGGAAACAGAGCTTAAGGTGAGAGCTGGGTTCTTATAGTTATGCTCCACAGTCTTTCACTAAGTTTCATGAAGTCAGGCCATTCATTTTTCTGTAATCCTGCTGAAAAACAAACAAAAAACCAGACACAAAAATGGCACCAAAAACATGACCTCTATGGCTAATAAAGTGAAATGATCTGTTTTGTTTACCTCATCACCAGATCTGTCGGGCCAATCAGTGCTTAACTCTTCAAGAGAATTCTGTCAATCATATCCTATTATTATTATTTAAGAATGGACATTCAAACTAACATGCACAAATGTTTTTCATAGAAAATATAATACAGCCAATCAATAGCTAATGATCCCTATAACTGGTCATCTTTACTCCAGCTATGCACTATCTATTCTGGGCTCAGAGAGAACAGTGAGGCTTGACTGTATTCACTTTGTCTGTCAGCTCTTAAATCAAGAGACTCCCCAGTATTGGTAGTCTTACAGGGCAACCAGGGTGATTTCAAAAGCATCGGTCTCCACGATGGTTATCTTGAACCAGTGAAGCAGAGAAAGAGAGAAAGGTTTCAATTTTATCTTTTCTCACCTAGAACTCCAAAGAATGAGGCAATTTTAGTCCCCCATGGAAATATGCTGATGACGTACTATCTGGCTTTACCGTACACGTATTTGTCACTGACACTGATTTATTTCCTCTAATAAAAGCCTTTCATGAATTTATGTCACTAATGTATTATTCTGACAAAATCTGTGAGCTATATTTTCAATTACAAATTGCACGCTGCAAAAGAAAAGTTCACTGTTTCTCTGAGGGGGTAACATCGAGCCTTGAGATGATAGCAACTTTAATTATTTAAATACTGGGTCCATTACTTTATTTGTCATGAATGATGCACTTCTCACTCTCTACGACTACCTGCAAAAACTAGCCATCAAATTTATATATCAGGCAGCTCAGCTGAGCTCATGCAGAACTTATTCTATAATTCATGTGAATAGGTTAAATGGGCAATATTAGCTTGGCCTCTGGCCTTGCCTGCTGCAATGCTCTGTGCTCAATGGAGAAGGCACCAGGAGCCAAGGATATTTGCCTACCAGCGTGCCCAAGGCATATAACTGCATAAACACCGTGCCAAACCAAAACAATATGCAGGCATTTTGTTTTCCCTGAAAAGTTATCCCATCTTTTGCTTAGCAGAGTTTTAATTCTATTTACCTTTATAGACCCCCGTACATTAGAGATGCATTTGATTCATGGAAACACTTCAGCCCAATAACGATTGGTTACGTCTGCACATTAGATTGTGAATTAAGTAATTTCAGAGGGTATTGAAAGAGAGTTTTACAGTGTGAAATTTCCTGGAATAGAATCAGAACTCTTAACTGAGCCTCAAGAGTTGAGCTTAATCTGCTGAATGTGGGGTTTCTCCTTCAACGCGCTCAATGTCCTCAGAAAAACTCCGACTGCAAGGTGCAGTTATTAGTCAGAGTTTGTTAGACGTGTGCCAGGTTTTAAGCAAAATCCCAACGGGATTGGCTTAGCTTTCATGAGATGCTTTCGCCTCACTCTCTCCTCTGTTTCAAAGAGGATTACATGCCAAAGACATTAATGCCATAAAATACATTTTTTTGGCATAAAGGTGACTTCTACCGAAAAAAGTTGATTTTTGTAAAATTCAACTTTCACAACAATATTTCGAGCATGCTATTCTGGACATGTCATAAAGATTTCAAAATTAAATACGTGAACTGCATGCGTAGAAGGAGACTAAGAAGTAGGTTAGGGGTATGGAGTGGAACTTCTCTTGTTGTGGATTAAATGTTAAACTCAAACCCAAATTGTCTCTGACTCTCACAAAGCTCTCACCCAGGGGAAAACTTTGGGCTATAGATGCGAGTACTCCACTTGTCATGTAGCCACGGTTGCTGATTAGAAAAATGGCTTTCTGTTCATACTTGATTTTAATGTGAGAACATTTAAAAATGAGCAGGCTGGATAATAATGAATCTCTGACACTTGTTATTTTGCATCGTCACTAATAAGCCCTCTCAGTAACAAGCCTTGCCTTAACAAGCATGTATAGAAATTCCCTTCAAATGCAAAGTTAGTTATCCAAATAATTTATTAGCACATTACCATGGATGGCTTCTATGATGGGCTATTCAAATCCACTATTCAGATCCAAAAATGTATAATTTTACATTCATTTGCCCCCTTTTATCTGGCTTGTTTAATCTAATGTTCGTTTCTAGTAGTTACTGTTACTATGGTGATCTTTGAATGTAAAAGGTTGGTGACACTGACAGCACTGATGAGCAGCATGTCACACAATTATGCCATTATTTACAGAAATACAAAAAACTAATCTCTCCGAGCTGTGTAGATATCATCTGAATGGTCATCAATAATTCTCATTAAAATCTAAGTGCAGTGAGAGACCCGCTCTCCTTCAAGAGACCTGAAAATGACCTCTGATATTCCCGGATTTTAACGAATACTCCGATTGGTCAACACTATACATAGTTAAAGAGCTGTCCTGTGTTCAGTCAGACAGCAGCACAGAGGCAGTGGAGGGAAGAGTGGGGAAGGAAGATTGCTTCAGCGACTGGCAACAGGAAGGTATTCTGGGATAAGATGACAATGATGCGTTGTTTTATTTTTTTATTTTTTTCTCCCTGCCATTTCTCTCGTATCTCTTGATCTCAAACATGCAAATTATTCTTTCACACTATTAAAGTTAAGTGGAGAAGATGAGCAAAAAGCGAGGGATTTGGTCTGTCATGGTTGAGCGAGTGAGCAGGCAGAGGCAGACGCTGAGGCAGGGGGGAAGAAGGGAATACAAACTAGATGCTTATGTTTCGGACATGATGGCCAACAAGAAATGGGTGTTAGTACGCGTGTCGACCGGGGCCACACTGCCTCAACCTAATGAAAATTGGCTGAGCATAGAGAAACAGTGACAAATTAAATGGGCCATCAAAAGCACTGCTTGTGCTAGAAAGACAGAGCAAGCATTTCCTGATGGAATTAAAATCATTGCACTTAATCTTTAACTGCCACCTAAACTGCATTTCTTGTTGGACAACAGCACTCTAACATGTTACGCCGCTGGAATAAGAAGGAGTAATAAAATTACATCATATATATGGGGCACTAAGTAGGGAGGGGTGGCTCTGAATAATACAGACAGACAGATAGACAGATAGACAGATAGATAGATAGATAGATAGATAGATAGATGTTAATTTTTTTAAAAATATAACTTCTTCGGATGTACAAAACCAGGTTGTTTGCTACCTCAAATTATGTGTCTATTCCTGGATCACCCTGTTAAGCTAATTTTTAGACAAGTAATATTCATGCTGGTTATGGCTGGGCGATATGGATAAAAATTCATATTTTGTTTTATACAGCCTGACTGGTGATACACGATGTATATTTTTGTATTTTCTACGAAACGGGCTACATGTTTTCAGTTGCAAGTCAAAGCCACATTTGAGATGTCACAAGCACTTTTCCAAAACACTAGTCAACAGCGGGGTTTCTGTGAAGTGCTGTAAAGTTTACACGCCTAAAACACATTAAACGTGGCTTAATAGCAACACTATAATAGCTTCAATATAACTTGCAGCATTCACGGACAAAGCACTTGTCTTTTGCTGGACACATTTTCCCCACAAATACAAGATGCTAATGTTTTCAGCACAAGCCTATGGCATTTTACATTGTATAAATTAGCTTTGCGAGTAGCGGAGATTTCCTCTACTCATATGAAGCCAGGATAAATCACACAGACTTAAAATGCTGTTTTGTGGAGGATGTATTGTCTTCACAATTTATTGTTTCTTATAATACTGGTTTGAATAAATAATCTGATTGTTGATTGTATTTCCTGATCTTTGCTGAGCAATAGTTTTGGGTTAAAGGAATAAAAAGCCTGTCCCAAATATAGGCCTGTTGATTCAAGTTTTTAGATAGATAGATAGATAGATAGATAGATAGATAGATAGATGTGCTGTCTCTTTTCTCATTTTATGTTGTACAATGATTTGGATTGCCTCATGTCTTAAAATGAATTAGATAATACAGGACCACATAACCTCCACTTTAACAACTATCTCCATCGTCACACACAATAAATTTTCCATTCTAACAGAGTAACAGATGGTCGACATGTCATTGTCAGATGCTTCTCCCCCTTCTTTTTTCCTTTCCCCATGACATATATTGTATGGCTGAACGGATGGATGAATGAGATGGATTGGTGGGTGGACTGGTGGGTGTGCAGTTAGGTTAGAGGAGCACACTTCACCGGTGACACTTACTTTGCTATTCTGCGGGAGTGACGCAGTGAGAAATAAGCGGGCGGTGTAAAAAGAAAGTGACAGCATCAAATGACCAATCCTCTCCTCCTATTCCAATGTATGTGTTTCTGAGTGATGAGTGAAGCCTTAGTGGAGTGCTGCTGACAGCCAAGAAATGATCTCTCAAATAGAATTCAAGAATGATGGTACATATTGCTGGCTGTGCATGAAACGGTCAAGGCTGAGGCTATCCCTGGATACACATTTACACTTTGGTTAAAAATATATATTATTGATCGTCACATAAACACCGGACCGGCAGTGAATACGGGGAGAGGTATGATTTTGAATAGGAGATAAGGCGATGCACTGCACCGCACAGGACCAGTTACTGCAAGTCTCCCTGCAAAGATATATGACGAAAGGCTTCAACTGAAGATGTTAGGGGCCGTTGTCCACTGACAGCAGCTTTTAGCTTAATCAGACAGCATAACCACCATAAAAATGGATTGCAAATAATTTCCCAGGTAATAAAGTATTGATGTCTGTCAGGACTTGATGTGTAAACAGCACAATAATTCATATGCTCTGCAAAGTGCTGACGGCGGTGCATAAGTCATGACTATGTGTCATTCACTCAGCGTGTTAGTATCTTGTAGTTCAAAGCCTACTTAGCGCTATTATTTTTTCATCGTCAGAGGGGCTTAATTTATCACTCTGGACTTTACTGCATTTGTGCACAAGAAATTCAATCTTGAGGATTAAGAACGAAGGCAGAACACATGGAGTTTGCCAGAACAAACAAAAACAAAAACCATCTGTGTTTTTTGTTGTTGTTTATAAAATCAGTCCATTTCTTAAATTGCTGAACAATTCCCACAGTTAAGATTTTTTTTTCCTCTTATTGAATTACTCCAAACAATAAAACATATTTAGACAGCCTTGTTTATGAAGGATTCCAATCAAGTGTTGCTGACTCCACTTTAGTACTAATTGTTAACATTAAAACATAATTAAAAAGTGACGATCAAGCAGAGACGCAAACAAGCTCTGCTTTGCTAATTTAAAAAGTTAAACAATAATGTCATCCCTGACGTATCACAGTGTGACTGTTTAAGGGCAAAGTTGCTAATGAGCAGAGTACCTGCACAGTTGCGTTGCTTTGCATTCACATATGGATTTACTGTACAGCAGTAATTAGGAGACATTATATAATGAAGAACACTGCTAGTATGTTTCAATTTGAAAAAGAACCAATCATGCCTTCGTCTTATTTTCTGTCATATATAATAAAATACAATGAAGGATGTTTACATATAGAACGTGACCATAGTTTCAAATAATGAGGTAAACGTATGTAAAAGTAATCCCTGTTTCGACTCAGGCTTCAGGCAGTTCTGAATACTGTACTTTCTTTTCTACTTTAGAGACGAGCTGGCGTCAGATCCTTATTGATTTCTTTATACTCATATGGTCATCTGCTCCAGGCATGTTACGGCAAGTGTTTACATTACGTAGCCTAAACTACAACATGGAGCTGTATGCTAACATCAGGGAACTGTGTAATCTTTGTTGTTGATGGTGTAAATTTCTCCCTGATTTCGGATCATACTGCTGCTGAAACATGCCTTGTTGTGTTTAGAAGCTTTTATTGGTGATTTCTCACAACAGAAAGTGCAGCTATACACAATCAGTCATGGTTTGCAAGTACACTGCTGCATGTAGCTACATGCTAACATCAAGGAAACATAAAGTCTTGGTTGCCAACGTTGATCATTTCTCCCCAACTTCTAATCATATTTCTGCTTGAACATGTTTGGTTGTGTTTCCAAGCTATTGGCAATATTTCACAGTACGCCCTGGTCTCACTCCAAAGTCGTCGAAATCCAACGCTTGGGCAGTGACTTGCGGCATCAGACACAGATGAAAAAGCTGGTCTTTCACGCTGGCAGGATACGCATCCAGTCACCATTATAGTTTAACAGTGCTCGCAGGCATCAGGGAAAACGCGGCAGGACAAGAACGAAAGTTACGAAGTTACTGTAGCGAAAGTCCGAGTAGGGCGGATGGGATTGGTGGTAGCTGGGTCCAACAAATATCGACTTTCACCCGACTTTATTGTTTCCTAAACCTAACCACGTGCTTTTGTTGCCTAAAGCCATTCATGTGCGTTAGTTGTTGGAGGAAAAAAAAACATGAATTCACAGTGTTGTACCGACGTAGTGTGTTTATTTTGAAAGAGACTGGACCTGAAAATGAGCATAATGGATCCCCTTTTAAATTTCTGTATAGGCACTGAGAGGGTTTGAATGTAAATTCTCACATTACAGAGGACAAGATTTTCATTTGTTCCTCCGCTGAGGGGGGATGTCTCCTGCATATTAGCATGTGAGGTCGCCCGGCCCCTGTTGCATACCATCTTCACACTATCAATACATATTCATCAGCATCAGAGAGCCATTCATTTGCCAGATTGGAAAATGGGCAGTGAAGAGAGCTTGACATTCACTTTGTGCTGAATTGTTCTCACTTGACACCTAACTTGCTGATTGATGAGAAATATTATGGCCTGGAGGAAAAGCAAAGTGAAAGATGAATGAGTGTAATGCCGGAGCTCTCGTCACATCTCAGAACCACAACTCTGTATTAATATTTTGTTTGGGCCTGCACCTATCCATCCCTGTTTATGTTACACAAGTAGGATTGGATCTGTCATATCAGGTATTTACCTGCATTTGTCTCGTGGCTCTCCAGTGTGTGTGTGAGTCTGTGAGGGCGCATGTGTGTGTGCGTCTCCGTGCCTGCACTGAACCAATGTATTTAAATTGGTCTCGTTAGTGACACGCTCTGTGAAAAATACAGAACAGGCTAACAAAGCGCTCATAGAGGTTGCCAATCCATGTAATACAAAGCATCTATAGGGATAAATGATCTTGAAAGAACTTTGATTCTACAACAAGATCAGACACGTGTGCTCACATGGACACTGTCAGGGTCACAATTACACAATATAGACTGAAAGGACAACAACTCTCATGTCGAAAATCAATGAAGAACAAATGTGCCCTCAGAAAAAGAAACTACAAAACATCACAGTGATTCTGCAAGTGTTGGTGCGCGGAACAAAACAACACAAAATTCCCAGCACTAAACGCTGCATTTACAAGAGCATAGCAGTGTCTGATTAAAGCAGCACAAATTCATGTTAATACTGTAATCATGTCAACATTCCTTAGTTCCCTGTAATTTTTCCCTTGCTGTTACACAGAGCACATTTGCCTCCATTTTTTAACACATTTGCTTAGCATGTGCAGGTGCATATTTATGATGTAATTAAATGGTATTGAGAAATTATCTGTCAGCGTATGCAATAAACCAAACCTGTAATGGCTTGATGCACTTCGTCATATAGAATCGCAACAATTTTGTTGCATAAAAAAATAAAAATTCAAAGCACACTGGTGTAGGGCTGCCCTCTAGCAGTTGACCAAATGTTAGTCGACCAGAAAGGCTATTAGTTGTCAAGATTTCATTGGTCGCTTCGCTTAGACGATGTGGGACTTTAATTTGAAAGGACAGAGACAGGAAGAGGCCACGCTCAGCAGACAGACAGGAGTCACGTAACAAACCAATCACAGCCGACAGATATCCTTCTTATTCAGTCTGATAAATACAGAAAAGTTGATCATGTTAGTGCAGGGCTACCCAGAGCTTTACATCTGTCCCACAGACGACACACACACACACACACACACACACACTTAGAAACAGTGCCTGCAAGAAGATCAGCTCTGCACTCAGGATTTCAGGTAAATAAGGCAACCTCAGACGCAACCTGCCACCGCGCTCTTGAGAGCTGGCACAAAAAAGGCACAAGTGTAGCACCTAGCACCCGACCTCATGTTTTCCAGGTGGTTCGACACACAGCATGTGTACAGCCCCTGATTTCCAGGGCTGGTACCTGCGGTTATTCCACAGGCTAGTTAATAAACCTGCGGTTATTCCACAGGCTAGTTAATAACATGTCGGGCAGGAATTCCAAAGTGTGGGATCATTCTGAGAAGGTGAAGGACGAACCCAAGGTGATATGTAAACTCATCTTCATTGGTCGACTACAAACATAACGTATCATCTGAAACATGGAAGTAGCTACATGCCCATTAGCCACTTAGCACAATCATTACTGCTTTGCCGACAGCGTCATTAACAGGCGGCTCGCTCAGTGTGTGACGTGCACTTGTAGATAAAATATAGGCCTATATTAATGAAGGTTCATTAGTACGGTTTTGTATTTCTCTGTAATGTAGCACAGTGTTAACAATGTTACTGATACTATTCTTTCTCACACCTTCAACTCAAACCATTGTGTTGCCCCGCCCAGAATATATAGTTTAATAATTGCATTAACGTCGTAAACATGCGGGCGACTAGTCAACTAATGGCCCTAAATGACGACTGTTGGTCAACAGGAATATTCTTAGTCAGGGGCAGCCCTACATGTGTGTGAAGGTAAAAATAAAAAGTGATGAGCATGATGGCCCAGTTTGCCTGAGTAGTGATAGTAAATCACTGCAATTCTTCCCAAGGTTTTTTGTTGATTTAGAAGTTTTCTTTTTCTCTCTCACGCTCGTATGATCTGACTACTCTCTATCCCATAACCTTTCGATTGATTTTCGGGGTGGTTTATGTGAAGTAAAAAAGTAACGCAATGATTGAACTCATTGTTAAGGGGAACTGATATTAAGTCCTGCACAATGTTAGCTCGTCTTAATCTCCATCCCATCCTTTGAGATGTGTGTATATTTAGAAAGAACAATCAATATTCACTTCACCAGTGTATTTAACATCGATTGAATATGATGTATTTTCATTGTTTTTTCTGCATTGCATGTTGGTAATTCAACTTTTTAATTTTGCACACTGCAGATTTTCCACATATTAAAAGGCAATACACCATCACCATCACATCAACAGTAAAAATCAAACACTTGCTGCAGGCTGTATGTGTGTGTGCTCGCTTGTTTTCTGATCAAAAACAGCTCCATTATTCTTGTCCAAGACGCACTGGAAGGAATCACGTTGTTATAGGTTGCTACAAATCACCGCAAAACGACCCAGTGGGCACATTCACATGTGAATATTTGACAGCTCAATGAATATAATGTCAAAGGGGGCGAAATACAAAAGAGAGTATCCATTACAATCATGGAGCACGGTCCTCCCCTTCATTTTTAATTTCACGGACATTTTCTGAACTTTCAAGGGTATTTCTTTCCCCCCCTTGCCGCTGCTGTTAATTTCTGACCCTGCCAATAAAATCCAAATTGTGATTCATCTCATCTTTCTAAGCGCCACGACTACTGTCAGACCCTCTCACGCCCCCATGCCAAGATTTAAGCCAAGGAAAAGGTCAAGTGTCTGGATCATTGTCAGAGTCAGCATATTGATAGACTTGTTAGCCTAAGATTGATTGACAGATTGACTATCGATCTGCTCATGTCAGAATTAAATTTTGCATGAGCACAGGTTCATTTTCACTTCTGCATGCCTCTCTTGACAAGGCTGTTTTGTGGTTGTGCTTCTTTTTTTTTTTATTTGCGGCTGGGTTTTGTGACAGTGCAGCCCATTATCTCACAGTGGTGGTGTTTGGGGTGTGACATTCCGAAAGGTCATTGTAAGCTTTACGGTCAGTAGGGTGGCGTAGTGGTGAGGGACCGTCCTATAATCAGCCCTGTAACCTGGCCTGCTTAAGTGTCACGAGTAAGACACCGAATCCCTCCCCAACTACATGGGCATGGCTTTATATCTGACCCTGCACTCTGACCTCTGACCTCCCTGTGGAGAGGGACAAGAACAAATTCCACGAGGGAGGATCATAAAAAATAAAAAGAAAACAAGTAGAAAGGGAAGAGGTCACTTTCAAGAGCGGCTCCGAGCGCTGTTCTTGTTTCCCCTCGCACTTAAATCAGGCCAAACCAAAGTTTCACTCAAAAATTTCCTCAGGGCACAAGTGGAGTGAGCTTTCTGAAGTGGAACCCTGCATGTCAGCCACTTCTGCCAGTGTACCATTATTTGCACTGTGGTTTTGTTGTTATGTGTCACGGCAGAAAAACTACAGTAGTGCTTAGTTCAGGCCAAACCAGGACTGAAAAGTCTTATTTCACTGATAACATAAAAAAAGTTTTCTCGGGCAATGCAACTTGGAAATGGAGAGTTCCCGCTTGGTTGTTTTTGCCTTCAACTCTGGCTTTGTGAAGCTACTTTTATGTACTGAGAGTTAGTAATGAGAAGGCTGATTGGAGCACCCCGTTCTGGACCCATGGGTCACGCTGACATTGCCCGATTTAATTCATTCTGTTGAGCGGAGCGAACAGCAACAGCCAGTGTTTGCATTAAAACATGTACTAACCAATTACTCATATAATGTTTTAGCCTAAAAAAACACCCCAGCACTGATCCATTCTTCTTTAATGTTCCTGTTGGGTTTCACAAAAACGTGTTACAGCAGCCTGCAGTATGGATTCTGCAACAGTCAACGCAACAGCCATGGTTAGTAAAGGGCATATTCAATTATGTGGATACTGCCTTTTATCCCAGATTGGCCTATTATTAAAGCAGCAGCAACAGCGCTGCTTTTAAGTTCAGTGATGACAACACAGCAATGGAGTCAATGCAATTAAAAGCTTTAATTTTCTGTGTTTTTTTATTAACATCCCCACAGTCCGACTTGTAAAAATGAAGTGAGTTAGGGGAACAGAAGTTGCTTAATGGGTTGAACCCAGTGTATTGCTGTATGCAAATGTAAATAAAGTCGTATACAATATATATAGAAGCTCGCATTAGAAACTGAACTCTCGTTAAGACCCTGCTTTCTCTCCAGCAATCCGTTTGAGACCCATAATGAAAGCGTGGGCACGCTCCGATGAGTTTGTTGAATGTGTATAAGATAAGTTGATATGCTTGGAAAATCTGAGTTTGTATAGTTCTTCCACTGTGCATAAAATAACCCAGATGGATCACTGAGAACTAGTATGCCGGTTTTAACTGCAACAACGCCGACTGAAATAGTATCTGTTGTTTCAGTGATCATATCTCAGAGGCTCCGGGTCATATCTGCAGAGGCATGCTGGCACACTGTACCATCCCATTTCACAGATCACAAAAACTTTTTTTGTTTTATTAACTTCCAGTTTGTGGCAAGCAAGGTAACGCACTACAACCGAGCCACAAAGCAATCTCAAATTCCAGAGGAGATTAATATCCCAGGGTCTCCTTGAAAGTTTGTAGATTTGAGGAAAAAAAACTCAAAATCTTAAAAGCTTTTGAAAATAAATGGATGACCCTGAAAGTACTTGATTTTTTATTAAAATGTAGCACTCAGATTCGTCAATACGCCTCGGCTTTATGGGCCTCTCTAGGATCATCACTTCACATCCCAAGGAAAGTCTGTGATGGATATTTGATGTAGCAGAAGTTTTAAAATGAATGATTTCACCTACATTCATAGATGAGGAGTAAAAGAAAATGAGACCTGGGCCGACCTCTAGCTCACCTGGTAGAGTGTGTGTTCCATATAGGGTGAGACCTTTGCAGCTGCGGTTCGACTCCAACTTGTCACTCTTTGCTGCGTGTCATCCCCTCTCTTTTTCCTACCTTTCCTACAGCTGTCCAGTCATTAAAGGTAAAATTGACAAGGCCTTGATAGCTACTGAAGAGCAACAATAGTGAATGAGGAAACCTTGACATCAGATGAGCAGCGGACCACCACAATCCAATTTTCACCACAATTCTTCTTTGCCATATATTCAGAGCACCTGGACTTTCATTACAACATAGCCAGAGGCAAAAGAGACAAGCTACCAAACAGCTAGCTTATTTTATGTCCTTCAACCAAATGCACAAAAGTGGTGGTTCTTCCTTCGCCTCCGATAATAAATAATTTACCAATGCATCGGCTCATAATCTCAAAGGAATCATTACAGTGATTAATTACTTACTATGTGGCTTCAAGTGTGCAGGTGTAGCCCAGAGCTTTGACCTTGTACAACACAGGTGAGGCAGCGCTGATGGCAAATATTACCTTGGAAAAAGGAGGAAAGTATGCAAATGGTTAGTGTGATGATAAACTGTGAATATTATGATTCAATAATATTGTTTTGCTCCTTGCAAAAAAGAGTATGAACAAGATTATCCTCCGTTATGTTTTGGAGGGAATTGTGGCAGGAATTAGGATAATTATATTTTACCGTTTACATTTTTAATCGCTTTGCTGTTGTAGGTGAAACGCAGGGCCAGAATCACATGTTGAACCTGTCCTTAATGTTCAGCAGCAGTCGCACTGCATATGTGTGATATCACCCAACTTTGAGCTGTGTGATTTTCTGTCATGTCCCTTCAGTTATTCACGTCTGCACAGCAAAGGACTCTGAGTCAAAGACATCAGAGGGAGACAATATTTCTCAAAAGAACTGGTGACAGGTCTTGTTCGAGGCTACTGAGGGTTTATTTGGTTTCTAGAGATACATCTTGAGAAATCAAATTTAATTTTGAATGGCAGGATGTCAGTTCACGCTCACAGCTTCCAATATAACCCTGCGTGTATGGTGTATGATGAAATGCAAACTGAAAGAAAGCGCAGAAAGGCTCTTCAAGCACTGTTAGGTCAGCCGGTGCAGGGCCTCCTGAAGTAATGTATTCAGGTATACTGCCAACACCGAGTAATACTTTATGTTCTGGATGGAATTGTTTTTTAAATTGACATTTTAAATTATTCCACATATTATCCACAGAGAGACTACAAGTTTAGATTGCACTTAACAAAAGTTGTTCCCTCTGACAGATTAAAGAGGAGGCACGGGAAAATAGCACAACCGAGATCTGAACCTGTTGTTAAAATGTAATAATAAAACCACACAACCTTCTCCCCATAAAAGCATGAATCATTTACATCAGAATAGCTTAACAGGCTCATTTTATTGTGGCACGTTCCTCTAGCATCTATTCTTTTCAAAGGGTAAATGAAGTTCAAAAGCACACGCGCGCTGAATGGCTGATTTGTCCTGGATGAAAGGGATAGCGGAGAAATCTACAATGGCTCCCTGCACGGCAATCACGAATTGGCCTGAATGCGCAGGAAGCCATGCCACCATGAGTCTGGTCCAAGCAACTCTATTCAAATGACTACATCCATGTCTCCCTGTAGAAATGGCTCAAATGAGCCTGTTAGCCTTTGAACGAGTCGGAGAGGAAAACAGGACACGTCAACCAGGGAGAGATCAACAGGGAAACAAGAGGAGCATTCGTTTCCGCCTCGGGGAGTTGTACTAGCTAGTATCCTCTGCTCTCCCCTGCACTGATTTGACAGTCAATGCTGATCCCCCAAAACACAGTTAGGTTTAATGAATGAAAGGCAACTTCACATAGTTTTATGTCAAATTTGTCTCTAGGAGTAGAACTTTTCAACTACTTTGTTTCCCCTCTCATTGCTGAATTTATTCCAGGCATTTTTCCCCCCACTTTATGAAGGATAGCACAAGGAAGTGTTTGTTGTCGGTTATTATTAGAAGCAAAATCACAGCAAAGAAGGTGTCATTGAAACAAACAAAGACAAAATCTTAACAGTTCATTCTTTCCATCTGTGTTTTCTGAAAATATACCACTGTATGCATGATAAAACACGCCGCAAACTGAAAATAATTGCTGCTTCACATTCATAGCAAGAATGTGAATCTGGTCCAAAGCCAGTTCCTTGGCAAACGTCTCGAAAAAGAAGATAGTTTGCTGGCTCCCTACTGCTCCTCTCCTGGCAGCGACGCTGTGTTTAACTATCAGCTTGACTGCTTTAAGCTCACTTGAATCAAGGTCTCTTAGTTTTGTTGTCACCCGGTCAACAAGCAAATCTTATACCCCGTGAAACTAATTTCCCTGTGTGTTATATTCCCCCGCAGCACAGATTAAATAAATAATGATGAATCTTTATCTAATTGAGCACCTTTGCATTGTGTATCAAAGAAAAACCTGTGTTCAACACTTGAGATTAGTATTGGACACAGTGCGAGGTTTGAGCGGTGGAGGTGAGTGTGTTGGTGTGAAGAAAGAGTCGCCTCTTCCTCCCCAAGGGATCAACAACATTCACAGTTACCGTGGTGACCGATGAGAGACTGCTCTCCCCTTGCCACATAAACCTTATTTACTATTGCAGCTGTTCAATTTTGCAACACATACCCCACCTTTTCTCTTATTTGCCGCTCATGCCTGAAGAAGTGCACCTTGCGCCCTGTCTCTGCCCCTAAGATATATGCATCTGAGAAGACTGCCGCAGTAAGTCCCAGCATTCTTGGAAAACAAGCTCCAGGTTGCAGAAAAATTCAAATTAGGCCCTTTAAAGCAATAATTAGAATTCAGTAGGTCAGCCCTCTTTATTAGAGCATTGTTTTGGAACTTGCCATTTAAAGGTTTTTAGTGTTTGTTTTGTTTCGGTCCTCACAGGCTATTACTTTGCAAAGGGCTTTGCGTCACCGTCTGTTTATTTTCTTGGAGAATCGTGTCTATCAGAGAACAGGGAACATCACAGGGCTTGACACACACACACACACACACACACACACACACACACACACTCACGCACTGATAAAATTCCTGCCCACACGCGCACACAAACAAAAGAATAGATGCGCATTACTGCATACTGTCTGTACAGCGAGCACAAGTTCTTTTGTACCAAACACAAACAGACGTACAAGGAGACAGACCCACACACACATATGCCCAGGCAAACAAAGCATTACTTCCCCTCCATCCTGCCACATACACACTCTCTACGGGGAGAAGCTTGTGACGCTAAACTAATAAAGCCAGCATGGTGGCCACTGCAGGGGCTGGCGGGCTGTTGTTAGTAGCCCCCTCAGCCCCAGCCGCACTTCTTGCCTTTCTTTTTTGTTCTCAAGCACATCACGGCAGGATTATATCACACGCTCATGCTGCCGTCATGTGCAGCCAGTATCCCCACAGCTCGTGGTTCGCCATCAGTGCTACGACCTCAGAGACCCACTAAACTGGGTAAATGGTGTGTTAATGAATCACGCGTTAATAGAGCAAAGGAATGAAAAACAGGAGTGCCGTATTAAGTCATGCCATCTTTTTTACAGATGCACGCACAACATGCAATCGCTTAGGGGAAAGTTAGAAGAAAGCAGTTTGAAATGCCAAGGCACTAATGCAATCAAATTATGCTACTAGGCGCTGTTTGCCAGATAAGTTCCTCTTTTACGCGAGGTGGAGGAACATTTCAGCGGATTAAAAAAAACCTGATCAGTGACGGGAGAGCGAGCCATAACGACCACACGACTGCCAGTGTTAAATTTTTTCATTGCTGTGAATAAATCTAGGTGTTAATGTGGAATCTAGCCTTTGGCCAAAAGAACAGTCCAAGGCGATGAAATGTGTGGCACCCCGCAGTCAGGAGGCACGCTTCAGGCACCGAACACTGTCAAGGTCTCGGACATCATGACAATTAAAGTCCATATCTTGTTTTCTCTCAATAACAAGCTCATATGTAAATGTGCATTATTAAAACTGCATAAAGTTTGTAGGAGTTAGAATGAAAAGTTGATATCAATCAACTTCAATTATTTTTGTTTTGCAGCATGCGCACTCAAATTGTGCCTTCTGCACTGCTTGCTATTTCTTAATGACCTGGTTTACCATTGAGTTCAATGACAAAAATGTGTTCAAAGGAGCTACATGATTTTCAGGAGAGAGAAAAAAAGTGCTGAAAAAGAAATAAAATTATCTGTCTTCTCCACCAATTTATTATTGGAAATTCTGTCTAATCAAAGGCGAGAGTGGACAATTGCAGCTCCTGAGTCATCGCCTGCGTTAATGATTTTGTTCGAGACAAATTGAACTCCTAAACCGGGCATTTTGAATGTCAGCTCATCAGAGCTTGATGTTGATTAGCATGATTAAAAAAAAAAAAAAAGTTGAGGAACTTCAGGCTCATCTGCAGGCATGGAAACATATATATATATATGTATAAAAAGAAGAACTTGACTTTTGCAACAAGTAGTGAGTGGGAGAAATATTAGAAATAGAAACATATTCACATGTAGTGTCATGCACTGCTTAATTGAAATCTGAGGCATGAAATGAAAGTCACCATACTCAGAAAAGTAGAAAGAGAAGACAGTTTCATGTTGAAGCTGAAGGCAAGGCCGGGACTTGTAGCTGGTCTGTAAACAGGCTACAAGTTTCTTCTTTACTGTGAGCTGTGTATCCTTTTTGCCTACGAGGAAACTATAATAGGAATGCTTTATGTACAGAACACAAAAGACAACCTAAGTCTTAACGGCACTTTCATGGCCTATGGGAGTTGTTAGTTCAACTCACAACTATTCCTGTGGGATGAGCCGACTATGGAAATAAAAGTTTTTATGATTCCGAATGAAAGCATTACATTTCTGTTGACCCGCTCATCTCACAATCACCTAAAATCAGCCTAATAGCATTCAGACCCTGCAGTTTGCCTCGTCTGTGCTGTGTGAGATTATGTACTCCCACTGCTGTTTGGTGTTTCCTCTATGTTTATCTACTCGAAGTTAAATTGTATTTGTAGAATTCCGCAGATGAGGAATCAATATTTATGGAAGCATGTTTTCTATTGTTGTGATACTGATTCAATTTTTCTCTTCCTCCTTCCTGACAGAATTTCTGCCAGGAAATTGCTTCACTACAGCATTATGAAAGCATCACCCGCTATCCATTAGAACACGTATGTGCACTGACAGTAAGGCGTGGATAGGAGCAACTTGTAGTCACGTCACAGGAGTTGGTCTGCCTGTGGCTGTCTCACTTGTTAATGTCATATATTTGAGCAAAACACACAGAATTGTGTCTTTACCACAAAGTGAATATCATGGTACAGTACTTGAGTCTTGTAGCTAAAGCAGGGGTGTCAAACATGCAGCCCACGGACCGGAATGGACCCGCCAGAGGATCTCTTCTGGCCCTTTGGACAACTGTACGAAAGATGATGGTACATTTAATATTCTTGCCCATCAACCATCACTATTCTATCACAATATCCTTATACATCATCCTACAATACCTGATAAAATAAATACTTATTATAAGTACCAACACCACATGCTTCCTGACTTACAGCTGGTGTCAAGAAATGGAACAGCCACCTCACTAATGTTTGTATTAATACAAAGTCACATTTGCATTCTGGAGCATTTAGGCCTGACAAAAAACTTTAGACTACTAAATAAAGTACATTTTTTACTGGAGGCTGAATTATCCTCAGGGGTTTCCTCTCCAAAACAAACAGAGTGGTTTATTAAAACCGGTAAAAACACTTTGTAAAGCAGTTACCTGTTACAAATCAGTGTTTCTCTGACGCTGTTTGGCTCGTTGCAGACAGGCCGCTAGCCCAGCACCTGTTAATATATGTTCACCTTTTTTCTCTGATAACTTAAGATCCTTAAGCTCCTCTGATTAACTCAAGATTTGGATGTCAACCAACTACCTACAATTAAACACAGACAAGACGAAGGTTCTGATAATTGCTTCAGATAGTATTGCTTCAAAGGTTACCCAGAGTATTGGGTCCCTTTCGTCAGCTATACGGTCAGATTCAAGGAACTTTGGTGTTAGTTTTGACCAGGCCATTGACTCATACTTATTTTATACAACTAAGAAATATTGCAAAGCTCAGGTCTGTGGTGTCTAGACCTAGGCCTATACCTCCCAACTGGACTACTATAACTCTCTTTGTACTTGTCTAAACAAATCTTCTCTGAATCGTCTTCAAATAATCCACAACACTGCTGCTAGGCTGTTAACCAGGTCCAACAGGTCAACCCACATCACTTTCATTTCAGTTTCTTTACACTGCCTTCCTATCAGGTTCAGGATTCATTTTAAGATACTTGTTCTTACATATAGAGCCCTCCACGGTCAGGCACCTGAATACATCAAAATATGAATATCAAAAGGTGACCATGCCTTTGACGTCTTGGCTCCAACGCTATGGAACTGTCTTCCATAAGGTTTACGGTCTGCAGTCTCCTTAGAAATTTTTAAACAACAGCTGAAGACCCATCTTTTCAAAAATCCTTTGTCCCACCCTAAATTGTCCAGTGCTTCGTGTTGCCTGGTTTTATTTGTTATACTGCCTTTGGTGTTATTGATTGCATGTTTGATTGCTATCCATACATTCAGGAGGTCTCCCTTTGTAGATACAAACAGCTCAGTCGAAGGACACCAAAACGTGCTTCTTATTCTAAGGTGGTTATACACTGAAGAAAAGTACTTGTTATACTTTATTCCATTTCTGCCAATATATCCCCTCAAATCCTACACACTGGAGCTCAATGCATGAATCTCTGTGCAGTGTTAGTGTTGTTTTTTAAGCTTTTCATCACATTTTTCATTTGAGATTAACACTTAACATTTCTAAGAGTCCTCACCAAAATATTTCATGTCATGAAATCCTCAAGATTCTTTGTTATCATCAAGCCATGAAATTCCAGCCCAGTGTGTTGTCAACTATTTTCTCATTAGAGTATTGCACCTCACAATTTGTATGCAATGAAGCTGCAAAGTGGGAGGGGTTGCTGGTTCTGGAGGTGTTTGCCCCATTCTGTATTCTCACTATGATCTTTTTTAACAATATCTTCAATTTAACTTAACATAGAAACACAGAAACATAGGACTCTTGCAAATAACGTATAAATAACAATCATATGAGTTGTAAAATATGTTGTAACAGCCAGTTTTCATTTATTCATCTTCATGTTTTGTGGGCCGCTTTGGCATGCCGGACAAGGCTAAATGCCACAGTACCCATGAGCCCCAACTGCCGTTGCTATGGAATGAAGCGAGTGTATGGGTGCATAGTTACTATTGTGGACATCAGATGGATGGGTGTGTAGAGAATCCATAATGCAGGAGGCGGGAGTCTGCCTTCTGTTACTGTTACAGTCCACCTTTTTATTATCCACAACCATGAACTTTTCCTTGCCTTCAGAAAATGCTTTTGTTGCCTAAGCATACTTTAAGTTTTCCATAACCTCAACCATACCGTACTTAGTATGGGCAGATGTTTTAGCAAATGAGAATTTGCAAAGTATCGGCTTCGAATGTATATAGAACAAAAAAAAAAAAGTTAATAGAGTGCAGATCACCACCAGAGCTGATGACACATCACAGCATGTTTCTGAAGCATCCCTGAAGCTAATAAAAATACGCTCCATGCCTATTTTTTAACAGAGCCATAGCAGGTTGCACAGAGCAGACTGATTTATCCTAACAGGCACTGTGAAATATATGAAATGATTATGAAGATAAATGTATTTCTTACAACTGAAACACAGCCACAAATCTTTGATCCATGTATTTCATAACTGGACTTTTAAGAGTATTAACTAACTGTTTGCGGGATACAGCACAGCAGAGAAGGAAATAATAACAATAAACATAATTAAAACAGACCAAAAAATACATCATTTAACTAGGTAACCTAATTTTTACTTATGGTAGAAGCACAGATATCAAGGAAAAAATCAACATAATCTGCAAGTCTAGTGTGTCTCATTCCAAATTTGTTGAATATCGGCGCTTGGGCACTGACTTCCATGTCAGACACTGACGAAAAAAGCCATCCTCTCACGTCGGCATGAAACGTAGCCAGGCACCATCAGTGTGTAATGGTGCCTGACAATGTCAGGGAAAAATGTGGCCAGACAACGATGCAAGTTAGGGCAGCAAAAAGCCCGAGGAGAGTGGGTGGGATGGGTGGTGCTTGGGTCCAACAATCACCGACTTCCTGTATGAATGTAAAGCCAAACCCTGTTCTTTTTTTCTAAACCCAACTATGTGCTTTTGTTGCCTAAATCTAACAACATGTGTGTTAGCTAACCGTGACCATGTGTGTTTGTTGTTGACGAAAATAAAAAAGTAAATGTGTGGTGTTGTACCAACGTAGTTCATTTATTTTGAAAGAGACTGTATGCCAACTGTGCATTTCCTGTTAAAACTGAAGTGTATTTTGAAAAGACACAATGCATGTAACAGGCTGAAGTTGACGCAGCGTTCCAGAACATCAACAAGAGATGCACCCAGGCTACCCTGCACGTCATATGTCTATGTGGAAAGTCCACGACCTAGCAACGATATGTGATGAGGTCAGAGCGAGAATGTGTTACACAATTAGGAAATCCTGAAACACTCCTGGCGTGGTATGACGCCATGCAGAGCGTGGAACAAAAGTGGTCGCAGCTATGGCAGGTAGAACATGGTGCAGCTGTGCCCAGTACAATTTCGTCTTTACAGTCAAGATAGTGGCGCAGATAGCGAAACTGGGAGCTATTTGATCTTGTACCGTGCCTAACTGTAGTGGATCGTAACATATCGGTTATGGAATTAATCTGCACATGCTCAAACACAAAATGAAACCAAACTTTTCTTTGGGTGTCAATTTTTGTGCCACGATGAAGACCAAAATGTAGCCTGCAACAGACTACATAAGTCTTGTTGATTTTAGCCGAGCTGATTGTCGTATATGCCTTTTGCTGTGTGTTTTTGTTGATCACTTGGGGTCTTCACCGGCCAGTTTAAAGGAGTTAGCCATCAATAATGTATAAAATAGTCAATTAAACCAGTTTTTCAACATTTGTGAATCACTGCAGGGGAGATCCTTCAGCATACAGTCATAAATGTGCACACAAAATATTAGGGTGATCGGTCTAGTAGTTTGTAAGATTAGCTGCGAACAGACTGATACACACAAGCACACACACAACCAGATGCATGATCCCCTCCAGGCTTACGCTTGGCTGAGATAAGATAAAGAAGAAAAAAACTTGACTGAGCATAATCCAGGATTGGAAATTCTTGTTCTCAGTTCTCATTTGTTGCATCTCGTTGGTACATTATTATATTAAATTTTATACTAGCATACTCCAGGCCCTGTAATTCCAAGATTTTTGCAAGCTCATGGCAGCTGAATAAATGCTGGACAGAAACTCTGAATAATTAAAAAGGGACAAGTCCACTCTCGTCCATACATACCTCTATATTGACTTGAACTCTTTAATGACTTCAGGTGAATTCCTGTAAATTCTCAACCATTTCCTACAGAAAACACAGTGTGTTCCAGCTGATGTCTTTGTATATAAAAAAAACCCTGCTCTTTCCCCAGCAATAATACAGCCCGACTGCATTGCAATTCTGCAGATTCAAATCAGGGAAGACACACTGTTGCAGTCATTTCAGCGTGGAAACTTAGAAAATAAGAGGATACCGGCCGTTTTGTTCCCAATGAAGCAAGATGTCGCCGAGCAATCTTTCAATTCAGACCTATGATGAGTATTAGCACTTGCTCAATCACTGGGATAAAGGCGCGGGGTCACCTTTAATGTTGTGCAACAAAAGACCATCCTTAAAGGTCCGGTGAGCTATTGAAGTCAGTTCAGCAGTATAGTCCCGCCACTGCAATGAGAAATCCTTTTTATGTCAGGAAGCCTGGCCTGATTGAATTCCTTTGCGTATCAGTGAATGGATCAAGTAAGAAAGGGGAGCAGATTTGTGCTTGTGATAAACTGTAGCCTCTGCTGAGCCAAGGATTTACTGCGGGCCATGTTGATGAAATCCACTCCTGCAGAGTGTACTGTGTGACTGCTGAGGTATTTTTAACAGCCATGCATAATCCAGATGCAGAAACTCATAACACTTACAAATTACCAGCTCAGGTGTTATGAATAATTGATGTTTTCCATTGTGCCACCACTCAAGTCTTGTTAAGCAAATGAGTCATGTTAGGCACTTGAGATGCTTATTATGCTTCCTCTGGATATTGGTAGTTCATGTAATTTCATAAAGAGTCAGGTCTAGGCAGCGCACAGAGACCTACCACCCAAAATTTACAGTTTTGTGCAGTTTTCGAGCTCAGATGATTTTTGGCTAATTTCTAATATAATGTTCCTAATGTGAAGCCATTAAAGCAGCATGCAAATAAATTCTACCCATAGAAATGATAAAGACCCTTTTAGGGCCGACGTCACAGTGACGTCAGTTTGTTAGCTGGAGGCAAAACACAACTCGCCTGTAGGCTACACAGGAGTTTTAAAATGTTGTCTTGTTGTGGTATTGGGAACCAGAATAGATGGAGTCATGACTCAGAACTGAAATTGTATCACATACCAGCCGCCACTGCCCGACAACAACAATAAAGACAACTGGAGTTGAATGAGATAATCCCGTCAAATCATCCATCCACTGAGTGAGAGTGTACGGGTCAGCCAGTCTGGTCCTGTTGGTCAGTGTTTACTTATTCAAGTAACACTTGTGGTGCCAGAGAGTGAGTGACCTGACATGGTACGTTTGTAAATTCAGTCTGACGCTCGACACTAAGGCCCCGTTTATACGACAACGATTTCAACTGAAAACGGTCAAATTTAGTTGCGTTTTGGCCGATCGTTTACATGACAGCGGCGTTTTGGGTGCCTGAAACGCAACGATTTGAAAATGGGTTCCAGAGTGCAACGTTTTGGAAACGGCAGCGTCTGTCAGCGGTGTCATGTAAACTTGCAATATGCAGTTCCTCCGAAAACAGACTTTTTGCACATGCGCATTACGGTTCCAGTCACTAGGCATGCCGACCGTCACAACAACAATGCCGAGCTCTGTTTGTGCTGCTCACCCTGTTGATTTGAAGTAAGTGTAGATCTGTTACTGTAGCAGCTCCACCTCGTTGTCCATCCAGACAAAGTTATCTGTGCATGCTTTCGCCGTTGTGTCTTCTTTGTTTTGGTTTGTAATCACCGTGGTGTAGAGGAAGGCGTTTCAGCGCAGGCGCATGGCGTCATGCCAAGGTGTTGCTTTGCAAATTTACACTGCCACCCATTTGCCTGGCGTGCATACTACAGCGTTTCCAGTAGATTTTGCAGCTCCGTGTGAACTGAGATCGTTTCAATAACGTTGTCATATAAACACAGAAGTTTTTTAAAACGCAAAGGACAGACTTTTCCGTTTTTACTGAAATTGTTGTCGTATAAACGGCCCCTAAAGTGAGAGCCCTGTTGGTCAAAGAAACAGAGGTTTATATTGATATGAATTAATTAAATATTAAGTTCACACTTTCACTCCGGTCTGCGCTCTGCTGCTCCGTCTCCCCACTCCGAGAGTGCGGTGCTCTGGATAACCAAATAGTACGAACTTATGAACGGTCCAGTTTGTGCCAGAGTGTGCTCCTGGACTCGGTATGAGCATTTCTAAATGCACCACTTGCATTATCTTCCTCCACTGTCTAAAATAAGCAGACAGAACTTGCTAACTAGCGCTGGCTAATATCTGTGGAGAATTGTTTCGCCCCCAGCTAAGCCCTGCCCACTAAAAAACATCACAGAGTCTATTCAATATCTGTCTTAATAAAACCCTGGCCACTGCTGATTCAACCATTATAATGTGTTTTTATCCTATATAATTCCCTATGACTCATTTATTTCCGGTCCAGACTGTTCACATCACAGATTGCTTAGATAAGCCTGGGAAGCAAACAGAAAAATTAAAATAGCAGTAGTACAAGACAACCCATTGGAACTGAGTGAAATAAAAAATAACTGAGTCAGAATATGGTGCTATATTGGCCCAAACTGGGTCATTTTTTGATACAGTAGATATGTTCAATGACATGATCCCACTTTCTTTCAAAATATTATCATACATAAGCACTTTGTGCCTGATTACCACCTTGTGTGCCAAAGTTTCCCCATTTGCCTGAATTGGCTTTTTAATAGTGCTGGGGTATGTTTTGGGCCATTTGCTGTGCGAGTGTGTCATAGGGACACAGCCTGCAGTGAGCTGTGGCTATCAAGATGAGACTGCAGAAAAGTAATAGCAGCCACAATGGCTGAAACCAATAAGAATAGAAAGTACAGAGAAGCCTGATGTGCAGCAGAAAAGGCCCATTTAAAACAGGGAGAACATGAGCATCAGTTTTCAATCTGAAGGAGACAATTAAGGGGCTGAAAAGCAATGCAGCACTGGTCTGCAGCCTGTAGGCAACTTTGCTCCTAAACAGGTAAGATCATGTTTTAGATTCTGTTCAAACACTTTTGATTAATACATATAAAATGTGATACACAAGGTCTGTCTTTTTTTCCTTTATTTCACATTCTGCAGTCCAGAGTTTCTTGAGGCTGATTTACTCACACAGCCAAATGCAAAATCACAATAGTGATGCCGACTTTGTCACTCTATAATGTCACCTTGCTTAATGCTTTGCTCTTGTCATAATTACTAGGACCACTAGAGGGCTCTGTCATGCGAACACAAGCATAAGTCATTTTGGGATGCTTGCTAAAACTACTGATACTACAACTACTGATTCTGTCGTTCATCTCACATCACTGTGTTGTGTTTCCCCATCCCATCCCATTTTCATCCGTTTATCTGGGGTCAGGTTGCAGGGGCAGCAGGCCAAGTAAAGCACCCAAGACATCCCTCTCCCCACCAATGTTTTCCAGCTCCTCCTGGGGGACCCCAAGGTCAGATGAGATATGTAATCCCTCCAGCATGTCCTGGGTCTGCCTCGGGGCCTCCTACCAATGGAACGTGCCTGAAACCTGAAACACCTCTTAACAGGAGGCGCCCAGGAGGCATCCTGATCAGATGTCCGAACCTCCTCAATGGACCCCTTTCGACGCAGAGGAGCAGCAGCTCTACTCTGAGCTCCCTCCGGATGTCCGAGCTCCTTACCCTATCTCTAAGGCTGAGCCCAGCCACCCCACGGAGGAAACTCATTTCAGCCGCTTGTATCCACAATCTCATTCTTTCTGTCACTACCCAGAGCTCATGACCATAGGTGAGGGCTGGGACATAGATGGACCGATACATCAAAAAGTTTGGCTTACGGCTCAGCTCCCTCTTCACCACAACGGTCCAGCGCAGTGCCCACATCACTGCGGACGTTGCGCCAAACCGCCAATCCATCTTACACTCCACACTACCCTCAATCATGAACAAGACCCCGAGATACATGAACTTCCTCGCTTGAGGCAGTAACTCTCTCCAAACCAGGAGGGGCCAATTCACCGGTTGTATTTGTGAGTGTACGCATTTTAACAGGATGGAAACACTATCTGACAGGGGAACAGACTTCAACACAACACCTGCATGGCTAATGCAAATGGCAATACAGATCAAACAGCTACAGGTATTGCTGAAGGCAGTTCATGTGAATATTTTAGGGAGTTTTATGAACAAATTAATACAGATTCCAACAAATAAAATCTCACATTTTTATGCAAATTGTGCCTGTCGTGTCTGGAAAAAAAAAGTCAGAACATCACCCACATTGGCAATGAATTTGAAACACCTTGAACTACAATTTGAAACGAGCATCAAACCGGTCTTGAGTAAATGATGATCACGAAATTTTATTTTATAAAAAACAATATAAAAGAAGAGGAAAATAAAATAAATTAGTTGATTTCTTGGGACTGTTAACATAGTTCAAAATTCAAATTGTGAACTATGAATGTGAATTTGTTCATTTTAAGTGCAACTGCAAATGTGCACAGCACTGACTGTATGTTAGTTTCACACTTGGGTGCAAGTAAATTCATGCAAATTCATGCAAATGGAGGCAGACACATGAAGATGCATGATTTTCGAAGGTATTTGCTCAGTAGCAAATGAAGCCTTTTTTTCAGTACATTCATTCCATTTCTTCTTGAAAATCATTTACTTTATACAATACTTTTCCAATTATATGATGTTTCGCCATAATACGCAATTTATAGTGTATTTGTGTAAATATGAAATATACATTAAATATAATTATTTGCAAATCAAAAAAGCTGAGTGAGAAATCTACACCGCTGATATGAAAGCAGACTTTTGAATAGATTCATTCAGTTTACTGGTGGTTCAGAACAATGGGCTGAAGTTATCACTTAGCACTGTTGAGTGTGGTTGATCAAAGTAGCAGCCATCAGTATGAATTCATTTCAAGGGGTGATGGTGCTCTCCATCATTTGCTACTCTCCACTTGTCTTTTTAGGGTCTGCAAAGCATTCTGATAAATACAATCCATCAATCATTTCAAAATGTATTTTAGAACAGAGCTCACCGTGAAAGCCAGTTATTTTAAGGTTAGTCGTTCCCCCTGTTGCATCATCCGCCAATGGTTCCTAGTGTTCCCCATCCTTACAAATCCCACTTAAACCCCTGGGAGGGATATTAGCTATTGTGCTACATTTTCCACCTAGCTAGCTAGGAGCACTAGATTATCCCACAGTGTTCACCAGACAATACATCAAAAAGCTGTTACTTGTACTGACATGCCAGGATGTGAAATGCAATTTAGTGGCTCAAGGTTTTAGCTTGATTTTATTTTATCAATGGAAAAAAAATACTCTAAATTGTTTAAAAGAAAAAGAAAAGGAAGAGAAGTAGAGCCGCCAGATTGGCTCTCCATTGTTCAATGCGCACAAACGTTTTTTAAAGGCAATGTGAACCCCAAATGGCTTCCTGTAGAGAACAGATTACAAACCAGTCTTCTCACCTTCTTCAGGAATGTCTTAAATAACAAGAATCCACAGTATTTTATTGACCATGTAGTGTCCATCAGTAGCAAACATAGGAAGGCCAGTTAGGGATATCTCTTGCCACCTAGACTGAGGATAAATCTCATCACATTATCAAAGTAAGTTACAACAAAACATTAAAAGAGTACATAGGGGGTTCTTTGGCAATTTTCACCCAGCTTTGTATCGTCACAATGTGGGTAGTATGTGTAAATTAACTATTGTAAACTTTCCGCCATTGTACCAGCACCTCACGGATTCTTGCTGGCTCCAGGGCTGCTGCTCAAACTACAGATTGTACTTCCTCATTTTCATATGCCAGCTACCACAGACAGGAAGAGTATAGAAGCGGACTGAAAGAAAGACCTGTCCATCTCTCTCTCTCTCTCTCGAACAAAGTCAGATCAAACTGTAAAACTAGGCAGTGCTGATCAAACATAAACCAAGATTCTGTTACCATATTGCTTATTTCTCAAACAAAATGTCTTCAGAAACATATTTTAGTGCACTGTTTGGCTGTAATACAAGAGGAAGTGGGCGCCATACTGTTTCCTGTATTGTAAAAATGGAGACTGAAAAACCTTAGATCCAATGGTAAAATGCAGCAGTGCTGATTAAATATAAACTAAGATTCTGGAACTGTGTTTTCTATTTACTGCCTCAGAATCAGGTGGGTCGCTACTGCTGCTCGCCTCAGTCTTCAGAATATGTCATACATATTTTACCTTACTGTTTAACTGTAATTCCAGATTTATTTATATATTTTTTTTAAATCCCTTTATTCACCGATTAGTATATACCCATGCTGACGGTATGGACATACTAACAGCTGCAAATACAAACAAAGACGGGCAACAACAGATTTACAGATGTTACTGATTAAGAAAAGATAAAAGGGCTTAGATTAGCAACAGAGGACAGTGTCTGAGGAAAAGAAAGAAAAAAAGGTTCAGGTTTTGCAGGATGAGTTTGGTTTAGTATTATAAATTCTTTCAAGTCATACATGCACACATTCCCGTATACACATACTTTCGCCAGTTGCATGTCTACATTTATGTTCGTACCTGTGTAGTGGCATTAGCTCACCAGCAACAGGATAGATTTGAGTATTGGTGAATATATGATATTGTACTGTTAAAGTTGTTTTTTTTGCAGAACTGATTGTTGTTCCATTGTTAATTGATTGATGTGTTGATTATTTTCCGACTTTTCCAGTTTAGTACTGTTGTTTCTTGGAGATAGTTGTGGTGAGTATATCCAGATTGCTGAGTGTGCAAACGGAAGGGGATAACAGAATATTACAGCCAATGAATAGGGGATGGTATGGTGGTTACTTCTTCCAAGAAACGTTGCATTGGTGGAGAGATCGTTTGTTACCAGCCAGCAGCCATATTGTTTCCTGTGAGAAAACGGCCATCCTCAAATTACATTACCCACCAGCGGTAGAGTGTTTTTAGTCGGGTGCGGCGCAGTACATTCTGGTAGTTGTAGGTTTTCTACCTTTTGAGCTAAAGCAAATGTCACAGCCCTTTTTCTCTGGTCAACATTTGCCTCTTTCTACTGCATAGACAGCCTAGTTTTATGAAAAGACCATCTTTACAGCAGTGAAATACTTCTTTGATACTATTTTGAACAAACAGTACATGGTTTATGTTGCTTGTTGATTGCTTTGTTAATAGATAGTGGTGTTTGAATGCATAATAATGTATATAATTGTTTGTTTAACCTTATGATTTATGTGTCGGACCCGAGTCAAACTAGTCGACATCAGGATGTTAGCTAATGGGGATCCAAACTAATTAAACTGAGCTAAAGCATAAGAGTATTGAATGGTAGAGATAGCAGCATGCAGTATTTGCAGTGGTAACTGGTATTGGTAGCATTAAGAAGAACCTCTACAGTCAGAAACTGTCTGTAGTATCTCTACAGCATAGATGATGAGAGACATTTTGTTCTGAAACCAAATGGTTGCCATAGACACAACCGTAAAAAAAAACTCTAACCTTTATTGGGACCATTTATACCTCCATTGCCCCTGCTGATGGTATCGAGCAGTAACTGTCCTGGATTTACAATGGTCGCCCTGCACTCTGTTTCTGTCCTTGGCTCCTTCCCTCACAGGAAGAATGCAGGAAATAGATTTATAAGACTTTTATTTGATCAGCATGGTTTGTTTTCCTAACACTGCAAGCCAGTAAATTTGTAACATATTATTGACACCGGGGTGAAAATGTTCCAGGTGAAATGGACTGCGATGAATGAATTCCAGTCAAATGTTAGTGTAGGTCCGAGACCGCAACTATAATAGGTTGTTTGGGATCCAATTTTTATTTAAATTGTAGTGAATATTTTTTCCACCTCTTTGAACTTTTTGGTCTTGAAAGAGAGTACCTTTGTGAGATCCAAATATATGATAAATGTGATGAAAATTTTCAGTTTCTTATTACTGGATATTACTGAACTGCGCTGAACTACCGAAAGCAGCATACAACTAACACATCCTCACCTAATCACCAACTCAAGCTTCATAAAAAGAAATGAAAGAGTCTTGACTTGGATTCAGTAAGTCCTGACACAGAAGTATTACACATTGGGAATTTGCATTGCTGAAAATGTCATCCAGTTTGTACTGCAAAGTGTCATTATGTTCAATCACTATTGAGGTAATTGTGGAACACACACGCAAACACGGATGACCTATATGTTCTTCATGGCATTTAGAAGTATCTTGCACAAAAAAAGGATGAAATTACTTAGAAATTTTATTGGCATGCCATTTTGCACTGTTCATTTCAGTCTAAGACGTTTATCATATTTATGTTGTCGGAGATGCACTGTCATTCAGAAAGCCACAAATAACTCTTTTTACCCTCGGCCAGCTGATTCCTGCGTTCCAGCACTGCTTGTTTATTTATGACCAACATGAGAGCAATGCACAAGAAAGCCCTGTCACTTGTAGGCATTGTTTAATCATATTTTGATGATTTAACTTCTGAACATTCACAGGAATATATTTGAATATGATTTGTTAAGGTCTCTGCTGCATTTTATTTTTTTCATTTTTTTCACAAAATGGAGACAGGAGACTAACAAAGAAAGCGGTCCGGTGGAATTAAAAAGGAAATGATGAAGATTATAGAAACACATCAGTAAATCAAATCGCTTTAGATGTTTAGACGATGAATTATGTATTTGTGCATTGCAGGTGCTTGTTGAACACATACAGTAGAGCTTCCGTCACTGTTGCTGATGCCTTGTCTTGTGGACAAGCTGAGTTACTGTCAGTTCAGTAAACTGTGATACAGATCAATCGATGCGGAGAGCAGAAACCACAGACATCACTGGTCATGTGTTGGAGACGGCTGTCATCATGTTGACATCTTTCAGCAGTTATAGGAATCGTTACAAAGACATAATTTTAAAAAATATCCGACAGCAAAATGTGCTGAGCAAATTGTGGGTAGAAGGGTTGAATGGACAAAAACAAAGAACCTTTATTTTACTTCACAGACACGGGTCTGGGTCAGTGGCCCTTTGTTTCAAACTATAATGTACTAGGTACCCCTCTAGCAGTGGTGTAGTGGTAGTTGATGAGGTGGGTGTACTGCTAGGTACATAGGTAGGTTACCGATGAGGAAGTGGGCATACTCTCCTATATGGCTTTTTAGCTGATAGGTGGGTATACTGTAACTGGATAGAAAAAGAAGTGGGTATACCCCGTATACCTGAGTATACCCTCCACTACACCACTGCCCTCTAGAGTCAGTTTTGGATGCTCAGGGACAGAGTGTGTATTTCCACTCCATACATGCATAGTGTCTTTTATAGGAAACTTTAGTCAACAAAACTACTTGGTTAGGTTTAGAAAAAAGATCATGGTTTGGGATAAAACAAGCACCGTAAAACTTCAAATAATAGCCCAGGCTGTTAACTAACAGACCTATATTGGGATAGGTGCCTATTTGGGGTGTAACGATCCATCAATCTGGATCGATATATCGATTCAATGATAAGTGATCCAGTATCATTGATGCAATGTGAAAACGTCGATCTATATCATCATCTTTAGGAAACACTTTTATTTTGAAAGTCTGTGGCACCATCAAACAGTGACAGGCAGATAGCAAGCAGCCAAGAGAAAGACGATGAGAATAACGTTATTTACTCTGGAATAAATCAGCAAGATGGAAGTATTTTGGATTCAGAGAAATGTATGTAGACAGTGCTGTTACAAGATAAAAAACACAACGTAACGTTTCCTGCTTGGACGGCCATCTCACTCAGGAAGGAAGTGGGTGCCAGACCGTTTCCTGTACTGTAAAAACAGAGGCTGATAAAACTGAGATCAAACAGTAAAATTAAGCAGTGCTGATAAAATGTAAACCAAGATTCTGTTACGGTGTTGTCTGTTTCTCACCTCAAATGTTTTCAGCACTATATATTAGCTTGTGATTTAACTGTACTTCGTGATCATTTCTTACCAGCCAGTCGCCATATTGTTTCCTGAGTCAGAACAGCCAAGCTTGCATTAAGTCACCCACACACTCTACTCCAATGTTCGAGCTGTTTATACGATATCATTGTTGTAGATAGATTTACACTGTATTAGTTGAAGCCTTGTATGTCTCATACACACCCCAAAGGTTGCCTTGTTCATCAGAATCACACGTCGACAGCCATTGACCAAGCTGCTGTATTTGACTACCTCGGAGTGAGAACAGGCTGACCAAGCCAGATTCAACTGAGTAACCTGATTATTGTCTTGAGCCCAGTTCAGATCAAATATTCGCGACGAGATGAAACCGTTTTAGAAGGTAGCAGAGAAAAGTTGCAGCGGTGTGAACTGGCCGCCTGAGCTCAACTCAAGCCGGCTGATGGTGTCACCTGCAACTCTGCCACTGGTCAAATCGCTGCCAGCTGGTGTTTTGAACATAAAGCACGTCACCTGTTTCTACAGCTAATAAGCTTGTAGTGAAGTCCACTGGTCCGGTCAAAATTAACAGAGATGATGTGTATGCCTGCTGCGGCAGGTGCTTCGTCCCTGCCGAGCCCTCGGTTTACGTCCTCACAGTGTGCCACTGTCGGTCAGTGGGTCGCTACTGGTGCTCGCTGTATGTGTTTATGCCCGCTCAAACACACACAATCTCACTGACATTAATTGGTGCTGGTTATTTATATTATTATGGTGTATTTATCATGAATACAGTCCATCTGATGCTCGTTTTGTTTCTGTTTTTCGTTGTTTCATCACTACTACAAATACAACTGTAGCCAGTATCTCACTATCACTGTCCTCAGTCATATTTAAGAAGCTACAAATTATATTCAGCAACAAAATAAGCCTGAAAAGCTGGAAATCAGAGCTGAAGTACAGAGAGTTGTTGCATAGAGATGATACACCATCTCATCTAGTTGCATTGGTGTGATCCGGCAGGTTTTTAGAAAGTTGCAGAGTGACACGTTGAAAGTAGCTTCCTGTTTCAATTGGTCTCATCCTGAATCCTTGGTCTGAACTGGGCTTTAGAGTAGTAGCAGTTGAGTGTGGCACACTCATGATCCATTTCTAGTGTCAAATTACATTTAAACACACATACATTAGGTTAAAGTAAAAAAAAAAAGTACATGTTCTAACCTTAATGTTGAGGCTGCCGAACTGTCATCCCCATTTGTACAGTACATGTTATCATGATTTAACAAGCTGACAATATTCTGATGCTTTATAATATATTATGCTGTCATTCTGCTATATGCAGCCCATGTAATATGGAATAATACGGAGCACAGGAGCAGATTTAAAAGATAGATCAAGTGCTGATGGAAATTTTCTACCCAGCTCATGCTGAATTCCTGGCTCTTGAATTTGAATGTGAGTCTAATGCACTAGGCCTTCCTCTTCGGTGGAGATGCAAAATAACGCTTGAGAAAGTATAGTTGAGAAAACACGCTACATCCCTGGTGGCAGCTCAGTCCTCTTTCACACCATCACCGCAGGCTTTGCGAGCACTGAAACATCTGCATAGCCAGAAAACTCCTCAAAAGAACTGCAGATTGTCTCAGGGCAATACCAGAGAGCATAATCAGAAGCTGGTGCTTTGTTCAAACCCGGAGTGTTGTGCTGCATGGGGCCTTGCCTCTGAGCTCATATGAAGCCATGTCACATCACAGTAGGCTTTGGGATCCTCCAGGGTTTAATTGGGACAGGGGAAAATGAATTTTCCAGCTATGACCTGTCTAGGATCTGCAGCCTGGGCAAAGTGACGACACTTCTCATTACATGTAAAGAAAGATTTCATCTCTTTGTAATCACAGACAGGCTTCCCCACAATGAACCCATTTCCTTTCAAATTCAACAATCTATTATTTAATTGCTATCATTTATTCTGACAGAATAACTCTGCAGAACATGCATTTTTTTCTCTTCTTCATTTCACTTCTGATGATTCGCCACTATGAATTCTTTCTTATCAGAGAATATAAGATGCAGAATGTGCTATGAATATGACCATTGTAAACTAGCACCAAATGGTAGCCATTGCAACTTTTCTGTGCTTTATCAAAGACGACTGAATAACTGGAAAAATCAACAGATTCCTGCATCCTCACCAGCGTCCCTCGCAGTAAGAAAACTCCATTATACTTATCTTATACAATACGGTTGGCAGAAAATGAGTCATTACCTTGTAATTTCATGCTGCCAAGATGTCGTGCACCCTTCTGGAGGGCTCATGTCATGTTTGTAGGAACCTGAATCATGATAGCCTCCACATTACGGCGCGTACCCTTCTGTATGCTCTATCCACCAGGGTAAAAGCAACAGAGTAAAACGCGACAGAGGAGCATTAAATTTAAATCACCTTTCCATATTCTGGTGGATTTCGTCGTGATCCTTTTCTTTTCGCATTACATCCGTCCCATGTAGCGGTTTAACTAAGTGATATTATTTATGAAATGCAACCACACACCCTCTCCTGCAGCTGTGCAGGGCTCCCTGTCATCAAATTAACAGGAGCATGAGACAGTGAACTAAAAAATGCTTGCTGCCAGGGACTATCATAGTCACTGGCTGCAAATGCACCAGACTCTGTCATGCAGATAATCATCCCTCTGCTGCAGGGAATCACGGGCCTACATGGTGGTGGGTGTCAGGGGGCCAACGGGCGATTGGACTCCCGTCTATGTCCTCCGCCCCCCGCCAGACCTGTCAGAGGCCCAATTCCATCCCGGTGCTCCAGTGTGACAAGAGTGACCCGGAGCCTGCCGTCCCCCCTCCCTCCCTTGCATCGGTGGCACTCACAGGCCTAATCTGAGAGCAGCATCCCAATGGCAGGGTTCGGCACCACTGGAGGCCACACAGTGAGGACAGGTCATTACTGCCGCGCCTTTCAAAGAGGGCTCCTCACAGTGCTGCTGCCTTTCTCCACTCGATCATGCTTGGCACAGGGCGCTTCTCATGCCTGCTGAGCGTTTTTACCGACACTTCGCAGTGCTACGGGGGGCCAAAGGCCTAGGTAGGGCCAGACTTGTGCTCCCCAGAAACCCAGGCCTCCTACTTTTAATAAATGTGTATTCACAGCGTCAGACACACTAATTACTGTATTTAAGAACAATCCGTTATACAGGGGGAGGTCCGCAGTACTGTCACTTAGGGAGAAAAAAAAACATCTCACAGCTTTGGGTCTTCATTGCCTTTGTGATCTATCCTTGGATTGCACTGCTTTACATTCCCCATTTGTACCTAATAATATATTCCAAAGAGCATGACAGCATATGCAGTATATTTTTTTAATTCCCTCGACCCCCCACCCTTCCTCCACCCCCTCCGCCTCCCCCCTCCGCTCCTGTCTTCTTTGCGTTTTAAGAGGCATGAAGTCGGCTGGGTTTGTCAGTAATGGTTGATAACTAATTCATTGGTCCTCTCTCTTTTTCAGAACCCAGTGGTTTTCATCTTATTTCCCACTTTAGAAGTTTCACTTTTAATCTTTTACTTAGTCGGTCTGTCTGGATGCTGAGTCCCATGCTGGGTGTTTTATATATCCTGCCAACAATAAAACTGTCTTTATAAACTCATTGCATCTCTTAACTTATCACTCCCATATGGTAGAAAGCAAATGCTCAAAAACTCAGAAAAATAAGTTTCAAGACTGCGTGTTTGTGTGTTTAGATTAGTACATAATTAGTATGTAATCTTCAATAATTCGAACATGAGTAAGGCGAGCCACTGCCACGTTCATAAGCAGAGCATTGTGGTGCATAATTTTTCATATCAGAGAACAATATCAGCCATAACTGGAGGCTAACTGACTGGAGAGCCACCCCAGGCCAGTGTTTTTGAGACTGCAGGCAATATCTATCAAAATCAAAGGCCTTTTTTATGCAAATGTGTGCTGACTGACTCTTTTAGAAGTAGAAACGCTTTTGTATTTCCTATTGAGAATCACTCTCATTAGGAAATGGAAATTCCTCTTCTAAATGAGCTGCAAAAGCAACTTACAACTGCCTCACCATGTACATCATCAGTGTGCCGCATTTGCAGATTTCAGCCTACATGATGATCGCTGTTATAAAAGAAGACATTTGATTTGATCGCTCTGAAACCATCCAAACAGGTGTGTATGCGGCTTCACAGTATGCGACTTGATCCGGGCTGTCACTTTTTCTGATGTTCTGCCAGTCGATGCTATGATCATCACCGAGGATTAAAAACGGTAGGAAAAAGGGAAAGTCAATAAGTGCCAGAGCAACGGGGCAGAGGCTGTGCAAACATCTCTGCAAACGACATGAGGGTCTGTTAGCAGTGGATCAGAAACAATGCTCCTGGTCGTGTCACATCAATGTCTGCGTTTAAAGCATCTGCTATTAACAGTAAACGCAGTCTTGCTGCATTCAAAAGTACTGATTCTTCAAGGCCACTTCTTGTACTGTAGCATCAACCTTTTCTCAGCGGTGTAACACTAATCAAAGAGAGGCTCTGCAGACAATGCCACAGCTGCAGCAAATATGACCATTATGAAAGGGAAAGTTAAACAGATATTAATTTACAAATCTGTGCCCGGGTGTGAAATACATTATGCAATAAACTATTGCCCTCTATTGGGCGACGGTGCTATCTGCATTGGCTGTGGCATGCAGTGAAAAGGTTATCACAGACACACAGTGAGAATGACATCTTGCCTCCACTGTCGCATCATTTAACGTGCAAATTAAGTAAACGCACACACTCCACAGAGGTATTTTACACCATTCATACTATAAAACACTATAACATTCATTTGCAAGCATAAGCTTCTGTTTGTATATCCTCTGTGTATTTCCAGTGTAGGGTAACAATGTTGCCAGGTCTCCACACCTTCTGCTTTTTTTTTTTTTTAATGTAGTTTAGGTGGATAATTGGATAACACAGGTTTATCCTCAGCAAGCACTTTGTATGAGCAATCCAATTTCACATCCTCCTGAAGGGAAACCATTATTCTTAACCAGGGCTTGATACTCCAGTCACCCTTGCGCAGAAATGCAGCACAAGGTTCTCCCCAAATCCTATCAGCTCCTAACCTTGTTACCAGCCAATCTGTATTATTGTGCTATAATTCCATATTCTGCCCTGTCCTCACTGTGGCACCAGCATTTGAAAAGATAAAGCCCTCGCTGCCGTTTTGTTGACAACAATGCCTTGGTGGACTGTTTGCCGTCGATCTGTGAACATTGGCACGTTCCAGCGCACTGTTCAAACCAACATCTCTGGTGAATGTTTAACCATTTCGTGGGTTGTTTTACAGCCGGCGTGTGTTACAGTCACATTCTGATATTCCAGTAGATTTTAACACATTAAAGAAAATAATTGTTGTTTGGTGGCAGTGAAATCCCATCTAATCTTGCAACAGGCTAACTGATGGCCTGGTTTCTATTGATGGATTATGTGAATGAGTATCTATCAAATCTGAGCTCAGCAAAATAATAATACTGTAGCCCATAGGTAGATTAGAAATTATTTTGCAGTAAGAGGTCTAACAAAACATTCCAAATAATAAATTAAAGAAATAAAACAATTAGTAATGCAAATTGAAATGAAAATACAGAGCAGCGGCTCTACATGAGTCTCAGATGTGCTGCCTGGCTTTGTAATTTGCAGAGAATGTTGCCTCCAGCTATCAGCTCCATTTTTTGGGCAAATGTTGTTCTGCTTGATTGGATGATTGATTTCAGCTTTGCCAAGTAGTAGGCGAGATAGGCCAAGGATTTTAGCTTGCAACTTCTGACATTGCACATGTGCCACTGTGAAAGTTTTGCAAATTAACTTTGTGGCTTAACACCAACACAGGCCTTTCACATTCAGTGTTAAACATCCTGCCAGAACCCAGTCATCCGCGCATTTAAAATATATCTGAACCATTTTAACCTTCAGAGAGGAAGTGTTCGAAATATTTGTTTATCTTTTCTTTGTGCAAATACAAGTGCTCTGGAATCAGATGCTTTACATGCTTTTTGTGAACGTGTGATATGCATTCACAGAGCCAAACCAATATGCTGCCTATTAAAATTGGAATCACAACTGCTACTAATGCTATGTTTTTTTTCCCAGCTGTAATAAGAGACGTAGGGTATTTCTGGCATTGACCGTGCCACTTCTTTAGTGTTGTTTTGTGTGTTTACTCATAGTACAGTAGGTGTTATTCTGTATAATATCTGCTCATCTGGCTGAAGTATATGGCAAAGTGAAAAAAAAAAAAAAAAAAAAAAAAAACTACAGAGAAATTGTCTATACGCCCAGCACTGTGGGAATGTGAAATTGAAACACAACACAAGGTCTTAGTTGGAGATTTTCAAAGATTTACTGAGAACAAATCTATATGAGCCACATTATTTGCTGCATACTGCTTTCAATATCTGCTTTCATGTCCAATGAAACGTTGGTGCTCATGAAGTGTCCTGGAGTGTGGGAGTGAAAGAGAATAACACAGCGGATATTGGAGACGCAGCCAAACAGACATGTTTAATGACCACGACAGTGGACGACTGCTGGAGGTTAGAGTGTACAAAATACAATATTTAAAGGTCCAGTGTGTAGGATTTAGGGGGATATATTAGTAGAAATGGAATACAGTATATAATGTATGATAAGCATGTTTAATTTAGTGTATAACCACCTTAAATAAGAATCATCGTGTTTTGGTTACCTTAGAAAGAGCCATTTATATCTACAGAAGGAGTGAGTCTTTGTCTGTGGAGTCCACCATGTTGCACCCCCATGTATCTACAGTAGCCAAGAATGGACAAACCAAACACTGGCTCCAGATATTGCCATTTGTGTTTTTGCGTCGGGCACCAAAGTTAGCATTCCCTCAGTGGTGAACCAAACAGCAGTGGAAAAACATCTATTTTTAACGTGAAACTGTGTTTTCACCGGTTTAAATCACTGGGTCTATTTGTTCTGTAAAGGAAGAGACCTCTGCAGAGAATTCAGCTCCCGATAAAAACCTCCTGAGCATCTGGATCTTAAGTTAACAGAGAAAAGGGTGAGCACATATTAGCAGGTGCTGGGCTAGTGGTACAACTGCTTTTTTTCAGTAATTTTAACAGTTTTAATCACCTGGTCTGTTTGTTTTGGAGAGGAGGGGACTTCTGCAGATAATATGGCTCCCAGTAAAAAAACCCTGAACAATGATAAATGAAGGAATTCTTACCGGGAGGTCATGGTTAGCCTAGCTTAATGACGCATTAAGACTTGGAGCAGCAGGAAACAGCTAGCCTCGCTCAGAGTTCAAAACTGAGCTAAAAGCTCAAAAATTATATATTTAAGCAATATCACATGAGAGGGAGTAATGTTGTACTGTATATCGTCACGGCTGTGATTCGGTCATAGGCACGAGGCCGCAAACATATTGAAACCATTTGTGGTTTTAAGGTAGCCCACTCAACTGAGTAGGCTTGCATCTCTGGTCTGGCATACTGCAATGAATTTGCGATTTATCTCGTCCAAACGATGGATGGACCAATGAACACCGGGGGTGGGGGCGGGTCTACCGATTAGCCAATCAGCGCCACGCTGATGTCAAGCTGTACGCTGGTGGGTAACTGGTGAGGATAGCAACAAATCCTACAGACCACATTAACGATGCTATCGAGGTATTTCGCCACTACTCGTGTTAATGGAGGACCAAATTAAGGAAGCTGCTAAACTGGATTAACGGCGATGCAGCTGGGCGTGCACGACGACGGAGACATTTTAAACGGGTAATACTCGCTTGTTTTCGGCACCCCCGAGGCATGGATACTAATGACATCAGATTCTGGGTGAGTCGTTGATCTCTACTGATTAGTTAGGGAAAAATCAAATTCCCTCACCCTTGTAAATCGCCTTGAATGGAGGCGATGTCAGACTGAAGGTTCTGGGAGCTTCAGTCTGACGCTCAGGCTAGGTTTAAGGTAAAGCTATGGCAGCACTCTACATTACAGCTCAGTAGTAAAATGCAACAATGGGGTAATAGTTTAATAACAAACAGGTATAATAAAGTAATACCATAGTAAGATGGTAACATCCTATTCATGGTTATTACTCAGAAACTACCACAAATATTTCCAGGTAACAACTCATAGCATTACACATTCATATTTGTACAGTATTACCTTGAAACAAAAGGTTTTGTTTGGAACATAAGGGAGAATGAATTTCAGAATTACATTATGTCAATTACCTATTTTGATTTACAAGAATTTTCATGTGATTTTGTCGGTATTACGCTGAGAGTAGCTTATAATTTTGTGAAAACATCAACCTTTATCAGCTCTTTATTTTCAGGTTATGATCCCACCAATATCACCATTTTGACATTTCTTTTATCCAAAAAAATGCACTGATATAATCATTTTATTGTTAGCAGGTTACCATATTGTGTATTGTTTCCCCATTATTACTTTTTGTTTTTGACCCCATTTTATCCTGTCAAAATTCAGTCTAATAATACCCAGATATACAGATTGTTAATATCAAGCTATTACCTGGTTATTTCTTTGGAAATTACATGGTGTCACTTAAAGGTCTAGTGTGGAGAATTTGGTGGCATCTAGCATCTAGGCTGCAATACTGCAACATTGTGAAACTTCTCCCGTGTGCCACACATGTAGAAGAAGGTATGGTGGCCAATGCGAAAATACGAATACCAATCTAGAGCCAGTGTTTGGTCTTTTCCATCTGGGCTACTGTAGGAAAAACATAGCGAGCTCCATGGAAGAGGACCCAGCCTAATATAAACGGCTCATTCTGAGGTAACAAACCCCACGATTCTTTGTTTCAGGTAGATTATACACCACTGAAAACATATTATATTCCAATGTATATCCCTTAAATCCTACACACTGCATTTTTAAAGGTATACTATGCAAGACTTTCCTAAAAAAAATAATGACTTATACAAAAGTAATCCCTCTCAATCATCATTTATGCCTCACTTATGTATGTGACTGGTGTCCGTAGATCTGTAAATATACGGATGATGCCTCTAGTGTCCAATGCCAGGAAGTGCATTTCTTTACGGATAGATAGAAACCTGATAGAAACTACTTGAAGCTGTGGTGGAGAGGCCCATTTTGTCATTTTTCGGCATCCAGTAGTTTGGAAAATGTGCTTGGAACATCACCGCGACAGAAACAGGACCTGCCAGGTATGTGGCATGTTTTGTGAAATATTCAATTAAAAAGACGTATGAATGGCTGAATGAGTCATAATGACAATCTGACTGTATATGTATATAACCATATTTTAGCAGAATAGCATTACTCAGATTTATGTTGCATTAAAACTAGATAAACAAGCTTTTTTCATTTGACAATCAACACAAGGAAGCTTTTAAGTTGCTGACGCAGCACAGACAAAAAGCTAACACAGCAAACAAGAGTGAATTGAGGACTGACTTTCACTTTCACTGCCAATACAGTTTAAAAACAGAAATTGACAATTCCTGCATATACCTTAGATTATTATATCATCTTCTATTATCAAACTATTACCATGTTATCACTGAGCTGTAATGTAAAGTGCTTCCAAAGTCACTTTCTGTAACTATGTCTTGACAAGCAGTTTATCCACCCACCTAACACTTGTACAAGCACTATGGCAACAAACCTGGCAACCTTACTGTGATGACTTTGGGATCCTCCACACAGTCAGGATATCAGACTGTCACTAGTGTAGAAATAGTTAAAGGGCCCCCTTAAACCACAAATGATCATTTTTACAAGATACAGTGTTTAGTTAGGGAGCTTTAGAAGAGGCTAATCATGGATAAGCACATTTCCCCACAAGCTGAGCTATTCCAAATACTACTGGATGCTGTCGTGTTGGCTATTCCCTTCCATCACATCGAGCAACTGCACAGTATTTGATGGGAAAACATCTACAATAATATTTGGTGCACAGACTGTACGTGTGTTTTGCAAGGTTTTGTTGGTAATGAGAACCAAGTCAGTGACCTAGCTAGAACTAGTAGGTAGCATCATATCCCAACTACTGCCCTGAGTATTCCCCTTGCTTGCCTTCTTGAACCTTTAAGACAATCTCAGCGGGTACATCGGGGAAGGTAAATTGTATAAGAAACTGTGCAAACAAGCAGGTGTTTTTGTGCTGGTTCACAAGGTCCCTTAGGCCCTATCTAAACCATGTCTCAGGGACTGCAGGGGATCAGAGCTCAGACATGCCGTGCAATATTGTGAACGACGCAGAATAAATATACAAAACAACGATTTACACAACTTCAGAGGAAGATGTAACAAGACCTGGTGCAGTTCAAGAAAGACTGGAGACATCTGCGTCCCTCAGAGATTTAAATGTGTGTTGTTAGGCCTTTCATTTTTAGACCCACAGCTCCCAGTGGGGGTTGTAAGCGTGTAATACTGTGTTTGTGTGGACCTGCAACTAAATAACTCACTGTCAAGTACAACCACTCTGGCTTTCGATTCTACCTGAATAATCCACACACCTAATTTAACATTTTTTTTTCTCTTTTCAAACATTTTCACCACTGCAATTGGGCAAAGGAGCATTCCCTGGGGACTTATTACACCGTTGGCTTGTAAGCAACGGTTGAGGAAATGAAGGCATTTCAAAGAACACAGAGCCATGATTTGTTTACAAGCTGCAGTTGTCCTATATATGCTGCATAAACAAACATTACTTTATATAATAGATTATCATTTTGGTTTGTGCTCATCTACAGGTGCAGTAGCGAGGAGGAGGAAGCAGTGTTAATGATATTCAATAGCTGCTTGTATTTAAGCAATACAACAAAGAATATTGAAATAATTACAACACTGTCCCGGTATAGAGATCAAAGTTCATCCAATAACAGAGTTTGATGTTCTCACCAGTTTATCGGCTATCCCAAACCTGTAATTATGTGGAAATGACAAGAAATCACTTTTTTTCAAATGCTAATTAACAACAAATCTTCCCAGCTGGTCACAAATATTGTTAGACGTTGATATTTGGTTGAATTTAGGTTGTGATGTCCGACAACCAAAATTCAATGTCAGGACAATGTTTATTGCCAACATCAATTTGACGCAGAATACTGTTAGTAGATGGAGTTAATGTTTTGTTGGTTTAAGTTTTATTTCGTACGGACTTTGCTACGGGCTATTGGTTAATCCCTACAAGGCGCCACCTCTGCACCCTGAAAAAGATCTTTTTTACTCACCGTCCAATCAGGAAGCAGCGGGCAAATAGCGCCCTCCCCCTCAATAAACCCCTCACCCCCCTGGCCGACTCCCTTTGGAATCTCAGCCACACCAGACTGGGGCCAGCTGGGCTTGCAGTTTGAGGGCTACGCACATTCTCATAGAACTGGAGTTACATCCAGGTAAATACTATTTGTGCTGCTAAGTAGGGGTGAGTTCGTGTGCAAAAATCTCTAAATGTTAAGAGTGGGTAATTTTTTTCGTGTAAACACGTACACAGGTTTCACCGCTGGGTGGTGCTATTGCACTATACCAGTAAAGCCCCAGTTATCCAAATACCAACCGAACGGGCCATTTAACCAACGCGCCATTGTAATAGAATAGAGCACTTAGGCTACTGACCTGTTGCCAAACCCGGTCTCACACCATTTCTTGTCGGCCAGCCCTTCGCTTTAAGATGGTGGCCGTCAGGGTGTGACATAGTAGATGTCGTGGAAAGTAAAGCTGTGTATAGAGTGTACGGACGGGAATGCACCGTGAAAATTGTACTGTTCATGCTACAGGTGGTTGCAGTCTGTTTACAGTCGGTTTACAGTGTTCAGATAGGCTCCAGTTACAGCATAGTCTCTGTGAGAAGGCCCTGCGTTATGTTATGTTATGTTATGTTATGTTATGTTATGTTATGTTATGTTATGTTATGTTATGTTATGTTATGTTTTTCCTGCTGTAGAGGAGAAATAAATGTGCTTCTGCACGGACATCAGTTCTGCATCCTCATTCTTCAAGCAGAGTTGGTCCGGACTCCTAGAGCTAGTTACCAGCAACGAGCCAAGTTGTAAAGATAATTTACAGAAAACCAGTGTCTCCCAACTACGGTTCGGAGCGCCAGACTGGAGAAGGTAACACAATCTGTCTGAGCAGCTGAAAATGCAATTTCCTTCGGGATTAATAAAGTACCTACCTACCTACCTACCTATCTATCAGTTAGTCAACAATTAGTAGCACCCCACTCTCCCCTAAAAAAAACCCAAACGTTTTTCGTGTACTAATTTTTCATAACCGTTTATGATCTCAAGGACTCACCCAAATACCAAAATCATCATCATCATCATCATCATCATCATCATGTAGAAATATGACATATAGTTGTGAGGTAGTTGTAGAGGGCTATGCACACTCTCATAGAACTAGAGTTACATCTCGGTAGCTACTACTTGTGCTGTTAAGTAACCGAAATCATCGTCATCTGGATGTAGAAATATGGCATTAGTTGTGAGGGTATGGAGACCAAAGCCCAATATTTGCAAAACGTCATAATGCTGACAGTGACACAACATGAAATTCTTACATTATAGACATTTAAAATATCGTCAACTCAATTTTAATTGAAACCAACATTTAACATCTATTTAGCATAAGAGTCCAACATGTCTTTGATGTGTATTGATGTCCACAGCCAGCTGGAGTGAGTTTTAGAAGAACAGAAAAATGATCCAGTAGAGAAATGATCCAGTAGATAGGCTATCTTAGCCTCTGTAATGCTAACTTCTTATGTTTCTCAATAACCTGATGTCTGTTTATATTGGTTCATAGCTTACAGCTCTATGTCTAAATACAAAAATAACACAACATAAAAGCATGCTAACATTTTAGTAACTAAATAGTATATAGATTATTCCAGTCATGCCTGTTTCATTTCAAATGAAAATTCCACCACTGTACCAAAAAAAAAAAAAAAAAAAAAAGCCACAAAGCCACTAGATATTTCATGGTTGTATTAACCAACTCCATTCAGCACAAAGTCACTGCAATCGTGCATCTATCAATGGCTGACATGTTTCCATGGCACAGACACCAAGGCTGTGGCATTGCAGTCCTCAAAAGCCAAATTCAGCACCTGGCCTCAACATACTTTTCTCCTCTGTAGAGGACAGCATCATGGTGAGAGTTATCTTACTACAAATACAAGTAAGTGGTAAGAAAACTTGAAAGGTGTCTTACAATTAAGATATACCTTTGGCCTGGTAGTTAATATGGTTCAACATCAAAGTTTAGCTCAGGGTATTTGTAATATATTAGGTTAATCTTTAATACAGGTATACAGTATGTGCTGCTTTAGCTAATTACATTTGAAAGGAAACATAATGCAGCACAGACTAAACATTATTTCTTTTAAGTTTAAAGGGTAATTTTTCCTCCTGAGTGAAACCAGATGGTTAATTATTAATTAAACTATTTTTTAATATATCTAGTCAGTGTCACGTCAAACTCTTTGTACAGATGGTTGATGACATTTTGTCAGTGTTTGAGCCGAAAAAAAAAAAAAGAAAAAAAACATAGACATAAGAAAAATCTCAACTGTGGTTTTAGTTCTTAAAACTCGTGACACAAATCATGTTCACAGACGAGGAAATGTATTCAAGTTTCAGTCACGTTTGGTTTGATAATGTTTATTCATGTTACGCAATTTATCTCTAATGCAATAGCCGCTGGTCAGTCACGTTAACTAGCTATCTTACCATTAGCATTAAATGACTTGACTACACATACAGCTGCTGTGGCTAACATTGTAGCCTGTTTTACACTGCCTGTTCAAGGGATATTGGGCCGCTATCCTGCTCGCTATGCTGTACTTAAGGTACGATCGCGGAATGGGGGGACAGAGTGGTCTTGCCTTTAAGCCGCCATGGGAGACTGCAACAGTGTCTGTATGAACAGGACAGTCCACAGGAGGGGACCATGGGCAGGACTGGTGTGACGTTTTGAGGACTTACTGTGTGTGCCACCCACCGTGGGAGATTTTAAAAGTGGTGATTAGCAGTTAGCGGCTAACTCGAGGAGGAAGAACAATGTCAGTAAATGTCTGCAAATTGGGAAAACAATGAGATTTGGGAGGACGAGAGCAGCTGCCATATAACAGGGGCAGTAAGTGATTGTTCTTGCCACGTTTTGCCATTGTTATAGTTTAGAAAACGCTGCTGACACATGTGTCTTATGTCACACTAGATGCAGACACTGCTGTGTTAAACTGATCCTGGACTGTTGTCTGTAATCACTCACAGGAGCGGCATGATGACACTTACTTTTAATTCTGTGTAAAAATGCAAAGGCATAAAGAAGGGACTTTGTAGTGACCCTATAGCATGATCTCTGTGTAAAAAGGGCTCATGTGGTGACTTTGATTGTGCTGCGCTGTTATCCACGGTCAAAACGATCATACTAAAAATATCTTTATGAGTGTGTTGAATGCTGTTCTAACATTATATCATTACCACACACATAAGTACGGTGGCTGGGCTCGTCTTTTTCTTCTACTGCTTTTTGTTCTTGTTCTGTCTAACGGCAGGTAGCAACTAGCATTTCAGGTGCGTTAGTGCCGTCTCTCCACTGGCGCATGGTGCTTTAACTATATGGAACATTTCTGTTGAGGAAAATTATGATGAGATAATTATTGTCCATTACTGAATCGCCCACTCTTAGTGTCAGTACAGGTAACTTTTTTGTGCTCCGACTTTTACAATTTGTGTCCAGTGGTTATCCATATATAACTGTATGTCCGCATATTCACCAGTAATCCTTTTGATTTCACTAATAGAACATTCCAGTACAGACGGACTTTTGTCCATTAATGGACGCTTATATCCACCTGACCTGTGGTGTATGCTGAGACAGTAGCAACACAATTTGATAGCTGTGTGTTTACTTTTCAGGGTACTGGTGTCTTAAAGAACATGAAGTGACACTATAGGCTTTCCCCTTCAATGTAATAATAGATTAAGAAGATCTTAGTATGTAAGCCTTTTATTTGCAGAGTATTACTTCACAATAGTACCACAGGGCATACTGCTGCTCTGAGCCTCTAATAATGCCATATCTCATAGCTGAATGAGGCATTTTCAGCCTTATAAATACTGCTTTTAATGTCCCACCTGAGACTGTTGCTCTGCTTCCCCCAGGCTGTATTTCTACACATGTTGCCGGATAAAATGATAAATTGATACATGCGGTTTATTAGGCCTGTGTTGACTCATTAATACCACAGGCCTATATACTCCATCTTTCCTTTCATGCACAGCTGTGTCTTCCTCACATTTGGGTGTAAAAGGGAAAACTTCCTCAATATACTATCAGGCTGTCAAAAGTACCATTGTACTCTTAAAATGTCTCATGGGTCATGTCCATTATTGAGTCAGCTGCCATTCTTCTCACAGCTCTGGTACCCTGCTCTATGAGCCCCGTCAGACAGAACGTATACGTATAAAAGCTCCTATACACAAATTAAAGGTGGAGGAAATACTGTGTGACCCTATAATTCACACAAACAATGCCATGCCAGCAATTAACATTTGGCCATTAACATTTTTACAAGATTTCTCATTAAATATTCATGAGGAATGGCATGACTGGCACAGCTCAGTGCTCTGGCAATGTCTTATGAGACTTGGGAGCATGACGCCTCTACCACATTTCTTCTTTTTTTTTTTGAAGAGGAGAGCTCTGTGAAGACACCAAACACAGAGAGTCTGAAGACGACAGATCCTCCAGTACACAGAAAAACTCATATGGGCATCTCAACATTCCTCAAAAATCTCTAACTCTAATCTACATGCATACAGTGTACCAGCTACCAGCACCAACAGTGTTATGTCACCATGGCATGCACTTCATCACGACGTCTTAAGCGATATAAAAGGCAAAATGTCACATTTATTTCCATTTGAAACAGCTGAGTGCTGGCATGTTTCGTTGGATTTTTTTTTTTACTTAATTTATATTCATTCATTATTCCTGATACTTTGCAGTGCTGTATGATTGTGTCAAGCCATCTACCACTGAAAAATGCCTCACCCGAACATATTTAATGCACATTCTCCTCCAATTAATATCCAGCAAAGCTGCAGTCTTTTTCATATCTGATGAAAACTCGGGGTGGTTACCAATTAGTCTGCTGTTAATTATCTCCTTCTCCTTTGATCTTGACGATGACTGCTCTGTCAGACACACTCATTTATTCATCTCCTTTGCTTGGTACGATGGACTTTTTGGAGATTGCACAGATTGATGCACATTAAAAATGGCTTCAGAAGCAAGCTGGAGTCTTGTGAGAGCTCACACATGGCTGTTGCATTTTCTTTGTATGTCTCTACGTCTTGCATCTCCAGCTCCCTGCTGCGTAAAGCCCAGACTATTTGAGTATTATGTATACTTTTTTTTCCCCATATCTTTGAATGTCTTTGCTTCAATAAAAAAAAAAAAACATTATGATTCCACATTCTTTTAACCTGCCATGAAATGCTCATAATCAATACTGCTTATTATTATGCTCTACCTGCAGCCAACCTGTTCTCTGATACTCTGCTCATGACATGAAATCTCTACCATAAATATCAAACGAGCCTCCCCGTGCGCAGGGAAGGAACTGAATATTTAAGCAGGGCTCACACTGATGAACAACGCTGCACCTCCGTTTGTGTCGTGAGATAATATTCTTAGTTCTTCCTCTGTACAGTGGACAGTAAGTTGAATTTGTTTGACGCCCAGGATTAGCATTAGCGTCAACACAAGAGACAACCTCGACAACTGCCACCAGGCAACGAGAACCAGCATGAAAGGATGGTGGGGAAACGCGGCGTGCTTTGTAGTACAGTATGGCTTTACTGAAACATTGTGGCAGTTTTGGACTTGCCAAGAGTTTGAGGGAGCTTATTTTGAAATGCTAAAGCATATCGTGCTGTTCAAGTTGATATCCTTGCTTTCACTCACACCTTTATTCACAGTGAAACAGATTTCCGCTTGCTGTGAATTGGCAGACAGCCTGGATTTCTCAATGGCATTGACCCAAACGAGTATGTAAATGAGATATGGCTCATGCATTTAGAGCTCTTTGATTTAAGCAAAATATTGTATATACAGTACAATTCCATCGTGCGCCGCTTTTCAATGAGCTGCTAATGTGCATTATTAAAGATGTACCTTTTGAGACACGTTCGCATACAGTGTGGGTTGAATAAGTGAGCTCCGCGTTTCACAGTCAACATTAAAAGGAAGTGAGCCAAAATTGAGAGAAAGCGGGGGAGAGAAGGGGCAGAGGAGAGCGGAAAACGAGATGGAAATCTGTGTCCCTCAAGCCCCGTCTTTGAATCCCTCCAGTGAAGAATCCCACTCAAGGGTAAAGGATAATCTCCAACTGAGAGATGCTTCCCTAGCTTGGCCAAAGCCTCAGCTGTAAGAAAGAAACAGGCTTCTGATCACACTACAACAGGTTAAACAGATTACAAATAGCAAAGTGACTACTGAGACACAATCACGATTCTAAGAGCACTTCAGCCAATTTGAAACGGACTCATATTGGAAAACACACAACATGCAGTTAACATAAATAAACACGTGGTGGAAAAATGTTTTTTAGAAAGGCTGACTGTCAAAGAAATCCAGTTATTTTAATTAAGCAGATAGTTTTATGAAAGAAAATTAATGAAAACATAATCATTGCTGCCATGCTAATCTGCACTTCTTCTTCTTTCTTTTTTTTTTTTTGTTATGTGTTCATGGAGTGGAACAATTAAGGTTTGATTGCTTTTAGAATGAGCCATATCTCTGAGGTAAGCTTGCTGTCAAACCTGTGGCAATGATTTAATTTCACTCAGTTAATCAATCTGTTATGCTCTTCATATTTTTTTGGTGTAAGCGCAGACACCATTTTCCACGTTATGGAAAGAAAAAAAAAATCAAACAAAACCATTCCTATCAACTTTGCTCAGTTTAATGGCTCTAAGAACTGAATTTCATGCTAATGTGTGCTAATTATTTTATATTCTCCCCCCCCCCCACCCCCCCTTCGGTAAAGGAATGTTCATTTTTGCGCTGTCTACTTGCAGGAGGATGTCATTGCTAATGTATGGTCTGGAATAAGCAGACTCACCGCACGTCCTCCTGGGACAGGGCTAATTACGTGTTCAGAATCTGCAGCATGGCTCTCTGGGCTTTTATGCCTCTGTCACTTCTCATCCATTCAATTGGATTGGATATATCCCAAGAACAACCTACAGCCTTGATTCCCTCTGCAAAAACAGGTCACTGTGAGTTCGCAGGGTGTGGAATGAGTCTAATTATTGGGGTACAGATGGGTGCAGAATACGTAATGGCGGAACATGATTTGACCCTTCCATCCCCCCTCAGACCCAGAACAAGTAAAACACTGGCTTTCCCACAAGGCAGACACAGCCCTGCTACAGCCTTGGATGTAGGCTAGACTACATCTAAGAAGATTGGGGGGGGGTGTTAGAAACCCGGCATTCTTGGGCTTTGGGATTAGGATTTCTGGATCAACTTGGATCAGCTGCATAATGCAATTTTATTGAAATGAGGAATTACTATGACAGTCTAAACCAGAAATACAATAATCTGCATTATCTCATTATCTCTGATCAGCGTCTGGTTCATCCTCTCCCGACTTACAAGGAGAAACTAAAATCTGCTAAGCCTGTGGTCAAGACAGTGAGGAGATGGACCAACGAGGCGAGTTAGAGGCCCGCTTCGACGCTACTGATTGGAGTGTTTCTGAGGCTGTAGCTCCAGACCTGAACGAACTCACTGACACTGTGACATCTTACATCAGTTTATGTGACGACATGTGTGTGCCCTCTAAAACCTGATGCACATAAAACAACAATAAACTCTGGTTTACAGCTTTGTCCAGGCCAAGGAGGAGGCCTGGAGACGTGGGGACGGACTCCTGTACAACCACGCCAGAGACTACAGTGGCCAGCATGGGCCAAAATGCTACAATGGCCACAGGGTGTCTGTTGTTATCAGACACACAAATGTAATGCTTTATAAGACCCTTTAAAGATAATTTTTAACCCAAAAAAAATCAACACCAATTTTTGGAGTATCATCTTTTTCTTACTCAGGCACTGCAGGCGAGTATGAAGGTGAGTCGTATATATGTAGTTCTACACAGAGGTGGGTTTTATGTAGGAATATAGTCACTACAGTGAGCTTAAAGATGGTATGAGGTTCAGTGGTTGGTCTGAAGATTTGTATCATCAAAAATGTGGACTTTCACGCAAAAGAGCTTCAACAATTTGACAAAAATAAGTTAAAAGACGAATTGGATAAAATGTTTGTGGCAATTAAGACCTCACAAATTCAAACTTAAGACTATTTAATGACTTTTAAAGCCTAATATTTCTGAAATTGAATTAAAGACATTTGAAGATTTTTCAAGGACCTGCATACGCCCTGCGCCATGGTGCTGGGCGGTATACAGGTTCATGCGTTATACTGTATCGATTTTCCACATGATGTGAATTTTTATAATCCGTCTTTGTGCTGTGTGGCTGAGATAGTGGCTGGAGTGTGTCAGTAAAAAGAAAAGCACTGCAGTGATGAAACGTTACACTGAATGGGAGAGGGGACCCCTATCATCGCTACAAGCAGCTTTTGTTCAAGGCACTGCATGGGACAGGAAAAGCAACAGGGAGGAGGGACATGACGAACGTACTGACACTCCACCTATGTGAGGACATGGTGCCAAGACAGACAATGGAGAATGATGGGCAAAGAGCGATGATTAAAACACTGGATTTGAAGGGTGAAAATACTTCATAACCTCGTGAATTAATGTTTGGCTTGTTTCTTACTTTTACAATAGGATAATTGAGAAATATCTCTTTGAATACTAAAATATTTTGAGTGTACACGTTTACTGTGGCATATTCTGCAGTCAGGAGTACATAAAATATAAAAACATTACTGTGTTTCACAACAATATTAAAATATTTTAAGTTCTGTTTTTACTGTATTGCTTTTTGCACACTGAAAAAATGGTTTACAATCTTCACATTCTGCAACTGTATCATGCACTCTGATTCCTTCATTGTTAAATGATTCTGTGAGGTCAAGCAAACCCTATAGCAGTTTCATTTATTATATTAGTAAGGACAATGCACATACAGTAAATCAAGTGTGCCAGTGTTAGCCAGCTGGCTAATTTTCAACTGCAGTCCTTAGGCAAGTTGTTTAGAAACTAATAAAATGCCAATCAAAGCCTTCAGTATATGTATAATGGCAATACATTTTTTATTGGTATTTTGTGTAGTCCTGAAAGCAGAGTAAGGCACTTAATGTATATACTGTACAGGCCCAGTCATGCAAAATTTGATAAAATGAAAACGCAATTAATAAATACCGAGATAAACAGTGATCAACCAGAATCTTCGAAAATACTGTAATACAAATGTTTGGTCTTACTGCCCAGCACTAACGGCCCAAAACATTTGACATTAGTAGAAACATGCTGCAGCTTCAGAAGTGTTACAAAATCAAAAACATACAAACCCTGAACACAACAAACACAGCATATTCCAGCGCTTCCAGGGGAGCGCTAAGTGAAACCGCTAGCTATGTCGATCTATTGCTTTTTTTATTGAGTTGGTGTCTCTATTTCGGGTCAAATAATAAAGCAGTTTCCCTCAACACTCCCCTTAGAGGCCTGGAGAACTTCCATCGTGTTGACTGGATATGCAGCGATTTTTCTGATGCATTGCTTTTTGTTGGGTTTGTGTGTTTCTGACTAAGCAGCGTTTCTGTATTTGAGGCATGCTTGCTATTAATGTGTTTGTCTTTCTGCAGTACGTTTTTTCATTTGCAGCACGTTTCCATCATTGTGTTTGTTTTTAATTGGCATCATTTCTGAGGCTGCAGCGCAATTCTCTTGTTTGAAATGTTTTGGGCTGTTGTAGCATGTTTGCTCTTTTCGGCCACCGTTAGAAACACAATGACAAAGGAGATCAGAATAGCAAGAAGGAGCTACTCTGAAAAGCTAAACAAAATGGTTTTCAGCCAACAACTCCGCAACAGTGGGGTGAGGACTGTAGCACATCACTGACCACAAACACACAATCTTTGGAGACCCATCAACTGGCCGACGACCTGAATGTATTCGACTGTACATTTGATAAGCTCACTTTCACACCTCTCAGCCGCATCATACATCAAACAACCACCTGCCCCCTACCCCCAATTACCATGCCAACTCCCTTGCACTTTTCCACAGATCGTGCTATAGGGTCGCTATGAAGTTCCTTCTTCATGCTGCCTTTGCATTTTTATGCAGAACCAAACAACGGCAGCATCATGCCGCTCCAGTCTATCATTTTAGATAGCATGTGGGCATAACGTGTAACACAACAATGTTGGACTTTTGTGTGACATACAACATATGCGCTGGCAGCACTGTTCTAACAATAACACAACATCGCACAACATGGCAATATATGTTATACGGCTGCTCAGAGGGTAAGGAACTCTGGGACCTCATTGTCTCCCAAATTTGTGGACATTTTTGCTGTTCTTCTTCATTGAGTTAGCCGCTAACTGCTTCTAGCTTATTTTTAAATGTCCTAGCGGTAGATTGCACACATAACACATCAAAACATCACACTCATACTTGTCCTGCCAGCTGTCCCTTTTACACAGACATCAAATCGGCGCTATCACTACCTCTGCTGCTGGCTTAAAGGCAAGAAAATTCTTCCCCCATTCCGTGATTGCTATAAAGAACAGCAAGGCAGAACAACTTGAGCAGGCTGTGTAAAAGGGGCTTGTGTCTGCAGTGAAACCCTTCAGGTTTCTGGAATCCACCATCTCTCAGGACCTTAAGTGGACATCCAACACAGACACAATCAGAAAAAAAACAGGCCCAACAGCGCATACTTCCTGCGCCAGCTCAGTTAGTTCAACCTGTCTCAGGAGCTGCTGATCCAATTCTACTCTGCAATAATCCGGTCTGTTCTCTGCACGTCCCTCACTGTCTGGTTTGGATCAACAGGAACAGACTGCAATAGACAGAACTCCAGAAAAAAAAAAACCTGCTGCCAGCCTGCCCTCCATTTAGGTCTTATACTCCTCCAGAGTCAGGAAATGGGCAGGAAACATCAATGCAGACCGGTCACACTCTGGATGCAACCTGATTCAGATTCTCTCCTCTGGTAGGAGCTACAGAACAGTGTATGCTGACACAAGACACAAGAACAGTTTCTTTCCATAGGCTGTCACTATGATTAACACTGAACATCAGTCACACAGTGTCAGGAACAGTCACTGTGCTTTAACCTTATAAAACAAAGTAACCTTCCACCAGTATAATAAAAATACTCACCTTTCTTGTGTTCATGTTGATATTATAGCTGTCAAAATAAACATGGGAATTACTGTATACAGCGTATACTGTGATATCCACCTGCCTGATGTCTATAGAGCAACCTGTTATGTTAATCATGCCATGTTTATTCCAGCACCATTTGCACTCCGCACTACAGAGAGACTAAGGTACTATTTAATATACGCTTATATCTGTAGATATTTGTGAAATGTTTATGTTGACCTTGTTCAGCTTCTTGTGTTAGCTGTTGGTCTCTTTCTGTGTATGTACATCAAGAGCAACAAAGAACAACGTCAAATTCCTTGTTTAAAACCGATTCTGATTTTGATTAGACGAAAGGACGGAAGCACTTGGGTTTCACTCTCTGAGATCATGTCACGTCTCATCTTGTTAAAACATCGTCTTCCCATTTGAAAGAAGCTGATCTTTGCTTCCAGTTCTCAGTCGAACTCAGGCATACTGTAGTTTTGATAGTTATCATCCGCCCTTCATAGCAGTTCAAAGTCAAGATCAAGGATGTTCTTTCAACGCCAATTTTATTCTCCAACCAAAAAAGGGAGAATCAAACTATGAAAAATCGCAGTTGGCACAATAAAAGTCAACTCAAAAATACAACTTTCTTTTTCTCTGTGCACCATTTTATTCCTCTCTAATCTTGAAAAGTAAACCACAGTCCTGAAGGGTGGAAAACAAGCCCATTGACAACCCCCAAGCTCAAGGGACGCAGTTGAACGCATGCTTGGTTTGTTGTATTCGCATGTAGACCCTCCCAATTCCCTTGTCTGCGTGTGTCTCTGTCTTCTGTCTGAGGGGCAGTGGATCAGAACCCCCTATACATGCAGTACACAGTTAGCAGGTCATTCTTCTGGAGCCCCACATAGCTGTCAGTGCGCCGGGCCTGCCAGATTTATCATAGTCTCTGGATTTTGTATTTCAGGCTTGTAAGGGCAAAAGTTGATGCTGACGTTCTGAGTGACAAGCTGCTTTACCGTACGGAAATTCCAACTGGACCGTTCCATATTCATGAACTGATTTAAATTCTGGCACTGTACATGGGTTCCTACAAGATATCGAGGAAGACAGTCAGTGTATGCTATTCAAATCTCATACGGCTGTCTTTGTGGAACATTGCAAGCTGTACAAGCAAGGGCAGAGTACACTGAGCGGCAAGGATGTTAGTTTGTTTAACTTTCAAAGGGTATTTCTACACCAATAGCAAATTGGTTTCAGATATTGTTTAGACGCCAGCATGCGCTGCAGACGGAGGTTTCCCGGTAGAAAGTTTCCAGTGTTTCGACACAGTGCTTTAAAAAAGAGAACGCATTCTGTCCGTGTGCCCTCATGGATCCATGTCAGAGGCCCAGTGCGGTTATGAGATATTGGAATCTGAGTCTGAGTGGACAATAATTTTGCCTCATTTTTCAACCTAACTGAATGTTAAAGGAGCAGTTCCCCCGAAAATAAACAATACATCTTCCTTTAACCTGTAGTGCTATTTATCAGTACAGATTGTTTTGGTGTGAGTTGCAGAGTATTGGAGATATAGGCCGTAGAGATGTCTGCCATTTCTTAAATTTAATGGAAATAGATAGCGCTAGTGGTAGAATGACTGACTGACTAACAGAATGACACACTGACAGTTTCTGTGATTATGTACAGCATACCATACCATGACTAAGTCGTATCAAAAATTTGAAAAAAAAACAAAAAAAAAAAACATTCGGCCACAGGGGGAGCCACAGTGATCGGTCGCATTTTAGCCATTTTTAAGCATTTTTCTGTTGTTATAGCGCCACTCAGTTGCCAATTAGAGTTAAATTTCTCCAGTCACCTTGAGGCGTCCTGTTCTACATATCTACCAAGTTTAGTAAAAATCCATTATGGCGGTTAGGCCTAGATAAGAAATGAGCTCTCTAGCGCCCCCATTTTGTTTGATCGGGTTAATAATGGAGGGGTCCTCTCAGATTATGTGTGGCCATATGCCTACAAAGTTGCGTGGTAAACGGTGAAACCCTTGAGATGTTATACACCTTTATGTGATGAGCCACGCCCTCCGCAATATTCATTCATGGATTGACCAAGTCAGTGAGGAGAAAAACGTGGAACAGACACACAGACAGACAGAGTTTTTGTGTACATTTGAGAAACTCCACAGTAGATATGACCCAGTGACTCAAGATAATCCACAGACCTTGCTGTATGTCAAAACTATTTTCTTTCTACAGAACTATCGCACCAACTGTATCACTGAGTAGAAGAAAGCATGCATCTACTGCCAGCTCACCTAGCCCCACCGAGCCAGCTAACGTTACCACTCCACCAAGGAGGACACCATTAATGTTAACATCTTGCACTGTCACAAGCACAAGCTTCTCGTCTGTGAGTAGATGCATGTTTTGACAAAGACTTGTATTACGGCCTCCAAATAAGTTCAAAAATAGCTGCCCACAGTTGCCATATAACAGGAGATATGATCAATTCGCTGTCTTTGGTTTAACTGTTTGATGATTTATGGTGCTTCGCTTGGTTTGAGAGTTGATTGATTTGCAAAATCAAATACTGAGTGGTTAAAGACTGTAACCCTGTGGCATCCTCCATGCCCCACACTCACTTCAGCACACCTGCCTTTAATTAAAGGTTCCCTAGATGCCAGGTCAGGTAGTGCATTAAAGTGACTCAAAAAATAATAGGAAACTAGAACTTGCTAGAAATAGCTCTAACAATTTGGATCATGCAATAAGGGAAGCCCACCTTGCTCTTTCGGTGAATGGATCTACAAAAAAAGACTTGTGAACGCACCTCAGAAAAGGCCAGACTCTTAAGCCAATCCACAGCCAATCTAAAATGATTTGCCAGTGACAGTGACATCACCAATATAGTGATCCATTCCACCAATGATTAAATTATGGGTTTTTTTTTAGTTTTTTTTTTTATAAATAACAACAAGTTGAATCAAACAGTCGACATAAATCATTTTCTTTTGCGGAGTATTTGTCATTTTTATGACAGTGCTCGTCTTCTCCCAAAATGTTTCAACAAAACAAATTACCTCACAACACTATTTTGCAAAGACACTTTCCCTGCATCCTGAGCTTAGTGCTGCCCAAGACAACTGTGATCAGTTTATAAAAGTACAAACAAGCCAGGGTGTTTTCCCCCCGTAGCAGAATGATAATTGGTGCTTCCAGACCTTTCTCTTGTGCTGACACAGTGTGGTGGAGATAGGTCTGGCTATTCAAAACAATCTGCAGATAAATATATCACCACACACTTGTGGTGGGTCATAGTTGATGATTGAGAGGCATTTTTTTTCTATGAGACTATATTGTATATTGGGGTTTATTTTAGGAAAATCCTGCATAGTATACCTTTACATACAATCAATTGCCACTTTATTAGGAACACCTAGCTAAAATGGATGCAGCCTAACACATAAACAAATCCTACCTTCATGAAGGTTATAAAGTTCCGTTTTTGTCGATACTGTTAGAGGTGAGAGTTTCTAATAATTTTGGCAGATGTACTTTTTGGTACTGCTGAGCTGTATTATGTTATACAGAGATGTGTTTCTGTTATTTTGCCTCTCATAGACATAAATGGTGTGAACAAAATAATAAACACCTGTCAGTATGACACAGTTCAATTCCCAGTGTAACACAACGGCACACCACGACTCCCAACGGAAATACAAAGAACATGACCTCACTGGTATGTCTATCACCTTGTTTACAAGGGTCTGTCCCCCAGTAGTTGACCAAACGTTGGTCGACCCGAAAGGTAATTAGTCGGCAATATTTCATTGGTCGCTTAGTTGCAGAAAAACAAACAAAAAACAAGAAAGCGTGAAACTCTATTAGGAGCTACCTAACCTATATGACTGGACCATGTGGGAAATTTAACTTAAAAGGACAGACACAGGAAGAGGCCACGCGAAGGATGAACCCAAGGTGATATGTAAACTCATCTTCATTGGTCGACTACAAACATGACGTATCATCTGAAACATGTCAGTAGCTACATGCCCATTAGCCACTTAGCACAATCATTACTGCTTTGCCGACAGCGTCATTAACAGGCGGCTCGCTCAGTGTGTGACGTGCACTTGTAGATAAAATATAGGCCTATATTAATGAAGGTTCATTAGTACGGTTTTGTATTTCTCTGTAATGTAGCACAGTGTTAACAGTGTTACTGATACTATTCTTTCTCACACCTTCAACTCAAACCATTGTGTTGCCCCACCCAAAATATATCATTCAATAATTAGATTAATATCATAAACATGCAGGCGACTAGTTGACTAATAGTCCTAAATGATGACTATTAGTCAACCAGGAAAATTCAGCCCTACAAAATTCCTTCATTATGTGAGTAGAAAATACAAGGTTTATAGATGTAGCTCTTTACAACATGTTTTAGTCACAGTTCTGTTTGACCATGAATTTTTACCAAAGTATTTTTTTCAACATGTTGGACCCCATGCCCCTGAAGCCTGGGGAGTGATAATCACGGCACAGACCTGTTGTTTGTATATTTTATTGACTTGCTCCAGGGTCTTCATCAGGGTCTCAAACTCCTGCATCCACAAGACTAATCGCAGCCTGGTCCCTAGCTTGTATGGTAGAGGCACACAAGGCGACACAATAAACAAGTTCAAAGCACGACTCTGTTTGAAAGACATGCATGAGTCACTTCCTCAGGCCAAACATGATGTGTGTGCTGCCACAAGTATTACATTACAGAAATCTATGGGAGAGAGCGACCGCCTGAGTGCTGGGTAAACTTCAACATTATGTTCCCTGGGACAATGAGATTTTATTGAGCAGCCGCACTCTGGGAGCTCTCTTTTCTCAGACGACACAGCTAATCAAAACTAGTCAGCTCAGGTCAGGCTGGATTTTAGAATCTCTGTCACTGTTTTCTCTCCAGAACCAAGCAAAAAGCAACGTATGTTCACACAACAAGGAAATGTGTTATTTCAAATCTAATACGCCTGGGTCATTTTGCACAGTGCCAGTGACCAGGTGGGATTTTATGCGTTCCAGCTGTGTGAGTCTTTTATGTATTTACTGTACACTGGTTGTCCTAGCAACAATGAAAGCACACAGACTATTAACTCAGTCTTAATATGCCCTCTAGATGCTGCAGATGGTAAGTTAAAACCTTTTGTTCCTTGGTTCTTATTTGTTGTCAATTCAAGTAGTGACGCGGATAATATACGTCACTAACCTTGATGATATCAAAGGAAGAGGTTGAGTACACCTGCCTTTTTAAAGATGTTGCTGCTACAGTCATTTGTGCTGTCTATGACACCAAAAAGCAGCCTGCAACAGGAGGGGAAAATAATTATGAATCTAACTGCAGCAGAATGAGTACCAAAAATAGGATTTGTATCCAGGGCCACACAGACACCTTCAATCAAACAGGCAGGTGCTTAGAGTTAAAAAGGGGCACAGGAGACAATATTTTAAAACATCACGCACCAACATAACCTGTTGAATTATAGCAACCCATATTCAAACAGAATATAACATGAAACATTACCAAAAAAAACCCATGATACTATTGTCACTGTCATCCACCTGATGAAATCAAAGGGGGTTATGACAAATAATATGTGTAATTTATGAGTGTAATGTAATATAAGCTGAATTTTCCTTTACATTTCTCAACAACTCTGCAGTAAAATCACATGTAATTCAACATGGACATAGTCAGGGTCATCATGAACAGAAATCCTTTGAAATTATAATGTAACCTATCATGGATGTTTTGAATAAAATTTCTAATATGATGAAATTATGAAAGCATTACAATGTAAATTGAAGAGTCTTTACCTTCATACTTCTCAAATACTGCACAGTAAAACTTTTTGAAACTTTGAATGGTTATAGTCAGGGTCATCTTTCTACTGAACCTGTGAGGAAAGGTTTTTATGGCAGGTGAAAGATGAAGAGGCTATTTGATGATATTTTAAATTTGGAGCTCCCTTTCAAAAATAGCACAATATATTAACTTCAGATTTGACTGTAATTGGATTTTATATGAAGTAAATTTTTGGTTTATCAAATGTGAGATAGTATTGATTTTTCTTTATGCTTTTGGGCCACTTGAAGCACCTGCATCATAAAGTGGGATGTCTATTTGTGCGTCAGCTCTATGCAGAGCCTACACTGGCCTACACTGTTGTGCACATTTATACGAACGAATATGAAGTTTTGTAAAGATTAGTTGATTCAAAGTAGGCTTCGCTACAATGCAAGATTCACAAAGCACTTGTCTTTTGCTGGACACATTTTCCCCACAAATACAACATGCTAATGTTTTTAGCACAAGCCTATGTATAAATTAGCCTAGTGGCTAGCGGACTTTTCCTCTACTCACATGAAACCAGGGACAACAGCAACATTTAACAAAGGAAATGTTACGAAATTCGGTTCCATTACAGCTCACAAGGTTCACTGACAAAACAACTGTGTTATACTGAATACATGATACAAATAAATACAGCATGCTAATGTTATTGGCACAAGCCTATGGCATTTTACATGGTATAAGTTAACCTAACAAATATTGGAGATTTCCTCTGCTCATATGAAGCCAGAATAAATCACACACAAGACCTAAAATCCTAATTTAGTTCACAATTTATGTTTTTTTATCTATAAAATTAAAGTAAATAAAAGCTTTCTTTCCAGGACAGGAAGTCTGCATACATTTCAGGGGAGGTGCATGTCAGGCTACTGAGTGGGGTATGGCGTAGGCTCTATGTCGATGCAGAGCGTACGCTGTACCTACAGCATAGCTTTGATACAGTAGTATAACAGAAAAGCATCAAAATCCAAGCAGCAGCTGGCCTCAATGGGTGTTCACAAACAACGGCTCGCTTGACCATAGTGAGAACCTGCAGTCAGGACCACTTTTAAACTTGTATTGCATAACTGATGCACAGATAGAAGGTGAGTGATGCTAATACTGTAAATATAAGAAGGCGTCACAGCCCGGTCATTTTATTTGCAACTAAATCATTATTAATGGTAAATGGACCTGCACTTGTACGGCTTCCTTCTAGTCCTCCGACCACTCAAAGCGCTTTTTACACTACAGTCACATGCACCCATTCACACACCGACAGAACGGCCATTGAGAGCAATTTGGGGTTCAGTATCTTGCTCAAGGATACTTCGACATGCGGACAGAAGAAGACAGGGATCGAATGGCCAATCCTGCGATGAGTGGACGACCTGCTCTCCCTCCTGAGCCACAGCCACCGTTATACATTATTCTTGATAAGGGCCACGAGCAGGCCTTCACAAAAAAAAGTCTTATAAAGAAGCACTTTGGGCATCAAGGGGCAAAGGGGCACGAGACGTGGAGCACCCTCAGCATGTGCATGTTTGTATCACATTCACTAATCACATGTGAAACAGGCTTGCAACTGATTTGTTGAATAAAACTTAACATACAAATTGGCTTGATTTGGAACCAGACAAATCTGGGAGCTAATGTTTTAGTTGCCTTGGCAGATACATCTGGTCCTCCTCCCGTTCGGACATGTTTCCAGTCAATCTGGTCCAGGTTGGGCCAATCGGACTGTTTATCTAATAGTGGGCATGGTTCACTGAGAGTTTGTGGAGCCTATGCACTTTGCAAAAATTACGCAATGTCATTCTCGTGCCAGGGACACTACAGCAAGCATGGAACTAGCTTAGCAAAAAAGAAGCAAGTTTGAAAATTACTTAGAGGGCTGCAGTTGATGTGGAACTTTCTATTGAAGTACATTTTTCAAATTCTGATGGCACAACTGAGAACACCTGTTCAGAAACACTAAATCATTCATTGCTCTGATTGGCTGTGGGTCTATCAAACTGTGTCCAGAGGCATTTTGGTCTACTGCCATTGATAACATGCCCTGGAAATCAAAAATGAACTGAGAGGTTCCAGAGTACCTCTTATTTCAGATTTGGTCTGATGGTGTCAAGCCAGAAATAGTCAACAATGGGCAGGAAAAAAAAACTACAGCTCTGCGTCAGATCAAGTACCAACAAATTCTTAACAGGGAGACCCTTAAAATATTCTTGATGGACTGATCAGAAACGTCCCTCACTGCAGTTTGACTTACTGTACAGTGTTTCCCCCAAGGTGATGAAGTGCAAATGTTTTATTTTGTGCCGTCAGAGGATATTTAGTGCCTCCACTGACACAAGAAGGGCTTTAGACACATATTTGAGCACAGCTTTAGATGTTGAGTTACTTCTAATAAATGCTTCCCATATCCCATATGCTATGATGATCACTCCTGCACATGTGGGAAGATCTAACATATGGCATCTTATGTTTCAGCCATTATTGTGACTCTAATATTGCATGTAAAAAGAACTGACGACTGTTAACGAGTGGAACACAGATACAAGTTACCTACATAAAACTTGTATCAAAGTAGTTCAAGAGGTTTTTGAGAAATGACATCTAAACCGAAAATTATAACAATTTCTCCAAATCAAGGGCGTAAATATAGACAGGGCCGGCAGTGGTTATACAAGGGTCCATGGGGTTGGGGGTGCCCATGGAGAGAGTGGTTGAAGGGGGCATTCATCTCTCTCCAGACCAGAGAACAGGCCTTTACAAGGGATTCAACTTGCCACCTCAGAAATATGCTAAATTAAAAATGCTGATATCTGCTATAAATGTCCTTGAGAAGGCAAACTCATCTCCGTCAATGTTTCTTTTTTTTCTTCCTTTGTGAAAAAGTCAATAGCAATCTTGAACAACATTATATGTTCATCTTACATAAACTATATAAACTATAAATAAACTTTTTAACCAACCTGTTCAATCAATAATTTCTTATTTTATTTGGTATATTTGTCACAGACAGATATGCAGTGATGATTGGTAATATGTATGTTGATGCCGTCCAACATCAAGTCTGTATTTGATCATGTGACGATACTATAAAATATATGGTAGCTGTTTCGACACAAAATCTGGCACTAGGCCACATCATAATAGTATGCACTGGGGCCCATCCAAACGACTGTAAGCCACTGGCCCCAATCAACCCTGCAGAAAAAAGAGCTGGTATACATAAATTTGCCATGTCAGTGTGGGAACAATACAAGACAAAAAAAAAAGGGGACACACTGGTAGAAAACAGCGGAGTATGCTGCAGCCTCTACAGAAGCGTTCAGTGTAGTGTATATGTGGTAAAGTAGGAGAGAGACACAGTGTGTCTGCACTCAGGACAAGCAGGCGAGCCAGACGTCAGGTTACCAGTAAACTATGAGTGCAACAATAAATGTTCATTGTGAGCTCCAGTTTTCAGAACAGCCTGACCAGTGATGCTATTTTAGTGGCATGTAGAGAAATTGACCCCTCACTAAGTCCTGCCCCCGGACGGAGACTGGACAATCATAACGTAGCATCAGACCGGCTCAGACCAGGGTGCGACAACAACACAGCTGTGCTCCATTGACTCTAATGCAGTCATTTCAGATTTCCTTCATTTTCAGGCTGGTTTTGTGGATTTGGAGCTAAATGTTGTGCCTGGGGCACGTCGTGTATTAATGATACTCGTTACCTGGAGAGGTTGGAAAAAGATATACGTTTCTTCCCTGTTCCAAAACCACAATCAGAACCTGAAAAGTGTAGGGTTAGCTAGCTAGCTACTGAAGATATAGCCTACTGAATGTATACACATGCTGCTTTTGCTTTTTAATGATTATAAAACAAAGAGTGACCCTGCTGTACAGGAACCAGTGAAGGGAAGCAGGGAAACTTTGCTCATATTCAACCAGCTGTGTGTCATCGCAGTGTGTGCAGATGAAGCCAAACACTGTTCACCTGCACACACTGTGATGCCACACAGCTGGTTCAATATCAGCAAAGTTTCCCTTTATATTCATTGTCTTGTGTGGCGATCAGCAGTGATGTGGTGGTTCACTTTTACACTGTGATCTGTAGCCTATAGTTCGGCTTTAGCTTCTAACTATCTTTGTCTTTTGAACCTGTTGTTGCTGCTGGGTCAGTTTGACATCCTGGATATATCCTTCAAGCACAGACTGTAGACCCCTCTGTCTGCTTCTCTCTGGAATCACTCTTTCATTTTTACAAAAATATGATAATATTTCTTCAGGGAGTGCAGTTAGTTACAGTGTGGGCTCCATGCTTACTGCAACAGCTTGTCGGACCATCACAAAGGGGCGGGGCTTAGTTAAAGTCAATTGTCTCACTTGTTTTGTGTTCTCTGATCGGCCTTTATGGTGACCACCAATCAAACTATATGGAACAAATAACTGGTCTTCAGTCCATCAGTACATCCTTACCCCGGGCTGTTATAGCCTTGCTCGTCCCCAACTCTGGCTGTTCAAAGTAGAGATGGCGAGTTGGGAGATTTATATAACAGTGGCGCCAATCACTTAGCAGTGGTGCAGCGCCACTGCTAAATGCATATAGGGGAAACACTGTGTACATTTAATTTAACATGCATTGGTTTGTACTGTCCAAATAATCCACTTGGTCTCAGAACTGATGAGAAATGCATGGTAGTCGAGGTGGTGATGTGTAATGTACATTTCATCTGAATATTACCGAGCAGGACAGAGACGTGTGTCAGAAAGAAGCACTGGTACATCGAAATTCCTGTCAGAAAACAATTGGAAATTCTCTATTTCTAATAAAATGAATGTATGATGGTATCAAATTTACACTTACCATGACATTACAGAAAGACTACAACATGAAACCAATATTCTTGATGTCATGCGGACTTATCTTGAGTACACTACATACTGGCTGCCCATTCCACACCTATCTACTTTAAATTCATAACATATTTTGAACACCCACACCACATTTGAAGTCGAGTATTATACTGTACAGGTGTGACTTTCACTTGTTGGTTTAGAGCCGTGTGGAAAATTCCCTTTGCACTTTCTAATAGTTCAGCCTACACAAAGATAATCCCATCATAATAAAGCCCCCCCGTCTTTTGGTATAAATTTCTCCAAAATAATTGTTTTAGGGTCATTGGGGATGAGGTCTTAATTCCTTGAAGCCATCCCAATTTACTGAGAGATTATTTAATTTCCTTTCATGAATAAAACACACAAAGATACGACGCGCGGCACGTCCTGTGTGCGTGTGTAATGTTTTGTGGCTCAGACCTGTTAGATGTTCCCTCCAGTCAGACTGATCATTGACATACCCAGGGACAAACAGGTTTCAGCGTGGTTGGAAGGCGCGACTAAATCATTCCCTTTAACATATGTGTGTGAGCTTGCATAATATCGTTCCCAGAGACCATTTACAATCTGACAAGCAATAATGAATGCCAGTAGACTTATTGCCCTGAAAGATAAACTTTAATCAGGCTCCTTTGCCTTTCTTCTGTTTGAGCATGCCTCGGCATATCCTGTGTTGTATGCTGCACAGTGAAGGCAAATAGCAAATGGGAAGTTATTTAAGATTTTTCATTTAAATGTGAAGACCTCTGCTAATATATTCACCTATGAAATTGCCAGGAGTGACCCTCCAATCAATCTGTGTTTGATTCATTCTAACCACAGACTGTTGTTCCATTAACTGAAGCACACAGGCCGCACTTTCAAACTTGTAGGATGTCTGGAGATTTTTATCTGTGAACGTCACGATTCACTCAAGTCCTATTTGGTATTTCAGCTGCGCAATTTAATTTGTGCAAAGAGGTTTGAATTCAGAGATGGAAATTGTATTTGGGTCTGCTCTGGTTTTTGTGAATTTACGGTATGAATATAGAGTCGTGTACAACACGTTGCAATAATTACTGTTGTTCCAAAGCAATATAAAATATGTTACGAATGTATTAAGGCCAAAGATGACTCAGTTTTCTGTTTAAAGCCAGATAATAAAGGATATGGGATCCATCGCTTCAACAAATCTCTTTAGTGACCACACACTAAAACACAGTTTATGCTGGCATTTCACTACACTCTCACTAACAGGATACACAGAGCCTGGTTACACCTGGTATTAACAAGCACTTTGGTGATACAAAAGACACATTGCTGTTCACACCTGTGCCTACCGTGCATTTCCAGCTGACCACTTGTGTTTCGATTTCGTTACTGCCTAGGTCACTTACACTAGGAGGTCAAAGGGCCAGTCAATAGGTCCTCTCACTGGCATGTTCGCTAGTCATGTGAGCGGTTGTGTTGCTAAAGCTGCAGATATCACTGTCAGCAGAATTCAACTCCATGGATGTTCCTAATGATTAATTTCCCTGATGATTAAATGGAAGTTTAAACTTAAGCCCAGTTCAGACCAACGATTTGGGACAAGACGAAATCGCTTTAGAACGTTGCAGAGAAAAGTTGCAGCAGTGTGAACTGGCCTGTCTTGAGCTCAACTCAAGCCGGCTGATGGTGTCACCTGCAACTCCACTGGTCAAATCGCCAGCGGCTGGTTGTATAACGTTAGGCTGACCAAACGTCCTCTTTTGCCCGGACATGTCCACTTTTCACGTCCTGTCCGGGGTTTTTTTTATAAACTGATGATAATGTCCGGTTTTCCGTGTGTTTGTGTGTGTGTGTGTTAGAGTGCGGCATGGGACGCATATTTCTGTCCGAACCCGAACACACACAGTCACACAGTTGTTACGGTTACAAGGTATTTAACAGGCCGGGTGTGCGCCGTGGGTGCTCAGCAAAGAGGGAGACCTCCGTGTTTGAGATGGGAGCGGGAGGCGGGAGGTCCGACGCTTCCAGCGAGAGGAGAGGGAGACATAAAACAAAATAAGATAAAATAGGAAAAACCTGTCTCCCTCTTTTATTTTATTTTCAGCGTTTAATCAAGGCGGAGGCGGGCGGCTGGAGGTCCGAGATGAGAGAGGGGAGAGGTAGAAACAAACAGCCAATGTGTGTCTGTGTGTGTTATGTTCAGGTGTTGTCACGTAAATAACAGTGCCCAAGCAATAAACAGGACAGACAATAGGATTTTATTTATTTTTACACTACATTTTCACTGAAAGCTGACCGAATCCGACCCGAGCCCGAATACAATTTATAGCTACATTGTTGACCAAACCCGGCCGACCCGTCGGGTACCGTCGGGCTCGGATCGCCACACTCTAGTGTGTGTATGTGTCCCGTATTGGGGCCTATCTGAATTTCTGTCTTTGAGAGATATTATTTTGCAATATAACTGAATCTTCTATCCATACATATAAATTTTAAATATATTAAAATTATAAGGCATCTTTGAGTAAACTGTGAGTATCATTTAAATAGGCTATGTCGTGGCCGGGCCGAGTGTCCTCTTTTTTGGAAATCAAAATATGGTCACCCTAGATAATGTAAAACATGTCACCTGTTGCTACAGCCAAACAGCTTGTAGTGAAGTCCACTGGTCAAGTCAGAATGACCACAGACGGCGTATTTGCTTGCTGCGGCAGGTGCTCCGACCCCCCCAAGCCCTCTGTTTCCATCCTCACGTGTGCTGGTGTTGGCGGTGGGTGGTATATGCTTATGGCCCCTCACACACATTCTCATTGACTGATTAATTGGCGCTGGTTACTTATATTATTGTGGCGTACTGATGAACGAACACAGTCCATCTGATGCACGTTTTGTTTCTGTTTTTCATTGTTTCATCGTCAGTATCTTACTATCACTGTCCTCATTAGAGCTGGGTTGAAAAAAATCGATTTAATCGATTTGAATCGATTTTCCTTTAAATGGCAAAAAAATCGATTCATTAATTAAAAAATCGATCTTTTACTATAACTATTTTCCTCCGTGGACGTGTTGTACAGCCGGTAGCAGCCTGCAGTACTATCAACCCAGGTAGTCTCGCAAGATCAGCATTTAGCACCTGAGATCATGGCGAGAGATCTCGCGAGACGGCCGGACACTGAATGAAGACAGAGCAGCAAACAATGGTGGGAGCGTGTCCACTGAAGGCGTGGGTCTACGGTGCGAGTATTTTCACTCGCATTTTCCCCTAAAAATATAACGCTAATAATGTATGCATGTTTATTAAATGCACATTAGTTTCACAGAAAAGATTAAGAAATACCACTAAGCATCAGCACACTGCTAACTGTAGCCTCAGTTTGTGCCTCATACAGATCCGCTGGTAAAGTTAACTTAGCGTTAGCAAGCGTGATAAAAGACGGCAGAGAGGCGACGTTGTGCAAATAAACCAAAGATTTATTAATTTTCTGTAGCAGTAAACACATGGGCCAATAACAAATGTGTTAACTAACTGTGCTAAAGCTTTACAAGCTATTCAGGGCTGCCAACAATAACGTTAACATGACAAACAGCAAGGCTAACGTAACAAGCTAACATACCGACGCTCCTCAGACACACACACACACACACACA
>NC_065509.1:24958424-24965741 GCF_006386435.1 Epinephelus moara
AAATATTTATTTTGTATGTGTTGGTCAGGTAATGTTAAATAAAAGTACATGATGACTAATGTACTGCTTTGGGGTCAATTCTTAATGTAAACAGTATTTTTAATAGTAATGCACCAGGTCAGAGGGTTCCTTGTTAAATATACTTAGTTAGTTCTCAGAAAATATCTTAATATCCAAGCAAATTTTGTATCATAATTGAAATATACTTGACTGAATCGATTTTGAACTGAATTGAATAGAATCGAATTGAATCGTGAATTGGATCGAACTGAGTCCTTGAAAATCAAATCGAATCGATCTGGAAAATCTGAATCGATACCCAGCCCTAGTCCTCATTAATATTTTGAGAAGCTACAAATTATATTCGGCCACAAAATAAACCTGAAAAGCTGGAAATCAGGACAGATGTACAGAGAGTTGTTGCATAGAGATGATACACCATTTCATTTAGTTGCACTGGTGTGAACCAGCAGGTTTTTAGAATGTTGCAGAACGGTTCGTTACAAGTAACTGCCTTTTTCCCCTCTTCTCGTCGTAAATCTTTGGTCTGAACTGGGCTTTAGAGTAGTCGACCAGTATAAACATATAAAAACATTTAGAAGACAGTCAAAATTGAGCACGATTTTATCTATAAGGTTAATTTACAGATGTAAAATGTGTTTAAGAGCCATTTGAAATCATTAATCACATTTTTTAATAACAAATCGTATTTGAAGTCATTAAAATATGTGGCACATTCATTCAGAGTGCATTTAACATCCCAACTAACTCTCATGCATTAGCCTGCACTAAAATTGATACAAACAGATACATATGTCCAGGCTGAAGAATCTCCTATACGTCCTATGCGTCCACCTCTCTCATTCTGCCTAGTGAGAAGATATCCAGCCGGCATGAGGTTTGGATCGCCAACCAAACTCCTCCTGTTTTTCTCTTGCTATTTTGATTTTTAATAATAAGTAGTAGTGACTGGGTAGTACTTCTGGTGCCAACTAGGAAGGGCTGCAACATTTAATCAACTTGTGGACTAATTGCGTACATCCCTATTCAACACATCTCCTTTCATAGAGCAAAACCATGGACGGTCACTTAACACTTCGTCCCACTCTTCATAAAATAAGCAAGTCATGGAGTGATCGCACGCTGTAACCAAAACAACCCCACTTACAACATAATTTCCTGTTATGTGTTTGTTGGGGAGGCATTGGGACCCATCAGCATTCACACTACAAAAGATACGTGGTCAAATGCATCCCAGAACACGACTGCGATCCCACAGTGGATCGTGGTGGTCTTTTGCATTTGTGTTTAGTGCTGTCCACTTGTGATTGAATGTTCCAAGATGCGTTTTAACACCAGGTATAAACAGGCTCGTACGTTATATGTGTATGTGGCAATATTAAGACACGCAACCTTGTGTTAAATACCTTTAAGATAAGCTCCTCCAAAGGACTTCAGTAAACAGTAAACACTGGAGATTGTCCTCGTCTTTTAAGTGCATAGTTTGCTAATCTTCCTGTCAGTGTGCAGGAGACGTGATATGCATCTGCATGTTCCTGATTATTTTTAAATTGATTCCACTGATTCTTTGGAAAACTCAATTCATTTGTCTTTTTAATAATGCAAAATTTAATAATGAATCCAATTTGCTTCTCCTCAGTGGCCTCCTGGATTATCCTAGGATGCAGAATACCATCCTGGCATCTAAATGTCTTCAATACAAGATTAACAATTGACAAAGGGTTGCGGGTTGCAGGGTGATTATTGGCTGCAGGCGGAGATTAAAGCAAAGCAGCAGCACAGCTGACAGTTTGGTTATCTCTTTTGGACTAAATGAAAATCATGGCCTGAATCCATCAAAGGAGATTAGGAAAATGTGAGCCCATTACTGATGTCCTCTCACAGGTTGGTGTGTCTGTATATGTCTGTCTTTTTTTCAGTCTTCGATTGGAAGCCAAATCTGTTGATTCACCTCTGCCGCTCAGTGAAGTAGACATCCCCTTCCACCGATGTCAGCAACCTCATTTGTGTTTGCTCTCGAGAGCTGTTGCTTTAATTTTCTTCAGCAACCAGCCGTTTGTAGCTAAAAAGAGGGAACTCACTGTACCTGCAAAAATAATGAGCTAGTTAAGATTCTGTGTAACACTCTATACAGCCAATAACAGATAATATAATGAGAGGCGGATGCAGAGGCACCTACTGTAACATTATTTTCACCTGAAAGGCTGTGGGGGTTTCTTTGTTAAAGTTGCTAAAGAGCTGGTAACTCTCACCAGACTGTGGAGTTATCAGGAGGGTTGACTGCCCCCTCTGGTTATTAGCATCCAAGAGGTCTGCACAGCACCACAATGTATTTCGCCCACTGAGTGACAAAATCACAGCTGACGTTGGGACTGTCAAGGGCACATTTCCCTCAACTAGAGGGGAGATCCACAGGGAGAAGCCAGCGAGTGTGTGTCAGGGAAAACGACAGTGTTTTATGAATTTCTTGGCCACTCACATCTTTCAGGAATAGTTACCCCCCCCCCCCTCCCCCATCCAACCCTCACTGCAACCCCCCTCCTCCACTCTTACCACGGGGAGAGGGGTTTGTGTGATGTGTGTTATATGTTAAATCTATGGTCTCGGGGCAGTGTGAATCTAAAAGCTAGCCTGTTGTCAAAACCAATTTTGTATATCACAGAGGGGTGCCATGCATTATCATAACACCAGCTCAGCATCTAAGGCTTTGAATTCATAATCAAGCAAAGGTGGGCAGGACAAAGTGTTCCAAGGTTGCCATCCAGATGTCTTATATGAATGGATAGAAAATGACAGTGGAAAGCTACAATTCATATGATGTAAAGGAACAGAGTGTCAGTCAGAATATATCTACATTACAGTGTGAGCTGAGTTGTTTTGGAGATAGAAAGGACCCTGATGATGTGGTTTAGACCTTAGACACTAGTTAATTAATCAGTTAGTCAACCGGGAGGAAACTGAAATAGCAACAATTTTACTAATCAATTAATAATGTTTATTTAAGCAAAACAGTCAATTACTCTCTGGTTGAGGTTGACTTTACTTGTTTTATTCTATGTTATGATGTCCTCTTTGCTTCTGGGAAATTATTATTATGATTTCTTTTTTTTCCTGACATTTTGTAGACCAAATAATTGCTTGATTTAAAAAAAAAAAAAAATCAGGGATGCACGATATATATTGGGCCAATAATGGGACGTTTTTATAATTACGCATTCTTCCAATTGAAATTATAGCTGATAAATAGCGGCGATAATATGAAGCCAGACTGCTTTCATTGACTTAACAAGGGCAGCATCTACACACCGACACAGTGGGTGGCGATACATGTACCTTTAAACGTGTTTTGCGAGCTGACAATAAACACAGAGAAGAACAACAGCTGCAGCACGCTGTCATGAGGCCAAAACATGTCGTGATGTGGACGTCTTTCACAGTTCCAGAGAAAAACAACAGGTTTGCATCGGGGGCCTGATGTCTGACCGACACAGGTTAGACACAGTGTCAGCACAAGCTAATTAACAGCAGCAGCTACTGTAACATCCAAAACCAAGCTTTTAAAAGGCTCAACTCTGTTGTTAAACTTATTAATAACCGCTAGCCATGTGATGATACAGTTTGCGATTATTTGTATCGTTAACCTCTCTGGCTGTGTGTGCATGTGTGTGAGACACAGCTGCTTGTTTGTCTGATCTGAGTGTTAATGTGTGACGTGAATTAATAGCACATCACTGTTCTTGGTAGTTGTAGGCTCGTCTATCGTGGGACGGTGAGACAGTGCCCGGGTGTGTTTCTAAAAATGCAGCGTGACGATATAAACACTTCATACACCAGATGTAACGCGGACCTGCCAATGTCAGCTGTCAGTGTTTGTCTCTGTTAGTAGAGACTCCACTCTGCAGTGTAGTTTATACACTTTACTAATACACCAGATAATTAATTAACTTTAAATTTAGTTTTTAAAGTCAGTTTACTTTCACATCCTTGTATTTATTATGATCATCTGTAGTGTAGGGTTATATGGGGGCAGGGGTGTTGAGGGTAGGTCATTTGACAATAACCCAGAAAATCTCCCTCTTTTCCACAGCCTATTGTTGGCAGGAGTCAGAACTTTTTTTTTTTTTTTTTTTGCTGTAGTGTTAACAATAGTGATGTCGCTTTGATGTGGTTAGGTCAGGGCTATGGGATATTCATTTTCTCAGTACATCTAAGCCTTTCTTGCCCTCAGGTTATACTGTTCTTTTTTGCCATGGTTCGCGTCCTGTAGGCGATATTTTTGTGGGCGTGTTACACCAAAACCTGTTTCCCCCCAGCAATATTTTTGCAAGCGCACCGTTGCTGTGGCACTGCCCAGAACGATTGTGTGGTTGAAAGAAATAAAAAAAGCCAGAGAATTTTTTTCTCCAATCTTAAAGTGAGAGTCGGCGCAGCCAGACCTTTCTTTTCTTGAGAAAAGTCTGGTGAGCGAGACTAGTGCATCCCTAAAAAAAACAAATTAGAAGATTAACTAATGATAAAATTAATATACAGTTGGTCCACCATTTTTGGGCAGCTGTGGCTTAGAAGGTAGAGCGGGTTGTCTACCAATCGGAAGATCAGCGGTTTGATCCCTGGCTCCTCCAGTCTGCATGTCAATGGACCAATTCCATTTCTTCCCCTTAGGTTAGCGTCAGGTTAGCTCTTAACCTGATGGAGAACTGGGACCCCACTTCCCCTCACGTGAACGCGCAAAACCAAGGGGAAGGGCCAAGACAAGGGCTGAAAAGGGGAAGAAATGGAATTGGTCCTAGGTCTGTAAGGGCTTAGGGCTTGAGTTAACGAGTCTGTAAGGGATCCATTTGGGATTGGGGGATTGTGTCCTTGAGCAAGATACTAAACCCCAAATTGCTCCTGATGGCCGTTCCATTGGTGTGTGAGTTTGTTAAAAACGATGGTAGCCTCGGCCACTAGTGTATGAATGTGTGTGTGAATGGGTGAATATGACTGGTAGTGTCTTTGAGTGTTCAGAAGACTAGAGAGGTGCTATACAAGTGGAGTTCATTTACCATTTTCCCACTACTGGGGAAAATAACTGCGAAGAACTTACACTGGTACTCTTTGGTAACTGGGGATGACTACTGGAGACACTCACTTCTTGGCGCCGTACATTGAGCCTTCATCTCCCCCAGAAATTATACCCAGTGACAGACAGAACTGCATGGTGAAAGCAAGGCTTATAGGGAACTAATCTAAACACAGATGGTTTCATTATAGTCATTACATTGTGCAATCAACATTTACCTCAAAATTATAAGTTAAAGCAAAATAATGTGTCTATTTCCACTTTAAGATCCCCCAAATAATTATTTTGTGATCATGACAGTCATAACAGTTAGATTATTCCGTGCTTGCAACATAACACCTGCCATAACTAGTTATGTTTTGTTAATGATCAGACAACAGTTATTTTGTGATCACATGAATACAAAGCTTGGTGAACTTTTAGGAAAAAATAATCACGGGAAAACAAAACAGAAGACATGATTATGTCGTCTTTGGTCTTCTTTGTAAAGGAAAGGACAAAGTGCGCATGGAAGATTTTTGTCACAATATTTCAACAGATTGCTCTAATTGTAAAAGAAAAAAATAAGAAAAGAATACGGTGCATAAAACAGATGAAGTTACATTTTATAATCATATCATGTTACTCCATTTGTCCGCTGTATAAACATTGCATTTCCCACCTCATCCGAATGCTACGTGTACAGCATCAAAACCCACACGAGACCAGACGAAACATGCACCTGCAAAGCGGTTCTGACAATGATGAGTCAGACATGGTTACAGGCAGCATATGGGCTTGTAGAAGCACTTACCGGCTTCTTAGTAGCATGCTGTGATTCATTCATCAACCTCCACCAGGAAGTTGCATCTTCCAACCTGCAATGGTGACACTTCAACCCAACCTTAGATCAGACTAATTAACAACAGCAAGAATTGGTTTGTATAATTATTCTGCTCCTTGGAGCTTGCATTTTAGAGACATGCGTGTCTAATGATAAAACAGTGCCAAATGCCAGTTGTTGGTTAAGCACCCTCTCTTAGGCCAGGCCTGTCATTAGTAACATGAAGCACCCACTGGTGTGAGACAAAGCGAGGTGGGAATCATGTACTGCGATGGGGTAAACAAAGAGTGGGTCAAAGGCTCCGCAGCAGCCAAAGAGAACAGATCATAACTTTCTTTGTGGCGGGGAGCTGCAGCCTACATTGTGCTCATTAACACTCCCATTTTTCATGATGTGTGAGACATTTTGTATCAGGCTTTGTAACAGTGTGTCTTTGTAAGCCACATAGCACTTTGCCTTATAATGAAAGCTGAGCAAAATCTAAAGTTGAATTGATGTTCAAGGGGGCATTATGACTTGTCTGGGGATAAGAAATACATCCAAGATTATATCTAGGGTTGTTAGTATTATAACAGCATCACACTCTATTCATGGATAATGGAAAAAAGATTTCACAACCCTTACCAGGAGCGGAATATAGAAAAGACAAAAGGATTTGACTTACCAAAAAAAGATGAGGAGATTTTTCGTTTTATTTTGACACAGAGCAGATACATAGATGTAGATTTTTAGGTCAGAATGGATGTAATATTTTTTATCATTATGCATATTTGTGTCGTATGATTGGTTACTACAAAGTATCTGACCAACCTTTTGACGCTTCATTCTGTACTGTATATCAGGGGCATAAATGGATGGGTGCATGTGGTTGGGGGGACTGTGGAGAACAGGGTACCTGCAGGTTTCAGTAAGTTAAATTTAAGACTTTTTAAGACCTTTTTAATGCCACCTTGAATGGAATTTAAGACCAAAAAAATTATAAATATAAGCGATGGATGGGGGATCCCGCTGTACTATAACCAGTGCTTAATTTGTAAAATTAGAAGTGGGGGGAACACTTTTTTAAGCGGCACCAGAGCCGCTTCACTGCGCAACTCCGAATGGAATGGTTGTGACATCTAGTGTTGTCACGGTACCAAAATTGGGACCCACGGTACGATACCAGTGAAAGTATCACGGTTCTGAGTAGTATCAGGATACCACAACAAAAATAAGGCAGATGTGCCTTTTGTCATTTATAAAAAGATAAATCACTTTTCTATAATACATCAATGATATTTCAATGGAATAAATTACTTATTGACTTATTCATAGAAAAACAGCATCAATCAGTGATTAACATAGGGGGGATAAAAATAAAATAAATAAATAAAATAAAAATCAACCAGCCACCCTCCTCCCCTGACAAGTA
>NC_065509.1:24966065-24999323 GCF_006386435.1 Epinephelus moara
GTTAAGCCCTTTTCACACAGAGCGCGCAAAGCGCAGACCTCCGCCGACGAACCCTTTCATTGTGTATGTGCTACCACCAGCGCACGCCGTTATTGGACGGCGCATGGATACTCACAGAAAAGTGCCGCGAGAATAAAAAAAAAGAAAAGAAATCAAGTCAGATTAAATATTCCTTCCGCAACAATTTTAAGACCTTTGAGTAATGAATTTAAGACCAATCTGAGACATTTCTAATGAATTTAAGACATTTTCAGGCCTTACTTTTAGATACATGAATTTAAGACTTTTTAAGACTTTTCAAGGATCCGCGGATACCCTGGAGAAAGCAGGCACTCCAACTGGGGCTGGGTGATATGTCCTGAAAACATTTTTAGGCTATATCTCGATACAGGATATATATCTTGATGTTTTTTAAATCTCCTCAAAAGCACTTCATTAATGCTGGGATTGGGAGACACAATCAAACATAACAATATGTCTGACCTAGTACCCTGTGCCTTGTGCCACAATGAGATTTTCCATCAATAATCATCAATAATGTGGATAGAACGACTAGGTGGGTTAAGGCAAGTGTTACAACGAATAAAATGTCTGGTAAGTTGATAAATTTACCTCACTTTACTCTAATGCAGCCTTTAAAACAAGAGAATAACACCATTTATGCCATATCATGATACAATGATATCCAAAATCTAAGACAATATATAGTCCAATTTCTTCTAATTGCCCAGCCCTAACTCCCAACTGTGATGGGTGGAGAACGGGCAGATTGCCAACCCAGAAATGTGCTTTATAAATAAAGTTTGAGTTGAGTTGAGTTGAGTTGATTATTCCTTAGTCTCTGTGACATATTAGGACGATTTTACGACTATTTGCTTTAGATTTCTTACATATAGCTCCTTTAATTGTCATTAATTCATGTAGAAATATTACGCTCTGTTTCTTCAACCAACAGAGCTGTCATTATAGAGTAGAGCGTCAGATTGAATTTACGACCACATCATGTCAGATCTCTCACTCTCCGGGACCGCAAGTTTTACTTGAATAAGTAAACACTGACCAGTGAGACCAGACTGGCCGACCTGTATGCTCTCACTCAGTGGATGGATGGTTTGACAGGATTGCTGAAGTTGGGATGGCCAGCTTGTGGTTGATGACTATGCCAATCTTACAAAGGAGGACGACACATAAACAGTCCAGTTTGTTTTGCTATCGAAGCTAACGTTAGCTAAAGCACTAAAAAAGTTAGCATTACAGAGAAATCCAATATTCCTCATAATACCTCCCCAACTTATAATACACATAACGTTATTCATCCCTACAACAGTAAATACTTTTTCCTAACCTGATATGAAGTGTGCGCTGCACATGCGAGCATTTTTGATGATCACCTCCACCCAGACCTTTCGTCTTATCACAATTAACCATAGTGGTCTTCATTTTTGTTGACGGGCAAAGGCAGCTGCTATATGATAAAATTTAAGTTTTGAGGCATGACTCCATCTATTCTGGCTCCCAATAACACAACAAGACAACATTTAAGACTCCTATGTAGCCTACAGCTCTGTGGTGGGGAGTCATGTTTTGCCTCCAGCTCATAGAATGACGTCGTGGTGATGTCGGCCCTAAAAGGGTCTATATGATATATGGTAGCTAGTTTCTGCATACTGAGAGAGTAGAAATGCTTTTCAAACAAAAAAGTGGCAGAAACATAACAAGAGAACAAGGTAAAATCCAACATGTTGGTAAAATTTATATACGCCTAATGGGGTGTGTGTGTGTGTCTTAAATAACGTGCAGTTAATCCCTTAAAGAGCTACGACAAAGTGCACTGGACAACAAAACATAAATGAGGTATGTGCAATGAGGTAGAAGTATCAGATCAGTAAGCATATTTTATGTAAAAAATAAACTTCCTGTAAAGCTACAAACAGGATAATAGGTAATATCTCTTTTGGTAAACCACTCTAAAGACAGCATTAGGAGGCTTTCCTGAATGAATGGGAGACTGATGTCAGAGAAACACTGTTAACATAACATCAGGGGAATTCCACCTGCATATGTACACATTTCTTTGATCACTCCAAACTGTTATATTAAACTCTTTTGAGCTTTTTACCTAGAAAGCACAGGGCCGGACTCCACGACAGAGTTTTTTCATTGAGCGTGACTTGTTTACCAGCCGATATATTTAATTTTTAATGGACTGTATCACAGCTTTTACATCTGGATATGCTATTTGCATTTTAGCATGTTTAGAAACTGTGAATTTGACCCTACATATCATAAAGAGTTACACAGGAATTGAGTAATACTGTATAAGTGAACATATCACTGAGAGTGTTTACATACATGGAATCTAGCAAAAACAGCATTTGAGTACAAATGGGTTGAAACACACATTTTATGATAATGCAGCAAATGAAAATGTGCTGAGATACGTGGAGAGGCACCTTTGCAATTCCCTGAAACTGTGGGGGTCTGAAATAATGGGTCCTTGGCGGCGCCTGCACTCCATCTCTGCACTCCAGCAGATCGACACATAAATGCCATTGGACAGCTCATACTTATTATGCTCAGATGGTTTTGGAAATGAGACCCTGGCTGTTTTCTCAATTTGGAGCCTTAAGGCAGTGATTTAAAGAGATAAAGGGGCTAAATTCAGGCACAAAAGCACCGTCCAATCTATCATTGACATGACCTTGACTCACAAAGCAAACTGAGACATGAATCTAAAGGGGCATTTCAGAAGTTAACTGTGCTGATGAGACAAAGGCAGAGTGCTAGGTTCTACATCTCTTACAAGGCGATTCCTCTGATAACTAGAGGAATCTGCACCGCTAATGAGGTCACTTGAGTATACGTGTCAATGTAAAACCATAACCAGGAACATAGATGAATAGATAAGCATGTACATACAATGTTACTGACTGAAAACAAGTCCTGAGCGTGGCGCACAGGCACTATAGGCCAAAGCAAGCAAAAGAGATAAAAAATGAAAAAAATCCTTTGAACTGCTTTGATAGATATAATTAAGATCAGCCCTTTCCTAGGGTTAATATCTAATAAACCCCATCCATGATTTAACTGCTTTTTCTTTTTAAAACTCGCGCACACACACTTAGTATTCGAAGAGTTTAACCTCCACGAGAAAGAACCTTGGACAGAGAGGCACACTGAATATTATGCATCATTAATTTGGCTTAATGATTCAGATGATAGTAGTACGGTCTGCTGATGTGATAGAACTGCAGGATTCTGGATGAGAGGCGGTCCCAAGTTCAGACTGCGAAATGTTTGAACAGGCCGTCTTTTTCCTCGATAAAAGTACAAACACAAATGTCCATGTAGAAATGTGTTATTGCTGGTTTCAGACGCATTCAAACTGCACGTTGTAAAGCCACTGACACAGATACCAAAGGTCACAGGGTCTGTAATTAATACAATTAGCATGGTGACAAAGCACAATTTAAATAAGTTGTCCTTAAATCTCATCTATTAATTACTCTATGTGTTTCCATCCATTCCAAAAAAATATGAACCTCTTGGATTTGTTAAAAAGCACCAACAGCAATTATGGTGAGCCCATTAATTACTGACAGAATAACAGAAATACCTTCATTTAAATAGTTCAGTCGGCTGAGCTCTATAAATCTTGCAGACTGCACCGTGTTACTGTGAGCAGCACCAGATTTTTCTTTCATATTTTTTTCTCAAAAGCCTTCAATATTTATTCACTTCCCTCCATTGTCTATCAAGCCCCGTGTCCCTGTCAGATGTCCTTTCCTTGACATCAGTGACAGCCATCTTCTCACACAATGATCTGATTAGACAGTCTGTGCCAAATTAAAGAGCAACAACCTTGGGCCGACTGTCAGACAGGCATGTTGCAGGACATTTTAGATAAATATTATAATGCGCCTCGAAGCAAGGCGAAATAAAATACAGGAAAAATGTTCTTATAATTTGAACATATCCACACTCAACACTACACGACTCAGCTGAGGAGAATTCAGATTACTAAAAGTAAAATTACATGAAAATACATTTATAAAATGAAATGAAAATGAGTTACTGCCTCACGGTTGTATGCTTCCTCTTGCCCAGGGTTCAGCAACCTTTACTGTCTGAAGAGACATTTTTGGCTAAAAAATCTCTCATATAATCTGCCAGAAGCCGCAAAACATATCTGAGCCTTACAATGAAGGTAACAGTAAGTCAAAATTTGCCTATTTACATTACGTCTTACTCTAAATGAGCCTTTACTGGTATATTTTACCACAAGGTGGCCACTCTGGAGTGGGCTATTTGTGATTGTTTGGTACTTTAACTCTGCAGCATTGTCAGTAAAAGCAAATGAATATGTCCACACACTGTTAAATTCTCTATTGTCCTCCAAGATGTTTTTTTGATCTGGAGTCCATAGCAAGCTTAGCTGGGGAGATCCAAGACAAGCCATTACTATTGAGGTTCGGCAAAACTTAAAAGTAAGAGGCGATAGGCCGTGTGACATTTGTATTAAATCATATAAGAATTAATGTATGAATTCTTGAGTTAAGGCCCAAAACATGCTTTGTTAGGTCACAGTAACGTTGACTTTTGACCACCAAAATCTTCATCTTTTAGTTCAAGTGGATATTTGTCCATTTGGGTGTCAGGCTCGTCTTAGCTGCTCTGCACTGACTTTCTGTTACATTTAGAATTGATTTTAAGCTCCTCCTCCTTGTATACAAACTGGAACTGAGCTACATTGCTAACTCCCTTGTCAACTATTTGCCTCCAAGAACACTGCGATCATCTGCTGCTGGTTTATTGGAGGTTCCCAGCAACAGCCGGAAGAAGATCAGGGATGCAGCCTTTGTCAACTACGCCCCAAAGATATGGAACACCTATAGATACCTGGGCGGCCAGCTCGCTAAAATTTTTAAAAGAAAGCTAAAAAAGTATGTGCTCACTTTAGCCTTTAACTAGCTCTGATCTTTTTACCCTTTTACTTTCAATTTGTTTAAAATCTTTATTCATTTTATGATTTATAGTTTTACAATTCTATGATTTTATGAATAAGTTTTTTTTTATGTTAATTTTCACATTACACATTTTCATGTGAAGCACTCAGTGCTTATAATGCCCTTATTGTAAAGCACTTTGTGCTGCATTTCCTGTATGAAAGGTGATATAGAAATAAAGTTTATCATTATTTTTATTATCATTTGTGCCAAATTTGAGGAAATTTCTTCAAGGCGTTCTTGAGATATCATGTTCATGAGAATGGGACAGAAAGACACACTGACGGAGAGACAGACTGACAACCCAAAAACATAATGCCTCCAGCCACAGTTGTCGCTGTCATGGAGGGATTAAATTAAAATGGTTAAAAAGAACAAAAAAAAACGTCTGTTAGTATGAATTACTTTTTGCTTATTGAGTTTTAGTGAATGGTCTACCTACACTGCAGTTGAAGGTCCATTACACAATTTTTCTTCCAGACTGGAAAATTAGCAATGACCCATGCTGTTATATGTAGCACCATCATTCTACTTCCAAAATAGTTTGTTAATATGCTGATACCACACTTATTTGGTATGTAAAGTTAATGATGAATTCTGTGTGTGTGTGGGGGGGGGGTCAGAAAAATGCCAATGTGGTGGAAAAGTGTGTTTTGTGCAAGTACGAGCTTTGAGTCAATTCAACAATTTAAAAAGTTATTATATTCATAAGACTAGAGACAGCCAGACTGTCTAATCGGTCTACCAGAAGTTCATATCACAAGAAAAAAAATTAACAAGTACACTTACAAGTCTGTGATATCTTTTTGTATGCAATGTAGAAAAGGATGTCACCTGAGTTGCTAATATGCAAATCATTTGGAAAGACGCTTCAAGAATCAAATCAGGTCTCAATCATTTCAAAGAATGTACCTGTGATGTGGAGGTGATATATTTAAAGTACTCATGTATAGGGCTGCCCCCGCCTAAGAATTTTCCTAGTCGACCAATAGTCGTCATTTAGAGTGACTAGTTTTTGTTTCATGTTTCAGATGATACGTCATGTTTGTAGTCGACCAATGAAGATGAGTTTACATATCACCTTGGGTTCGTCCTTCACCTTCTCAAAATGATCCCACACTTTGGATTTCCTGCCCGACATGTTATTAACTAGCCTGTGGAATAACCGCAGGTACCAACCCTGGAAATTAGGGGCTGTACACATGCTGCGTCTTTAACCACCTGGATAATGCGAGGTCGGGCACAGCGCGATACTCTTGTGTGTGTTTTTGTGCTTTCAAGAGCGCGGCAGCAGGTTGCGTCTGACGTTGCTAAGTAACCTTAACAAGCATCGTATACCCTATTTACCTGAAATCCTGAGAGCAAAGCTGATCTTCTTCCAGGCGCTGTTTATAAGTGTGGGCATGTACTCTTCTTGGAGTGAGTCAACAGAATGAATCAACAGTTGTCCTGCTTCTCCTTTATTGTGCAAATAAATGAAGTATCACACCAACAATCTAATGAGGTTATCTACATTATAGCGGGGGCACCTGCTGAGTCGAGCTGTGTTCTCAAAAATATGATCTACAAAGAAATAGACACACAGACACCTCGACAATGACATAATGTCTTCCAAACGCTGTCTCCTGCCGACAGGATATAAAAGATGACAGTATGTCATGTATCTCGCCACTACACGCGAGAAAACAAACATCACAGTGAAGAACTTCAAAATAAATCTCTTGTTAGTGTCAGTTAACCTCGTGACCTGTGAGACATCTCCTACTCTCAGATGACCTGTTCTCCAGACTGTACTGAGAAGCTTTGATTTTTATGCTGAAGCAAAGCTGTATCTATGTGCATCCCACAAGAGCCGCAGCAAGAAAAAAAAATCCCTTTTCATTTTTTACAACAAAATTCCGCCGTGACATATGTGACAAAATCCCCAAATCAACAAAAGTTGCTTCATATTCAAGTGGCTCGAGCCAGTTGGCTCCTCGTTCACAGCCAACGCGAGTTTTCCATATCTTGTAGAAATTTGTCATTTTGTTCAAGACAGACAATTACAGATTAAAGATTCAGACAGGCTTGTAACTTACAACCTCTCCGAGCTATCAGTCCAGCTGTCAGGGATTTCTGAGCCGTATCAGCCCTCACAAAGCGAATCATTACATATAGAGTTCAGAGGAGGCCATCACTTATTTTACCTATTGTGCATCAGAATGATGATCACAAGCATCACATCTGAGTCTCCACATTATCATTCCACAGTGTCTACTTTATTTCTCTGTATGCGGTCATTTAAATGTTCATTTTATTAATTTAATCAGTGTGAACGTGCTTTAGATTCAAAAACAGTTACAATGACTGTGAATGGATGTGTTGGGGTGTAAATGACATGCATGGATATGTGTTCCTTTATGAGCATATATCAGTTGCAACCCTGTCTCCTAGAATTACATTTGAATGTTACCTAACTGCTTTCTTAATTATATTGTTTTGGCAATCGCTGCCTGGATTATGTTTCTTTTAGGGAACAAAACACTACATTCATATCTACACACCCTTCAGTACTCAGAAGCCCAGTTTCCACCAAACACTTTCAGTATGGTACCTTTGGAACCAGCAGTAACCCTTCAGACATGGTACCTAGACCCTAGGGTTTCCACCGCAAACAGTACTCATAAATGTGGGCGGGGTTGTTGTCACTCACTGCTCCATTCAGCACTCACTGTATTTCCTCCTTACCAGTGACACAGATGGAAGTCTGCACCTTGTTTATCGTGCACAGAACGAGGCTGCATGCCGACATTTTCAGAACAAAATAGAACAGGCTGCAGTGAGAGTCTCTCTCCATGGGATATTTAAATAAAGCCGGTTTGTGCATTTAGTCCTTCTCAGGCAAGCTCAGAGGTTTAGTGTTGCCAGAACCCACAAGAACAACGCTCCACGATGCTTTTTTTCCCCTCTGAGTGAGGTTTAGAATATATTCCGTTCACATAACCATGCCGAAGTTAATATATAAAGGCTTGAAGATCCACTCATTACTGAAAGTGTACCTCATATAAAAACTAAAGTGATGGTCAAAGTTGTCATATTAAGGTGTGCCGAAGGATTCATGTCATCAACTCATGCATTGAGTAACATTACAAGTTAACGTTCCACCTTAAAAGTCGCCAGCAGGCGGCCCAGTGAATTAAGTTATTTTCTCAGACTCCAGCTGCTGGAGTTAGTTACAGTTTACTAATAAAACTCTCCATGGTATGAACAGTTGTTACATGAGCCTAAAACCAGCTACAAATCGGCCCTGAGCAGAGTGACCGTCCTCTATTGACCATTCAACTGACTGCAGTGTTCACAGCTCCACCTTTTAGTACCAGATCTGTGTGCTAGGTACCCCAACAGAGGGGGGACCAAAAATAGGGACGGTACGGAACGGTTTCATTGGTACCATCCACAACTTTTCACAGTGGAAATGGGAAAAAAGCGTAGCGAAGTAAACTGTACCTACTGCTGGGTGGAAACAGGGCTTCAGATCCTCTTCTGCAATCCAACTCACATCACCATCTGCCCACTTGACTATCATGGGCTCTAGAGCCTTCAGCCGTTCTACCCCCCACCTCTGGAACTTTGTCTCCCCCATGACATTTGCAATATTGACTCCCTTCTGAAAACACACCTTTTCAAGCTGGCATACTCAGTCTGATTTAATGGGGACACACATATTACGACTTGCACTGATGATGAGTTTATACCTTATATTTATAATTACGATTTTCATCTGGTTATTTTATTAACTTTTATTGTATATTACGATATTATATATTGACCTATCTACGGATACATTGCTTCTTGTTTTTTTAACTGTGTCTTGTAAGGTGTCCTTGGATGCTTTGAAAGACGCCTATAAATAAAATGTGTTGTTATTTTTATTACTGCGAAAGGTTTCGGAAGGAGGTCTTTGGAAAGGATGTTGACACCAGAAATGCAGGTTTGCCTCCAGACTCTTGTCTTACGTTTAGGCGATACATTTTTGGTTTAAGTTAAAGAAAGATTTTGGTTAAATGTTAATAAAGTGGAAATTTGAAAAATAATGCTGTAGTCACTACAAGACTGCCTATTCTGGCGCAAAACAGCTGAAATACATCTTCTAAACTTTGCTGAATTACAATGTCAGTGAACATTTACCTGATAAATGAAATATGATTTCAGAAAACATTGTGCTGATACTTTAGGTATCAACAATTTAGCAACTTGCTGGGTACGTTATTAGCAACGTTTCCTCATTATGTTAAGAGAAAATATAATTTACCTGGCATTACTTTGCCCTCAAAACATATTTTCTGCTTCAAATTAGTTTCACATAAACGTAATTTCTAGGAGACGTGGTTGATCGGTTGAAATGCTGAAACTGCTGAAAATGTTGTAATTCAGACACAGATATTAAAGTTTGGTCATTAAAATATGTAAAAACCACAGATCTCGGAAATCACCTGAAATCCAACATGTGTTTGATGCCAAATGATGCGTTTTTATGGGGAGACAGGTGTTATCCAGCTATCCAGATTCATTATCTCTACTTGAATTAATTCATATGGAAACAAAGCAATTTCTCCATCCATATGTAAGTCAACATCGCAGCTAGTGTGTTTCTGTTTAGGTCAGGATGTAGTGTTATGCACCAGAGGGTTACATGTGTATATTATGCACAGGAATACACTCTTCTCCTCGGTAAACATTATAATTGTGGTGACTTGAGCAGCTCCTGGTCTGTATTCCTAACTCGGAATACAATCCGTTTTCATTATGCCGTCTCCAACATCTGGCTCAGGACAGGTGGCTCTGCGTTTGCCTTCTCCATAAAACACAAACATGGAGGTGACAAACACTGACAGATGCAGTGAGAGGATAATTAAACTGTGATCATTCAGTCAGTAAAAAAAGCGAAGAAGCCATCAAGAACACAGTCCAAACATTTGACAACACCGAAGCATGTTCACAAAGACCCAAGAGGCGGTGAAAAGAGAGCTACACGGGAGAAATCTACTTTTTGCTGCTCCAACAGACATGTGGTCCAGTGTTAACATGACTCCCAACATGAGTCTGTCCACTTTATTACAAGAAATTGGTCCCTGAAGTCCCGATGTTTAGAAACTTCCTGCATGCAGGACATCGGCGCAGCAGCTCACTTGGCTCAGAGCCTAACACTCATTGTTGTCTAACTGGGACATGGGCGAAGGAGAACTGGTCTGCCACACGACAGATAACAGCATAAATATTGTGGTTGCAGAGAGGGAAGTGGGATGGCCTTGGCTCAGCTGTTTTAGCCGTAATTTTCACCTCTCCATTACAAGCAGTCTTGCCTCTGAATCCAGAGCAGCCCCTTGTCATGGGCGAATGTAAAAGTTTAGTGGTTATGCTCTCACACAGCTAGTGCAAGAGAGAGACCTCGCAGTCTCAGTGGAAGCTGAACCCTGCACAGCAGTTATTGTGGTTTTGATATTATAATCATTTCAGGAGCTCAACAACATATATATGTGCAAACAAAGCACCAACAGAAGCTGGTGGTTTCCCATTCGTGCTTAAACATTAAATGTCGACTCCATCTGCGATCTTTTCCGGGTTTTTCTAATGGAAACGCCCACTCAGCTGTTAGCAACAAGCAGTGACGTAGCATACTGTATAGTGAGGATAATGATAACTAGTTTGGATTTTTTTGAAGTGGGGTTACATGAGGTACTTATTCATAGTTGGTGTAATATTTATTACTGCTTTATCTTGCTGTCAGACAGCCTTTTCCAACAGGAAGCTGAAGCTGTTATATCACTCTTTCTAAAGTCACCAGACTTCTTTGACAAAAACAGTGATTTTACCTCTCAGAACACGTGAGTTGCTGGGGTCTGTTCCAGAAAGTAGGATTAGCAAACTCTGAGACTAACCCTAGGTTGGAAAACTCTGAGTTTTCAGTTTCAGAAAAGCTGCTCAGAGTAGGTTCAATAAACTCTGAATATTTTCAGCCTGTTAAAATTCTGTTAAAACACGTTCAGACGCTACACAGCCTACTTTAAATTCCATTCTGCAGCTGCACCACAATCCTGCCCATCATAATAGTATCATATACTCTCCAATGTCACAGGAATTATGTTCCATTAATGGGACCAATCACATTTTGAGAGATAGAGATAATTATTCATGCATAGACTGACCGATTTTTACAATTTAAACTATTTCTATGATTGAATCTGATATTACATATTGTATGCAATAAACATTTTAGTTAAAGTGCTCTAACAAACTGACAGCTGTCTTGTGTAAAGAGTCACAGTGTTAACTATTAAAAACAAGGTTTTATTGCCAAGGTTTTATCCTGTGCTGGGGTGACTCAATCTCTGAACCAATTGGCTATCATCTGACGACAATAAAACACACATATGCAGATATCTGTGTATTGAAATTAAGGGTTATTTGATGCTGTGTGATATTTTAATGTGAGGGGAAAAATTGCTTTTCAAAGAATTGACTGCATAAAAGCGGTAACTTTAAATAGTCCTGATTAACAAACTAATGTCTAACCAGGATTTAGCCACCACACTAATAAATGCAGTTTGACGCGTGCTTTGATACGAGCTGCATCAATGAGGAAATTATATCGCATGTCTGGCTCTGTAAGAGGGAGGAGACTCGGGTTTGTTGAAGATAACCTGCCACCAAACAGGTTAGGTTCACAGAGTCAGTTATCACAGTAACGGGTAACTGACACAGTTAAAGTTACCTCTTTTCCCAGAGTTTCCCTCATCTCAAGGTTAACTTACTCAGTTTTCACTAAACCTGCTTTCTGAGACAGGCCCCTGGTCTACTGCTTTGTTTGTGCTATTATAACTAGCATGGCATCCACAGCAGTACATTGCTTAGCTTCTGTGAGTGGGGTTTAGAGGAAAAGAGCTAATTCGGTAAAACACAGTTCTCAAAAAAGGCTTTTTTGAGTCACGAAGAGGCACATTAGGCAGGCTGGGGGGTTTATATAGCAACGTCATCATGCAGAAGCTGTCACGTCATTTCACGTGAGAAGACGTAACCAAACTTGGACCAAATTTTTAATGTTTGAACTGGAATACAAAGGGAACACAACTGGGAAGCTATTGAATGATATAAACCCCCAATAAGTAAATAAATAAATGAACACAATAGACCCGCCCTTTAAACATGAAGAGTCAGTCCACTATCCACTGATGCAGAATAGCCAGGACCATTACGCCACACTTTATATACCCTAAAATGTATTTTCCAAGCCTGCAGTGAATAAAGCCCACATTTCCAACATTAGGAAGCAATAGTCCTCACCTGGAATCCCTTTCAAATGTAAGATTTATTCACACTAGGCTGAGTATGTAGGTGCTTTCTTTCCTTCTCTCTTTGCTGAAATCACTTTGCCCTACTTTACATGGAGGTAGAATGAACTGCTTGCATTTATTTCTTTATTTTAAGGGAAAGACCAGCTGAATGCATGTTAAACACAGCTGTTCAAATCTCACTAATGATAAAGACTACTGACACTTTAAAGACATCCATCTCTGGTGGGTTTCTCTTTTGTTTTCTTGTTTGTTTGTTTTCGTGCAGCCCCTTGGTGCATTTTCAAGTAATGTGATTCTCAAGAACGTATGTTGCACATTGCGAGCACAGAGGTGAAAGAAGGAGGTGGGATGAGAGACCTTAACACTCTTCAAGGCTATGTATCCAACAGCTGAGTGTAAGAGTGCAAAATTAACCCTGGTGTTCAATGAATTTTAGTCATGGTAATGAGAGGAGATGTTATGTAAAGAAACAGAGAAATGTTTAATAATTGAGAAAAAGTTGGCGAAAGCGCTGCATATGGTACCATGTGTGCATGTAGCATTGTTCTTACTAGCCTACAGGGCAAGTACCAGTTTTGGGCACTGTAGCTTCAGTGATATAAATACTTGCAATTAATGAAGGCTTCATGACAGTTAGCCTCTGCATATACAGGTCGCAGTAACATTAGCCATAATAGCTAGAAAGAGATTAATTTGTTAAGCCCAAGTTTCCTTTGGAGTTTGTGACTCTCGACTTCTTGGGGGTCATCTTTGTAAATTTTGAAACCATTCGAGACGCCTGACCTTTTCAACATCATGCTAGCGCATGTGTGATCATGTTACGGGTGGGCAAACTGTCGTAGTCACAAAACTGGGCATATCACGAAGTAAATATTTCCTTGTCTTAGAATAACTAATAATTAATGTTGATCCACAGTGAATTAGGTTAGATTACTATTTCTTAATAATGTATGAGCTATTTGAGATTTTGGGGGGTAATGTGATAGAAAAACGTAGGATTCTAATACTGATTTGGATCACCATGGCAACAATTGACCTTTCACTAAGCCCCTCCCCTTTGTGGTGGTCCGACAAGCTGTCTGAGTAAGCATGGAGCCCACACTGTAACTAACTGCACTCCCTGAAGCAATATGATCATATTTTTGGAAAAATGAAAGAGTGATTCCAGAGAGAAGCAGACAGAGGGGTCTACAGTCTGTGTTTGAAGGATATATCCAGGATGTCAAACTGACTCAGCAGCAACAACAGGTTCAAAAGACAAAGATAGTTAGAAGCTAAAGCCGAACTATAGGCTACAGATCACAGTGTACAAGTGAACCACCACATCACTGCTGATGGCCACACAAGACAATAAATATAAAGGGAAACTTTGCTGATATTGAACCAATATTGAACCAGCCCCCGTGCTGCTGCCAGCACCCAGACCTCCGCCACCAGACGGGCAGGGATCTCTGAGGGAAGTCAATGTTGATGTCTGTGTTGATGTCTGTGTATACCTTCAGTAGTAGTACATTCAATACATCTTCTGTAGCTAGCTAGCTAACCCTACACTTTTCAGGGTTTGATTTTGGTTTTGGAGCGGGGAAGAAACGTGTATCTTTTTCCAACCTCTCCAGGTAACGAGTATCATTAATACACGACGTGCCCCAGGCACAACATTTAGCCCCAAATCCACAAAACCAGCCTGAAAATGAAAGACATCTGGACCCTGGTCTGGGCCGGCCCAATGCTATGTTACTATTGGCCCATCTGCGTCCGGGAGGCAGAAATTAGCGAACGGTTAATTGAAGCTTCAAAGCTTTCAGAGAAGCCCTGCTAGACTGATACAATAACTTAGCTACCTTACGCCAGCATACACGGATGCGATTGGGAGCATGTCTAACTAAACTGCAATTACAGCCCCCTTTGATTAATGGAATCTATTTGTTATGTAATGAATGTTCAATGTTATCTAATGTTACACAGTTATTTGTAATATTCTTAAATATGTGCTCAAGGATGAAGTGGTCACACTGGCAGTCAAGTAAAGGGGCAGGAGTTTCCTCTTCAAGCCATCGTCCCTTTTTTAAAAAGCTTTGAATATACACCAATTTATTCAGTCTACAGTCAGCTGGGTCTTAAAAATTACATGTCTGCATAAGTGATTTGTCAACAAGTCCATTTATGTTCACGTAGAAGATTCTGCAGTGCAACATTAATACTGTCATAAAGTATGTTTAACTCACTTATTCTGTGTGGTGCATTTTCCTTTCTATTCAGTTTTGGAAGCAGCCTGAAGAACAGGTCAGGATTCATCATACAGATTGTGATCACATGCATGCACAGAAAGAGATTAGATTTTTTTTTACACGTTTCTTTTTTGCACTCTATAACCTCTAAGGAACATTTACTGGATATGTGAATCAAAATGTTTTAGGTCACATGGTTAGGTGCCTTGAGAGATGCATCCAACATGCAGCTATCGAGGACAAACCCGTTTCACTGAGCTGTAGGTCTCTTTGGGTGCTATACTTGCTCATTATGCCGCAGCTTGCAGGCAATGACAGCAAATTTGTCACATCTGCATGGCCAGACAGTGATCTGACCTCACAGGCAACAAGCTTTATTAAAACTGCCGCTAATTTCCCTGAAATGAACTTGAGATCAGGCAGGGCTGATGTGAGCCGATGGCTTGACACCGCAGTGTACAAAGGGTCAGGAACTGTAAGCTGCACTACGCCACCACACTTTAAATCACTATGGTAATGTTCTGAGACTGAAGCTAATGTGAAAGATGTGTAAGTCAGTTAATTTTTAATACCAGTTTTAGCTCAATTCTGAAGTTATCATCATCATCATCAAGCACTGGCACTTTGCTCCATTAGGCCCTTTGCAAGAACACTCAGGGTCATTTGAGATTTGCTGACATTAATGATGATCGCTTACAACAGGCTAGTATTCCCATTTGATAGTTTTTTTTAAAGTTCCCTACCTAGTAGAGTTAGTTTTAAATGATCTGACATTTGAGATCACATTCTGTCTAATAAACACTGTGCAGTCATTTTTTTTATATGATAATAAATTTTAAATATACAATATAAAACAAGCTTTTTGTGTGGGGGGGGAAAAATGACTTTTTGTTATTTAAATGACATTGCTGTCAAGGTTTTACAACCCTCATTAAAATAACTAGCACCCTGCATGTCAGTGTGTCACAGTAAACAAGATGCAGCCCCACAGTAAACAAATGAGATGAGGGATAATGTAACATGTTCTCTTGTCTGTATATGAGTCACTCAACATTACACGTAACATTTGATTTTTTTATCTTATCCTTGACTGATGAATTAGCGGCAGCATGGTGATGCAGTGGTTAGCATTGTCGCTTCACAGCAAGAGGAATCATGCCTCGAATCCAGGTTGGGGAAGCCCCTTTGTGCGGATTTTGCATGTTCTCCCTGTGTCAGCGTAGGTTTTCTCCGGGTACTCCAGCTCCCTCCCACGGTCAAATTACTCCCAATTGGTGACTCTGGATTGGCCTTAGGTATGAATGTGAGCATGAGTGGTTGTCTGTCTCTGTTAGCCCTGTGATAGTCTGGCGACCTGTCCAGGCCTCTCACCCAGTGTCAGCTGGGATAGGCTCCAGCACCACCGCGACCCCCAACAGGATAAGTGGTTACGGGAAATGAATGATGGTGGAAGGTAACAAAGTACTTGACTATTTCCTTTTTTATTCCACTTAATCTTAGAGGAAAATACTGTACTTCCACTTCCACTACATTTATTTGAAACTGGATGTGGCCCAACTTATCTCTTTCAGGGTGCCGAGTTTGGGCCGATGCCGGGCCAGGTCATTTTTGACTAAGATTCAGTGACGCAATGTTAGCAGCCAGAATCTGGCCACTTTAATTGGCCTGATTCTGGGGCGTCATTCATGCCGAATCTCGGCCAAGTCAGGTAACCAAAGGTAGCCAGACTTATTTCTTTCGATGTACCACGTGTGGGCCGATCCTGGGCCAGGTCAGTTTGGCTTTGTGGGTTCTTTGCTGTGGCCATGTCTGCTACCTAGCAGGAAATGCCTGCTGTCAGAAACCCATCCCTTTGCTCTGGTTTACCGCCTGTTAATGAAAACACATTAGTTCCGCCTGCATAGCTCTTACTTGTTGCATGTCTCCAAGCTGTATGATGGTCCTGTCGTAGTCTGAGTGGGCGGAAGTTCACTGCATAGATCAGCCTCTCATTGGGCGGAACGAGCCACCCGCTTAAGTCCCGCCCTACCACCTCCGGTTGTGTAGCAGTTTTCAACACGTCCTTTACTAACTTTTGCTGTGTTTGATCTTGCGGGGATGTAGCCATTTTTCTGCCATGGTTCGCGTCCTGTAGGCGATATTTTTTTGGGCGTGTTACACCAAAAACCTGTTTCCCCCCGGCAATATTTTTGCAAGCGCACTGTTGCTGTGGCACCATCCAGAACGACTGTGATTGGTTGAAAGAAATACAAGCAGCCGGGGCGTTTTTTCCTCCAATCTTAAAGTGAGAGTCGGCCCAGCCAGACCTTTCCTTTCTTGAGAAAGGTCTGGTGAGTGAGACTGGTCCTGCCGTTGTGAGGTGAACGGAGAAAATGCAAACTGATCTTTCTTGATTAACAAATATTGTGTGGAGGGCCACATACAGTATATTTTGAAAGACAAGCCAAGGGCCGTTTGGAACTGGTTCACAGGCCATATTTGGTCCTCACTCACACACTCACTAGCCACTGTATTAGCTAAACCTTGCTAGTACCAGGTTGGACCCTCTTTTGCCTTCAGAACTGCCTTCACTCTTCATGACATAGATTCAACAAGGTGCAGGAGACATTCCTCAGAGATTTTGGTCCATATTGACATGATAGCATCACACAGTTGCTGCAGATTTGTTGGTTGCACATCCATGATGTGAATCTCCCGTTCCACCACATCCCAAAGGTGCTCTACTGTTCTGGTGACTGTGGAGGCCATTGGATTACAGTGAACTCATTGTCATGTTCAAGAAACCAGTTTGAGATGATTTGAGCTTTGTGACATGGTGCGTTATCCTGCTGGAAGTAGCCATCAGAAGATGGGTACACTGTGGTCATAAAGGGATGGACACAAAATTACACCACCACCACCACCAGCCTGAATCAGTGATACAAGGCAGGATGGATCCATGCTTTCATGTTGTTTACGCCAAATTCTGACCCTGCCATCTAAATGTCGCAGCAATAATCCAGACTCATCAGATCCGGCAACGTTTTTCCAATCTTCTATTGTCCAGTTTTGGTGAGCCTGTGTGAATTGTAGCCTCAGTTTCCTGTTGTTAGCTGACAGGAGTGGCACCTGGTGTGGTCTTCTGCTGCTGTAGCCCATCTGCTTCAAGGTTCAACGTGCTGATCGTTCAGAGATGGTTGGCTGTAACGAGTGGTTATCCAAGTTATCTTGAACCAGTCTGGCCATTCTCCTCTGACCTCTGGCATTGACGAGGCATTTTCACTCAGAGAACTGCCGCTCACTGGGTATTTTCTCTTTTTCAGATTATCATCTGTAAACCCTAGAGATGGTTGTGTGTGAAAATCCCAGTAGATCAGCAGTTTCTGACAGACCAGCCCATCTGGCACCAACAACCATGCCACGTTCAAAGTCACTTAAATAACCTTTCTCCCCCATTCTGATGCTCAGTTTGAGCTTCAGCAGGTCGTCTTGACCATGTCTACATGCCTAAATGCATTGAGTTGCTGCCATGTGATTGGCTGATTAGCTATTTGCGTTAAAAAGCAGTTGAGCAGGTGTGCCTAATAAAGTGGCCAGTGAGTGTACCTCAGGTCAAATTATTGCCATTTACATCAAGTGATACATGTGTGCCATATGGAATCTACATTATCTTCTTCATTAAGAATATTTCTTGATATAAAAAGGTTTAGAGAGTTATTCTTCCATCTCCATGTCGCTCTTTCCCTCTATCACTCTGTTTTTACTCTTGTCAGATCCCTATTTGAAACTGCATGTTGCAAGCCTTTGTTGCTGTTGCTGTTTCAAGCATTTGATATGTGTGACTGAAACCATAGCTTATCCTCGCCTGCTGGAGCATTCAAAGCACAAGCATGGTTTTCTGTGTGTGTGTTTGCATGATGAAAACTGTGAGAGATAAGGGAGTGACTTTGCAAAGCTAATGCCACAAGGGGCGGTGATGTGTCTGTCAAAACCAACACTCACCTCCACGAACATTCATGCTTTGCAGAATTACAGTGATTTTCATTTAATCATCTAATGTACGTTTTCAGGAAAGTGATGATGTACTTCACAGAGAAAATTGCTCATCTCTTCACTGCTGACACAAGTGTCAATTCAACTTTCTCAATGAGTCTTCCACTTTGTCTGTGGACCCCCTATGAGGTCTGATGGGTTTCCACACTGCCTACAACTGTACCGTTTCCATACCAACCATATACTGTACGCTTTTGATTCATACACTCATAAAGCCAAGAGAACAAAGGACGCAGCGCCTGATGTATTATCTTAAGAATGAAAACAGATGGTGTCGAGATAATTGCCTGATTTTCACCAATTCAAGTGTGGTGATTTGCACATTTACCAATTAAATGATTTTTCAAAATTAATATGCAAAGCGTTAGCAGCACATTCATTTTCGATTCACTATCTGTTGTGCTATTAATTTACAGCGTAAGTGATTTGTGATGCCCAAAGAGGAAAAAAAATAGAAGAAACATTTCCAATCATCCCTAAGGTGATAAGCGTGCAGTGCGAGCATACTGGAGAATTAGGCAAAACTCCAAGTCAGCTCTCCAGGGCAGGACTAATCATGTTTCTTTATTACTCCCCAAAAAGCAGTGGTGTAATATAAGTTACAATACACCATGATGCCTCTCTGCATGCCTCCACTTAACATTCTGAAATAATAATAATACAATTTCATGAATTACCGCTGACTTACTTTCCGGCCCCTAATGTTTCCCTTAATGTCAGCAACACCACGTCGCACGGGCATTTTCCCTAAAATGCAAAACACACAAACACACAAGATACTGTGCCATAAATGTTTAAAGGTAGTAACGATGAAGACCATGCTGATCTCAGTGACTTTATTTCAATTAATGAATAATTCAGCCAGATGAATTTGCACAATGTTGCATCAGAAATATAGTAATAAAAAAAAGGAGAATTCCTTGAAGTAGAAATAACCCATGCATAAATGTTTCAGTGCATTCTGGGCGCTCGTTTTTTTTCTACATGCAGGCAGGGACACCGCTGACATTAGGGGAGGAGGAGGGGTGTCTGGGTCTCGCACTAATATCAAGCTCCGGAATATTTGAATAATGGAAGATACAGAGTCTTCCTTTCAAATCGTCAAATGGAGTTTCTGTCAAGAGGGAGACAGAGAGAGCCAGCCAGCGAGAGACAGAGGGAGAACTTTGGTCAGTATCCGCTCTGACAGGAGTGACATTTCCATTCTTGTTTGCCTGACAGAAACCTATTGTTACTGGCTTCTCACACTGGTTAATGCACATCAGTCCTATCAAAGAACATAAGCTTGATACTTATATCAGTCAAAACAGTCAGTTACTGCGCTGCAGCAAAACGCTCCTTTTTACAAGCCGCCGTATTTCCACACAGACGGACGAAATTTCATATAGAGTGCGACAATGCTCCTTAAACCGCCGATAAATTCTGTTAACTGTCATATTTGGTTTGTTCAAAGGACTGCCATCAATAAGCAGGCGTTTATAGCAGAAAGTTGACTACAGTTTCCATTCTTGTGATATTTTTTAACTCTTCCACGGAGCCACATGTACTCCCACAGATTTGTGCATACGGTACTTTGGGGTGTGCAAAACACTTAGCTTGAGTGCATGAGGCTAGAGAACAAGGTGGGATGGAAATGCAAAGGATAGCTAATGGAACCCCCTGTTCTTTTAACATATTCATTTTTAAAGAGATAGATTGCCGATGCAGCTGCAGTATCACAGCCGGGGCCTGCCTGAAAGCCATTACAATAACCCCGCATTTTCACAGATTATTTATTAATTCCGACAATAAAAAGTGTAAGAAGCCACCTTGGAGGAGACGCCGTCCCTCCGTTCTGTCATCCGGAGGTAGATGGAGGGAAGGTAAAAACCTACAAAGACTCTTTTCACCCCCGCACCCATTCTGGTTGGTTTTCATTGTTGCCGCTGTCAAAAGCTGACAGGCCTGAAACACTCTAGACTCCAGTATCCTCCAGATATGTGCCCTTTCTGGTCTTCGGTGAAAGCTTGGAGGGACTATTAGAGATGTGAAATAAACTTGTGTGTCCTTGATGGGTGACTTTAAGGGGGAGGCTTCCATACTTCAATTACTTTTGAACACCTTTTATCTCCAGGAGGCTTTGTTTTCGGCGCGAGCGACTGAGCGAGCAGCTGCGCGCATTAGCATTGGGTTTAGTGAAACTAATATGCAGCTTTTAGTCTAAAACATAATGATTTAGACTGAGAGACACCCTCATTCCCCTAACTGCACGGCACCAAACAAATTTTACGCTTCTGAAAGCCACTTATTGAGTCGGAGCCTAAAATGCACTTGCAGTCCAGGAAATACTGTACATACAGTACATGCATCATGATGACAAACATTCATCCTAATGGTCCTCTGTCAAAATTTTGTAGAGCGCAGCATCTAGCGGGAAAAAAGGATGCTATTTTTCCTTTGTTATTTCAGTCTGGTGCATATCCATTAGAGAAAATGACTGCAACAACACCCAATGAATCAATACACTCAATGAAGTGCTGAAAAAAAGAAAAGGAGGGGGGTTGAAATAAATACCACAGCAACTAAACAAATTAGCGGTAGTTTGTAAGTCAGAAAATGTCAGTGTATGAGCTGTATTTTTCTTAATTGTGCTGAGAGAGTGGGAGGGGAGGAAGGTTGGAGCTTTTCAAAGGGATACTTTTTTTAATTATTTTGTTAAAAAACCAGCAAAGTGCGGTTTGGAGATTGGCTTACAGTTACTGGCCATTCATTGACCGAATGCCTGACCATGTCTAATTAATTAAGGTGCCTTTGAATGGAGTAATGAATTAATATGCCATTCAGGGTGCAGGCTGTTATATGGAATGGTAATTGACGGAGTAAAATGCAATCCAATGCAACACACTGTCCTTGTATTCCTGCAAGCTTTGGCAAGTTCTGATCAGCACGAGTTGATTTACCAAATATATATACAGTATATATAGTAAATCTAATCCCATGCTGAGCAGAGGAACACACACGGAGTACAGTGTAGATAAAGAGGTTACTGGCATGGGGAAAGCATCTCAAATCGTTGATATTCTGAGACATATTCCACACAATTTACATACCCCACTCCCCCCTCCAGGCTAAGACAAATATTACACAGGACCAGCAGCCATGGTGGTTGAGGAATTAATAGAGTTCTGCTGTTGTCAGTCGTGTTGCATTTTTACCGGCCATGCCGCTGCGGCTTGTGAGGAAAGCTGAGACTGATTAAATTTGATAGAGGGCGAAGAAAGGGAATATGTACACAGAGGCACACAGGGAAATTATCTGCAGGGGAGTTGTCAGCATAGAGAATCACTGTATGTTGGTCAAAGTGATTTTGTTTAAAGTAATCTGAGAAATACAGAAGGGTTTGGGAGCCGGGCTCTGACTCGTTCAGATATATTCGCAAGGTGGGGAGGGGGAGGATGACGGGGGGGGGGCTATGAATTTTTATTTCATTGTATTTTCCAATATAGGACGTGAACAGAGCCTGCCCCATAACCTTGCTTTCTCCACATTATGTGTTTTTGTCTATGTACACTGAATGCTTGATCTCACTCCTGGCCCCATTCGTCAACAAATCAGGATTCACCAGGAGATCCAATAAATAACACCGGTCCACCATTGAGCAGATTAGGTGTCAGCTAACTTCCGCTCCGCCCCACGTGCCATGTAGAAGCCTCAGGGGGCCCGTGTCCCAGGAATGATGGGTAATAAAAATGAATCATAGATGAAGGCCAGAGACAGGGTGCTACAGGAGGAGTCTTGATGCATTAAACAGGAACAGTCGATATGTCCTCTTGTGATAATAGAGCATATAGGAGCCGCCGCCAAGCTATTTAACGCTTGTCAATCTAAACCACAGAGGGTATCAGGGCTACAACAGCAGTCTTGGAAATGTTTCATTTGGGAGGTTAGGAATGATGAACTTTACCACAGTTTAAGTCAGGATTTTTTCTTAAAGCCGAGAAATATCAAAAGTTGCTATCGCGGTCCACAATTTCTGAAGGCAAAGATCAGGAAAAAATCAATAGTGTAAAATCTGCACCCTCACCCCCCCCTCCTCTGTAAAGTGCACCAGTAGTGACAAACAAAGAAGAATTCAATAGGAAAAATGCTGATTTTTCTTTCACTTGTGCGAGCTACTTTGGTAATTAACAACAACACAAACCTAAGTGCTGCGTAGCAATAAGATTTAGAGCCCTGCGACTTTCCTCCCTCAGTAGTTAATTGCTTCTGATCTCACTTCCTTCGGTCATCATTCTGAGGAATGCTTTCTGCAAGCGTAAAAGCCACTTCCTTGTTCCACCTTTCAGGAATAATTACGTCCCCTGCACACTGATGGATATATTAAGAACAGAGGCAGAGGGAAAAAAACCCACTAATCCCGTGCTTTCTCAGGACCACACTGGATTTTTTTTTGCAGCATGTCGCTCCACACAGGCTCCCTCACTGCAAAAATTGGAAGTGTATCAAATTGGCCCACAACGATGAAATCTGTTGCTGAGAATGTGTGTCACTTCCTAAAGTAAGTACATCAGTTACATCAGTGTAGCCCTAATTGAATAAGATATGTCAGTCCTGGACAGCTTTTGCACCTGATGGTTTTGCATAATTACATTAATATGGCGCATATTTACATGACCTTATGCACAGAATGGAAAGCTGCCACGGCGAGGAGACAGGCCGTACTAATCACTGTCACACACAGTCAGCTGACCTATAAAGTACGGCGTGATGTGTGAGGTGTGAACTCCCTGTGCCCTCTGCCATAGCTGTAACAATTATCGACATTTTGCCATTAAAAATGTATCCAAGAGACAAACATAGAAGAGAGCAGGGGAAGGAAGTGTGTGGATAAGTGAGTGTGAAGGGATCAGGAGAGCTCGAAGCTTTCGTGTTCACTCAGTGTAAATACCTATAGAGCTTTGGGGAGGAGGAATTCTTCACACGGATACTCTTGCATTTCAGACATGATGTATTTCTTCAGATCAATGTATTGCAGGTGTTATTTACCAAATTAAATGTTGCAATTTACAACTTTATCTCCCTCAATCTGCTCCCTGCTTCTGTTTTAGTTAGTTGTGACAGTGTTTTTCTAGTTAAAAAAATAGACAGATGGAGGAGGAAACAATGATGTGTTGTATCACGGCCATTAAATAACAAAGATTAAGAAAAAAACAACAACAGCCAAGGCTTTCTTTGCAACCCTTTGCACAACACAAAGGGAAACAGAAAACACTAGGTACAGTTACGGGTGTGTTACGACGCCGTTGATGCAGACTCAAGACTTCCTTTAGCTCCTTCACAGTAAAGCGCTCCCAGCGTCGCCCTGCAGAGGGAATCTGTTGGCTTTTACTGTGAAGCAGATGCAGACCTTGTTAAAGTATTCTTAATTATCTTAGGAAATGTTTGTTAGCTTTTTAGTAAGTAGTGGAAGAATTCTAAATCTCCCCTTGAACAGTTTATTTTCTTTCTTTTAGTGGATTAGCTTCACAATAAGGCAACAAAAAACTGTCTAGTTAAAAACAAATTCCCTATTATAAAGCTTGTCACTGCGTTCTGTATATCAAGGTTATGGTAGGTAGGTGGAGAAAATTTTATGTCTGCCTCTTTAACATTGGGTTTCTCTCTTTCGATTGTGACATGCTGCTACAAAACAGCTCTAGAAATAAAGTGATAGTCTGTGACACCAAATATCATCTTGAAATCTTATGTTTTTCATAGTTAACTTTCTTTACTGACATAAAAATCCATGGTAACTGATCCGAAAATATCTCAAAGGTCGAGTGTGTAGGATTGGAGGGGATATAGTGTCAGAAATGGAATATAATGTGATAAATATATTTTCTTTAGTGTATAATCACCTGCAAATAAGAGTTATCGTGTTCTCATTACCTTAATGAGCTGTACATCTACATAGGAAGTGGGTCCTCATTCATTGAGTCTGCCATGTTTCTACAGTAGCCTAGAACGCCTCCGTGCCGACAAACCGCATCAGAAAAACACTAATTTTGAAGGTATACTGCTTTATTTAGAGTTTTCACCAGTTTTAATCACTGGGTTCATTTAGGTGAGGAAGAGACCTCTGCAGATAATTCGGCTGCCAGAAAGGGTGCTTTCAGACCTAGAGTTGTCTTGCTTTGGTCCGAATCAGGGACTAATTTTGTACAAATTTACGTAATTGACTAGAGTTGGTTCGTGTTCTACAAGCGCACCAGATAAAATGCCAGAAAGCTGCTCTTGATTGGTCAGAATTTCCATGCTGGAAAAATCCAGGAAGTGAACAAAGCCTTGAAGAGTACACTTGCAAGATAAATGTGACACTTTCTAATGTCACAATGGAGGGACAACTACGCAGGTTGATTTTAGCGCTGCTCATCGTGGACTATATTGCTGTCATTGTTCATTTTAGTCAAACCATACAGTTTGAAAACGAGGCGCGGCTCCAACTAGAAAACAATGTTTTGATGCATTGGATGTGCTGAATGTGCATATTAAGGCAGTACAGGAGGAGGTGCACATTAATAATCCTCCAGGACTGTAACATGCTCATGTTTAACCCAAACAATGTGTCATGTGACTGCAGTTGGTTCGAATCAAGGTCAGAACACGTTCTCACCACAAATTAACCGCACCAGAGTTCGTTTGCAACCAGACCGAGACCACCTCTTCAAGAAGGTCTTGGTCCGGTTGTTTTGGTGCGCCTAAATGAACCACACATAGGGGGGCAAACAAACTTGAGTTCAACTGAACCGAACCAAACAAGGCAGGTGTGAAAGCACCTTAAAACCCTCCTTAACAATGGACACTACAGGAATTCTTACAAGGAGTACACAATTGGCACACAGGAGAGTATTCAGCTGGTTGCAAACTGTGATCCTCACCACTAGATGCCACTAAAACCTACACACTTCTCCTTTAAGGATGCTGTATGTAACCCTGGAGAATGACTGTTGGTTGTTAAGTCTCAATCCCAGATGGTCAGATACCAATGCTTTGGGTTGGTGGTTTGGTCCAATTACCAACCAGAGCGTCGGTATTTGGAAACCTGGGAATGAAACTCAACTATCAGCTATTTTTTTTCCAGAGTTACATACAAGGGGTCTCATTCATTAAACATGAAGAATGAATTGTTGTGTAAACTGTTCGCAGAAGGAAATGTACGCATATTTCGGCATTCATCAATGTTAGTAGCTCCGATATTTTCGTAGGTACTAATAAAATCTACACCTGCTTCTGACTGCTCTTAGTGCTTATATAAATAAGATACTGTACGTAAATGTTTCTTGTCATTATTAGAAATTAAAATTTTAATTAATTTTGTGCTCTGTTATGTTCACAATACACAGATGCCTTTGAAATGTTAAAGTTAAACATGGCAAGAGATTAGAAATACAACACACTGAGCTAAATTAGTTGGTCTTAGCAAATTTAAGCTTCAGATTTGGGTTCTTAAAAACACGAATAAGTTATTTAAATCAACTTAATACAAAATTGGAAAACGCTCCTCTGAAAAATAAAATAAATGAGCGCGCTCCTCCTCGGCGCTCTGGATGCACCACAGCCCCCAACTGCATGCCTTTTTTGTTTCATTTATTTTTTAGTGAATCACACTGGGAGATGTAAACATTATTTCAAATTGAGTTTTAGTTTAATAAGACTCGTGGGCGTGGAAAAGCAATTCAGCGTCTGTTTCCGCTTGCGCCGGGCAGCTGGTGAATCTAAATCTGGCTGGAGAGAGATGGCGTGATTTTACGCCAGACTAGCTTACTTGTTGTTGGGTCATTGCCTACATTAGACTGCCTGTATTAACATTAATAGTGGTTTAATGTCACAACAGAGACAAAGAATACCGAGTCTCAGAGCAAACACAGCCTTTACCTATTGTATCTGGCCATGACAGCAGATGAGTAAGACCTGATGACGCAATGCAGGGCGCTAGATTTTGAAGAGGGAGGGGCAGTTGTCACGCAACAAGGCACTTTTAAGTGAGAATTGATGCCATACAATTTTATTTAATACATTATTAAAAAAGAAACTAGTCACACCACTACTAACAGAAGAAAATAATTGTTCTTCCCAACCCCACTTCACCTAAAATAATGTCAGCGTTAGAAAAGTTTTTTTTCTCTCTCTCTGGCTTTTTGTCTTTGCGGCATGTTCACAGGTTGACAGGATGCATCTATCCATGGTAATTATCACCTCCATATATGGCTGTCACTGGCTATTCATGGGTGGGGATGTATGCTAATTGCTGAGTAGCAGGAGTGTGCTGTCAATTTACGATTGATTGGCATTCATGAACATGCACGCATGAATACGATCAAATACGAGTTTTCCGCAGCGTTCGTGAATCCAGTGTAGGTTTTTTGTACCGAGGGTTTTGTGTGAATCCATGGAAGCACATTGCATTCACTGAATAAATAAAAAAAATGACACATTATCTCGAAATTACGAGATCTTAAATCGTAATTACGAGATCTCAGAATTACGAGATCCCGATGTCATAATTACAAGATCTTATATCGTAATTACAACTTATCCCAGTGGGCTTCCGTAGTCTACAGATATAATGCTTTTATTTTGAAAAACGTTGACCAGAAGTACTGTCCTTGTGTTTCTTGGTGGACTCACTTTATAAATCAGCTAACGTTAACATTATTACAGTATGAGCGAAAGGCCTTATTTTAGTACGACATCAGGATCTCGAAAAAATGTGTCGATTTTTTTAATTTATTAAGTGAATGCAATGCGCTTCCGTACAAATCTACTCACAGATATTAACTAACATTTGATGAATAAGACTCTTTATCGTATCATCACATCTTTAATATGCCGCTGTTTTATCTGCGTTTAATAAGAAAAGCAAGGCGCATTCCCTAAAGTAGCTATTTTCCTTCTATATGACAGTTGTGAAGTATTTTAAGGTGGACATTTTCTAAGTTGCAGTTCAGCTCCAATGATAATAATAAAAAAACACTTATATTTCACAATGTTGTCATACTCTCTGTCAGAGTAAAAAATGATTTAATAGCCATTTCATACTGTTGTACTTTATGCTATAAACTTGTAGAGTTAAATTTTTTTGAAAGGGCGACATGCACCACCTTATTTTGCCCTTAAAAGCCCCGCGTATGACCAGGTGAGAGGTTTGAATGTTGGAGTGAGTACTTTATGAACTGCTGCTGTTCATATTCACTCCTGTTGGTATATTTTTGAAGCCTTCACACTGTTGTCAGTGAGGAGAAAAATCAATTTCTAAAGAAAAATCAATGCCAATTCCCTTCCCTCTGGGCTTGTCTCTGGCTTACAGTATATGGAACAAGTGCAATGGAAATAATGATCTTGTTCTTGTGGCTACACTACCACAGTTTTTTGACCGTCTGAAAGTGCTCTTGAGGTCTCCTGTGGAATAGGCTCTGAGATTTGAGTTGGCTCAAATTAGTGTAAATTACCCCAACTCTTCCCTCTCTTGCCTCAGTCAAAAGTCCCTCTCCTATCTCCAACTGGTGCAAAGTGCTGCAGTGAGGCAGGAGAACGAGACAAGATCACACAGCCAATCAATTTAAACATTTCAGCCCCTTTATGCTGATTACATTTTCTTATATGACTTTTAAAAATCCACTCGTGAATTTGAGGCCAGATTGGCCCCAGCTGCAGGTACTTTGTTTTTAACTTCCTGTGACACAGAACACATCATTAAATCTTAAGCCTTCCACAGTTGTGCTATGTAAATCAAGGGGAAAAGGTGATCAAGACTTTCTTAATTAGGCTATATGAATTTTGCAAGACGAGGCTGATAATAACCGGCGCTGAAATACATATTCAAAAATCTGTTATGGTTATGGCTGTTGTTGTTGTAGTAGTAGCAGCAGCGGAGGCAGAGGTTGTCTCCTGTTTGAAAATGACTTTCTGATACACGTGGCTTTTACACAGTAAGAGCATAGGGGCTCCAACATGAGCTGGAAAGTATTGATGTCAACATATTTTATGTATTTTTTTTTTTCCTGGAAACGCCAACAAATTAATATAGAATGTGCATATGTTTGTAACATGGACTCCTGGCTGCGTGGAGCAGTGTTGATAAAACACAATCTTTCTGCAGAGGGCAGCTGTGAAAGCCACAGGGAGCAAATAAACAGATTCATGAATACAATGCATACTCAAACAAATAGCACCATCTTCTGAATACCGAAAACAGTAGCAACTACCTCCTGCTTTGATTTAGTGCCACTACATTTATTTTCACCTATTTAAATTCCACTCTTGCTTTGTAATCACTGTGGAGATGCTTTCTCCTGTTCTCTTCTTAAATGTCGGAGAAATATTATACAATTTATGCACCCAAACACAGCCTTGTTTACCCAAGGATGTTTTTTTGTTCTTCCTTCTTAGGCTTTATAATATTATTTTGCCATCAAGCTCGCAGCTATGTTTCAGTCTTTTGATATGTTGACAGTTTATGTGGGGAGGAAAGATAAGAAATAATTTTGGTTTAATTGAGTTGAAGACCTAATGAATGTTAGGCCACACTTATCTGTCCTCTTTTGAAGCAACAGTTGATGCTATCTTCACTTCTCTCTATTCCTCCCTCCCTTTATCTGCTCCATTCTTCCTCTCCCTCTGTCCCTCTCTCTGCCTCTCGCTGCTTTAATCACAAGGGGGCTACAGGCAACTTCGGATGGGCCGTGGCTGTATTGCTGTCATAGTATCCCTCCCCTCTCAGCTCGTGCGGTGCCTCAGCCAGAGCTGGAGCAAGGACACAACCCCTTCAGGCAACCACCTCCCAAATCTGAAGGGATGAAGCACATGTTGCCACAGATAAACCACTGTGATCAATCTCATGGATGCACAGCGAATCAGTGGAGCGAAAGGCTTTGAAAATCAAGCCCTGTCCCTGATGTGCCCAGCAATGATTATGTGGTCAGTGGTGCCAAAGGCAACCAGCAAACATCAAGGAACTTGGAGCAGTGGGCCTGTCAGTTCTCAACACTAATTAAACATACACAAGTAGCCCAGTAATACGATGCCAACAGGGCAAAGGCTGACATCCTTTGGTGCTTAATAAGTTGAAAATCCTGATTGCCAGTGAAATTATTTTATTATTATGTAGTTATACATTTATCTCAAACATCAAGAGAAGGTTGTGGAGATTGAAGGTTGGGAGATGTGTTCATTTTGCTAGTGTGTCACCACACAGCACACGTTCGCCACTTTCTTAGCTGGTGTTAGCCAAAACACACGCCAACTATTTGACACAGTGTCCTACATTGATCTCTTTGTCACTAACTTCTTCAGAGCTCCAGCTGGAGCCTGGGAGGGCAGCCCGGTCTCATTCCCAACTTGTCAAATACCAACATGTTGTCCATGGACCTCCACAGCACAGACACACAGAGGCACCGTTAGCAGTGGTATGATATGCACCGGGTGGCAGCTGTTTCTGATACTGAGGGAAAATACCATAGTAGAAGGAGCAAGAAACTCTGTATCGGGTAGGTGGCGGTGGAGATGGGTGGGTCAAAGTAACTCTGTAGTTTCACTTTGGAGCCTGCTATTTTTTTCCTGTGTGACACCAAAAGTAAATCGAGTTATTTCTTTAACATCGTAGTGTGCTAGTATGTGTAGCATGCTATGTTAGTAAGGTATGACACAGGATGTGACATGATGCTTGTAACCATTAGTAACCATTATTATTTTACGTCAAACCGTGACATTGTTTTCTATACCTCACCAAGGACTTTTGTTGCCTCAGTGTTGTACATTTATTTTGAAAAGACTGTTTGCAGTTAACAAGCAGAAACTGTACACTTCCTGTGAAAACAGAAGTATATTTTGAAAAGACACAAAAGCATTTAACGAGCATAAATTGACACGCTGTCCCTGAATGTAAAGTGATTTAGAAGGGGTAGCTTGGACATTTAGGTCCCTGGACAAAGCATCAGTATTTGACAAGTTGGGATGAGAACATGTTACGAAGAGAGACTGTGAGTAGAAAGTTAAATTCTCCTGTGATGGGTCAGATGTGACTTGATGTCCCTGTATATATTGCCTTTAAAATGACTACATAAAATACAAAAACCATTGAGTTGCAAAATACATTTCAAAGCTACTTTGTCAAAGTCTGCAACAAAAACACTTCACTGTTAGATAAAATCAATACTGCACTGCTGAGACAATTGACTTTTTAGAGTCTATATACACTTTGAGCTAGGCTGGTTATCTTTTAACAGGATTTGTTTATCTGTTGTTACTTTTTTATTTAAATGATTACATTCAGCTGCTGCCCGATGTGCATAGAGGGGCAGTATTTCAATTAAATGTATTGAAAATATGTATTTAGTTACTTTTCAGTATTTTGTAATGTGTATTTTCCTGGACAGAAGATGATGTTATTTGTAACAAAATATTTTATGAGCTTGTATTTGAAATACTTAAAATACATTATCTAATATGTAATTTTATTTTCAAATACGACCCATTGTAATTTCTAGGTTTAAACTAAAGAAAAAATGCTCCACCAGTTAGCCTTATGACAGTCTTTGGCTAAAGCAAGCTGAATCAGGTGACATGTCCAGCATCGCAGTCATTGTAAACCACTGTATTTCATTTGTGTCTCTCCTTCTGTGGCTCCCAAAAAACCTAAAATATTATGTAATTTTTGTATTTTTAAATTTTAAATTTTAGTGCAGTCAGTGTGTGGTTTGACCCAGGGAAAATTGAAGTAGTAATCATTCAAGCTTTTTTTTTGTTAACTCTTGGGACATCCAAAGAACATATTAAAAGTATACCATTATATATTCAGTGGATCAAGGTAAATTCAGGGCCAATATGTCCCAGGATCACACAAAGAAGTGCATATGTCTGCCTCTGAACATGGTATTTTTATATAAGTTATGTCTAAACATTGGATTTTCAGGATGCTCTTTCACATATAACCATCAGATCTGACCTGTTCTGAATGTACATGTGCAGTTAGGTGGTACCTGTACCCCAAAATTACTTCTTTTTTTAAAAAATCAGAACAAATGAGTAGAATTAGGTCATAAAGCATATTTTCATTTAGTTTTCTGCACATGTTCATCTGCACAAATTTGTTTTTCCATGAAAGCCATGATGCACATCAGCACTCAGACTGAGACCTTAAATGACACCAAGCTTGAAACATGCCTTGGCTGTGGGCCTACATGTAATCTTCGCTCCATGTCCTCGTCCAGATGTCGTGTTGGCATATTTGTGCAAACATCTCGGCATCCTAAAAAGGCCATAGGGAGCAATCAAGTCCTTGACAGCATGTGCAGGACATGGCACCGCAACCTGACTTGTTATTGCAGCGCACGAACTTCAACAAGGATTGCTGCTCCTCAATCAAACAAGGATCAAGAAGCGGGGTCCTGGTTGGAATGGATCCTCCAGTGGTACCACGTTTTCCATCCATTCCTGAACCTGATGGTACACTCTGAAGCTGTAAAACATTGCACACAAAGATGCTGGCGTGTTGGTTGTGAGGGTGGATAGCTGTTTTGCTATAAGTCAACTTAGCATAGAAATGTTTCTCATTGAGAGACTCTGCTTGTCCATCATTTGTAGATCAGTATCACTGCCCTTTTCGATGCATCAGTAGTTTCTTGGTACAGATTGATAATCTGAATGATCGTTTACTTTGATCCCTTATAGGGCTGGGGCGATTCATCGACATAATTGACGTCATCAATTTTGGACATCAGGGATGTTCCTGGTGACTAATTTTCCTCCCGACTTAACGAAAATTTTAATTAAGACTAGTTGACTAGTCTAAAAGAAAAAGGTCTCAGCACGGTGCATTCAGGCTCAACATATTCCATTAACTTCCTGAAGCCTTTACTTTCAACAAAGTAAAGCAGAAGCATATTTTGACGGGTCATTGTCGTGATGAGCTGCATTATCTTCTCAGACCGGGCAGGATCAAAGGGTCAATGTGGCTAACATCGCTAGCAGTAGCAGCCGTCATTCTGTGCAGGTTAACATCCAAATGCTTGAGTTGAGTGTGGTTTTCATTTTCTAGATCAAAGTACTGCCAAACCGTGCTTGACAATAAGGACATCTCTCCAATTTCCAACCGTGCTGTTTTAAAACTACAGTCTACTCAAGCATTACTGCTGTCTGATGGCTCTGTAGCCCCCACTAGTGGTGGGCGGCTGCATGACAGTCAAGCTGCCTTGTACATGAATAAAACACTAACTGGTTTAACCGACAAATATTTCTGGTGCCGACAAGCAAGGGGGCGGACGTTTAACTGTTTAGACGGCTAATCGCAAGCATCCCTACTGGACATACATCAATTTGCAAAGTGTGTGTCAGCACATTGCAATTTAGTAATACCTGAGACACACTGCCTGCATGAGCAGCTCGTGACAACTACCTCACTGAACTGACGCAGCTTGCACACACTTTGTTATAACAGCAGCAGACAGCATCGTCCTGTTTACTTTTTGTCTCCGTCCAGGTATGACATATTAGGATTATCAACACACCGAACCGGTTTCTGTTTGTAATAGTCGTACTTGTCGTACTCGTCGTCCTCCGCTTATCCGGGTCCGGGTCGCGGGGGCAGCAGCCTCAGCAAAGAAGCCCAGACAGTCCTCTCCCCAGCCACTTCCGTCAGCTCTTCCG
>NC_065509.1:24999422-25045004 GCF_006386435.1 Epinephelus moara
GGGTGATGTATCCCTCCAGCTTGTCCTGGGGTGGCCCCAAGGTCTCCTCCCGGTTGGACATGCCAAAAACACCTCCCAAGGGAGGCGTCCCGAAGGCATCCTTACCAGATGCCCATCAACTGGCTCCTCTCGATGTGGAGGAGCAGCAGCTCTACTCCGAGTCCCTCCCGGATGTCCGAGCTCCTCACCCTATCTCTAAGGCTGAGCCCAGCCACCCTGCAAGGAAACTCATTTCGGCCGCTTGTACTCGCGATCTCGTTCTTTCGGTCACTACCCAGAGCTCGTGACCATAGGTGAGGGTTGGAACGTAGATCGACCGGTAAATCGAGAGCTTTGCTTTTTGGCTAAGCTTGTAATAGTTTGTAATAGTCACTTAAACTAATATTAACATGATTTCACCCAGACTATGTAACGGTAGAATGTCGAAACTTCGTTTTTGACCTTAAAAAAAGAAAGTTCCTCTAAATCCATGAAGGTAGAGTTGTAATATATAATGCAGGAGGGTGTAATTAAAAAACATTACTGTTGCAATTTCTTCTAGGTTGGGCTTTATTTGGAGTCAGGTAGACTGGACTGTTACTCCTAGTAATTAAATACATTTTCTCATACCACTATTTTTAATTTTATTTTGATACATTTGATGAGCAAGTATTTGTAACAAGATTTGTGCTTATGTTTGTGCTTATGTTGCAGCAGAGAAAAGAGTAAACTCAACTACTAAGATGTTGGAGAATCCAAATATTTTCATAATTACAAGAAATTAAGGAAATTAAATCAGCTTTAGCTCAGGCTAGCTGTGTCTATGTTTACCTTTAACTACTATAGCTGTCACTATGGTTTGGTTTTTACCTCTCTTTATAGTTCCTGCAGACTTTACATGCTGGAACACCTCATGAGACTATTAAATACATTGTTTGTGCTTTTCATATAATAAAATCTGACAGGCGTTGGACGCCATTATTCAAACTGACACGTTCTGCATTATGTTGCCCCCTCGCAGAGGTGAGAGGCGATTGAAATTATGATAGAATTACAGAAACATTTAAGCAGTTGTTTTTGAAGGCTGTTGAAGCCTGTCTTTGATTTGAATGAGCCATTATAGAACATGAAAGACACGTCAGTAACTGTAGTGTGACACTACTGGGCTCATGGTGATGATTTTGATGTGTGACAATAAAAAAAACTGTGTGAAACTTGTCACTGCCAGTCTGCTGGCTCTGGACAGACTTTATATTGGCATTGTCAAGCAGGACAGGTGCAACTTGACAAGTTGATTAACACTGCTATTAGCAAACCAACACCACTCTCCAACCATTGTAAACGTTGTTATGTTTCACAATATGGCGCATTATTGATCATAAAACATTTATGGATACCAGCTTTGGAGTCTAATGAATGTAAGTTTCGAAAACTGCCTGGTAATGAGAAAAAGACATCTACAGGCAATGGCGCCTCAATGCACAGGCTGAAGTCCCAGGCCTTGGGCTTTCCAACCACATGACAAGGGCCTCTCTAGAATATATATATATGTATATATATATATATACACACATATATATATATATTTGCATCACGGCCATGAACAATACCAGGCCAGGGAATTCACAGTGGTTTTCTTTGCATACAATAGCTATGATGTGCACTATGGTGTAGAATAAAATATACAGCATTATGAGAGGGCTTTCAGGATTGGTGACCCTTGCAGTTTAGCTGTTGCTGAGTTTCTAGTGCAAACAATGAAGCTTTCACATCCTCATAGTGCTCAGAAACAACATAAAAATATATGTGTATGTTGAGACTTAGATGACCAGGTCTCCATCCCGCCTTGTAAGGGAAATCAGGCTACTCTGTCTGCTACTGTGTAGTGAAGAAAAGAAAGGAGAAGTGGAGCAGGGAGCCAGATGAGACTGTAATTGAAAAGACTGATCTTCTCATGTTGCCGCTCTGGCACAGGCCTACTTGGCATATAACCTGGCTTTGTCTTGACTTATTGTTGACATAATGTCTTATGTGTACTGATCAGGAGGGAACTCCATCTACTATTTGACGCAGTCCATTGACATATGGCATTTTGTTACGGGAGGAATGGGCCTCTGAAACGTCTGTAGCCCCAAAATCTAGCGTTCTATTAAATAGACATTAGTAGTGGTCATCAATGTAATTATAGATATAGGTTACGAGGCTTCTGCCACACCGAAGAGTATGTTTAGAATGCAGTTGTCAGATTTCTAATCAGCCACAAAACTTCATTTTTCTTTATGTGTCAATAATGTTGTGATTAAATGGCAGTTATGCTGAGGCACAAAAAGAAAACTAATTCTGTCATTCATTTATTATTTTATTTTATTTTTATTAGCAATGACTCACTAAAAAACACCCAAGTTTGAGGGCCAAAATGGTCACTGGAATTGCAGCAGTGGGTCACTAAAAACACCTACAGACACCGCTGGAAAATCTCGATGTCTCTAAATGAACAACCGGTGTTTCTGTCCGTTAGTCTTGAACAGTTGTCTGCAGCTTGGCAACCACCTCACCATCCATCATCCCTATACCTCCAGATGACAAAGTCAGTCAATATTCATGTCCCTGTATAACAAGAAACGCCGCCATTTAATAGCTGCTTCTAAACATTCTAGTCAATGTACCAGGAGCCTTTAAACCTATACCCATATCACTTGTAACCACTACTAACGCCTTTTTAATAGAGTGACAACGTTCAAACCAGAAGTGGCTAATGTAATATTAAGGTGCTTATGTCTATGGGTGGTTAATCTCTTGAAATGTAACATCTGGAACAATATTAATTTTCAGTATTAGTAAGTGACTTTATTGCCAATTGACAGACTTTGTGATTTCACACCACTTCATCTGACACAAACCAAGATGAATGAAAAGCTCTGACAGGGTATTATCAGCACCATCTTTAACAAAACTAATAATAATTCTAGTACAAGAGGGTGATTAAGAAAAATAATTACTTCCTCCACATTTGGTTATACCCCCGTCTCTATTCCCTATCCCACTGACAAAAATCACTTTCTACCTTTTAGTTAGCTCCAATGCTCTTGTAAAGCCAAGAATATTGTTTCCCCAAAACACATACTTTTTACCCAGATTTTCTTTGTGGAGAAAAAGAGAGGGAAAAGTTGTTGTATCTATACGCTACATGTTGCTCTGAATGTCAAAATCTAAACTATGAGATGATTCCCAGTCAGCTCCAGTTACCATATAACATATTCTGGGGAGCGTGTGAGGCCCTGAACATACTTCAAATGATCCTCGACATAATCTTGGAACAGCAACAGAATCTGAAACTGATGTCTGCCAGACTCTTAAGACTTAGCTAAAGAATACCCATGGGCTCTCTGAGCACTTGACATTTTGAAATTTGTAAATTTCGGTTTTGTATATATTTTTTTAATATCAAATGGCAGTTTTAGCATTGCAGCTCAATCAAACCCATCCTCCAGATAAGCATTTGCTCTTCCTGACTCCTAATCTTTATGGTGAGGGCTACTTTTAAAAGTCAGAAGGGTTTTAGAAATCATCCTCCCCTTCAGAAGCCTCCCAGAACTTATGGATGTTATTAGTGCAATATGCATTAATATGCAATTTATTCCAAAAGCTGTCAAAGTAAATATGGAGAAGTTTTCTGTTTCTCTGATCATTTTACCCCCAGTTTCAGAGCTTTTCAAGGATAAAACATAACTAGGGCTGACATATTATCATTGCAGTAAATATCCTATGTTATGATAATCCTAAATGAATCAATAAATGAAAAAATAAACAGATACATATGCACCTAAACCCCAGCAGTCACAGCTTTCCAGATGGTGAGAAAGGTGTTTTTTTCCAGTATCATTAAGGGTATCATTACATCTCTGTACCGTCTGTAAAACATTTGTTCAACTGTTAGTGAATGCAAGTAGTTTTTACTTGAAAGGTAACCAATTGCATCATGAGTCTACTGGCAGCTATGGCCTGTCGCTCGTGATCATTCCCTGCGTGTGGGTGAGCTGAGGACCTGTGGATCCAAGACAGAGCCAACCGCGGGATGAAGCAAAGTAGTGCAATATCATCTATCATCCTCATTCACACTTTGTCAGATACCCACCTGCACTGTGAACACACTGTTGTTCTGTGATGATGCTGACCCCGTGGTTAAGTAAGGCTAACATTGTGTGATGTGTTTTGGGATTTTTTCCCTTGATCTGGTGATGCCGCCCGCATAAATTAGAGATGTGTTCCACGGCTCCTCAACAGAAGCCCTCGCTGGCAGCCCTCCAGCTCAATCACATTGATTTTCCATAACAATATGAAGAACACTGTTCACTGCCGAGGATTAATGAATTGCATCTTCAGAGTCACTTTGGCATTCCTAATGAAGGTAGATGAATTTCCCTGAGCAGGCCAGCTGTGTTTGAATTGGTGCTGACTGTGCCAGGGCACATCCATGGCGAAGCCGAAGAAAAAAATACAAATATTCCGCAGACTCATAAATCTTCCTTTGGTCTGTCAGATAATTTTAGTAAAAACATATGATTCAAAGTGTGACATTTATCATCATCAGGCCGAGGGCCCTTCATCCTGTTTCTTCTCCCTCCTCTTTTCTTCACCTGAAATGAACATGTTTGTTGGTGGTGGAATCAATTTAGAAAACATTTCTGACATTTGTCTATGGCTGAACCGTCAGTAAAATTATGATATATGACAATGACGTGTTATGCTATATGATTATCTTATTAAATCCATGTACTGAGGTTAACGTATCTTATGTCATATTCAAAGGCATGTTAATCGGACAGCCATAGTTTTGTGAAGACAATGGTGGAGAAGTTAACTATTGCTTTATAGCAATTAAAAAATAATTGATTAAGAAGCAATTGTCATGTACCGCATCAATAATATTAATAGGTTTTCAATGCAGTGAGTCCCTAGAACCTAAAGGTGGTCATTTAGGTGGGTCCCAAGGAAACTGAGTGGGTCTCCAGTACAATTTCAGCTTTTTGACAATCTGTAGTGTTAAACTCGTGTTTGATCTTCAATGGTTATAATTCTGGCTATATTCATCTATGTTAAAAAAGTATCTAAAAACTAAACAAATACAATCCAACATCTGAAAACCTTAACAACAAAACCATAGACTGTATCTTTATACAATCTATGTACAAACATGCATATACAAATACCACATCTTGAGTTGATCAAGTAAAGCAAATGTGATATGTGTTTGTATTACTGTATGTGATTAACCTAAAGAAAGATAATTTCTATGGATAATCTATTAAAAATCTTAAAAAGCTGTTGTACAAATTTATCGATCCAACATTTTGAGACGTAGGATTTGCTTTATCTCTTTCTGTCTGAGGAGGTTTTATGTTTTCCTTTCACTCATTGATACTATGAACCACAAAAACATTCTGTTTCTATGCTATGAGCAAAACAGGATCTTGTCCTGCACGAGACGCATGATATATATGGTGAGGAAATGGCGGCTGCCCATTAAAATATGTTTATGACAGTGAGTTAACTGCGTCATTTCAGCTTTGACTGCCCCAGGGATGCAGAACGCATACCTAGCATGTCATTAGTTTTCAAGGTATTCGGTCATAAACCATAAAATTGGACAAAAATCTGGTAACAGAGCCAAATAAAAAGGTAAATGATCTCCAAAGTTATAAAAGTACATCCTCAGGGGAACATGAATGTATGAAAAACGGCAATTCCTCTAATGGTAGTAGAGATAATTTGACTAAAACTAGTATTACTGCATGTTCCTCCATGACCCAGTCAAGTTACAGTTAGTTTATGTCCATGTAGGTCCAGTCATATGTATCCATGATAGTTTGCAGTGCTTCATATACAGTTGTTGCTGCAAAAAAGCTGCATATTCTAAAACATGGATGCTTCACACACATCTTCAACCCAGTAGCACAAAAGATCTAAGAAATAAGCACAGTGATGTCACAGTGAAGGTGACCTTTGGCCTTCTAATATAAAATGTCATCACTTCATAATTTTATCCTATTAGACAACTAAGTGAAATTTTGTTGCAATTAGTGAATGAATTCTTGAGTTTCTTGGTTTTCTGAGGTCACAACGACCTTGACCTTTGAACCCTAACTTCTAATCAGTTCATCCTTAAGTCCGAGTGGATGTTCATGCCAAAGTCATGCCCTTGCTCATGCCCTTTTTAGGATATTGCATCCAAAGGAATGAATTGGACGGAGGGTCACAGTGACCTTGACCTTTGACCCCAAAAATCTTACCAGTTCATCCTTGAGTCCAAGTGGACATTTGCATAAAACTTTGAAGACATTCCCTCAAGGTGTTCTTGAGATATTGCGTTTATGAGAATGAGACAGACGCAAGGTCACAGTGGCCTTGACCTTTGAACACCAAAATCTAATCAGCTTCTAATCATTGAACATTTGTGCAAGACATGAAGAAATTCCCTCAAGGCATTCTTAAAAGATTGTGTTCACGAGAATGATTCAAGGTCATGGTGACCTTGACTTTTGACACCCAAAGCTAATCAGTTTATCAACGAGTCCAAGTTAAAGTTTTTGACAAAATACAAGAAATTCCCTAAGGGCATTCCTCAGATATCATGTTAACGATATGGACGGAGAGCATATTAAAAAAAGAAAAAGTCAAACTCATGGTGGCGCTAAAGGAAATGTCGGGAATAACCAAAGTCTTTAAGATACATTTTCTGTGGACCTTTAATATCTGTAGAAAATCTAATGGCAATCCATCCAATATTTATCAACACGTCTCTCTGAAATACAAACATTAACCTCATGGTGGCGATAGAGAAACAGGCAGGGGATTACCTTAGTCAGTGCAACTTATCTTCTGGGCACCATGAATGTCTGTACAAATATTAATGGCAATCCATCTAATCTTTGTCAAGATATTTCAGTCTGGACCAAAGTAATAGATTGACCAACAAACCGGCAATGCCTTCCATACAGCTTTGGCTAAAGAGAGGAAGTGGGAAGTGTCCTGAGGAAGATCTTGTCTTGAAAAGAGATAAAGAGAAGTAAACTACTTATCTGGAGCCTTAGAGTGTGCAGACCTCCTTTGTGCCCTGCTAAAAAGTGGAAGTGACCTGATTCAACCCGCTGCCGAGAGTTTAAAATATCTCAGAGTAAGATTGGTTTTGAAGCATATGTCTCTTGATTCCCACCGCCGCAGTTTCAAGACATTTAGCAGAACAACTTATTACCAAGAGGTTCATGCATTTTTCTTTGTGATGAATAGATTAATGAAATGGAAATGAAAAAAAAACTTGCTTTGACACAACTGCCTAATAGACTGGGCAAGAACTGGAAAGGAACTATTTTCAGTCTTGATATTAAAGAACATCCAACATGTTGGATTGAACTGCCTCTGTGGAATATGCAAAGACGTACCTGTTTTCCATTTTTCTCCCAGACGAAACATTCAGTTCAACACTTTAATATATATTTAAGTCAGCCTTCATATAAAGTGATACACCAATTTGCCCACATGTGGCAAAGCAAGGAGGGAATAGTTTGCACCAATCATCCCCACCTCGGACTGAATCTGTTTGTGTTGTCAGATATGAAGGTCCTGCGGGGCAATTGCGGAGGGTCGGCCGCCTCCAACTCCCATCCTCCCCAGCTGATTCTGATAATTAATTCACTGAATCAGAAATCTCTGCCTGACATCCATTCCCATTTCAGACCACCAGTTATGTGAACATTGACTCGGGAATAATCATTTGTTGAACTTTCACACCAGCTTTCTTGATAAGCAAACCTTTGAATTATTTTTCTGCTTGGCTGTCCCTGTGAAATAGCTCTTGGCTAATGTAAGCCTGTTTTCAGATACAGTGAGCTGGATCTGTGGCTACGGGAGCGGGACCGCTTTGCCCACAAACACTGATCTGGTGGGGTGAAGAAGTGCTGTACAAGTTGCATTTTAATCGACATATACTGAAGTAAAAAACTCCAGCCTTACATAGTGGAGCTGTTGCTGCCTGAACAGCAAGCGCTGGCAAACAAAGAATTTATTTTTGCATTTTATGTTTTGTTTTGTGATGTTCTTTCTGTAGTGAAATGACTCTCAACCTCTCACAAAGTCTCTCTCAGTGGTGAGAGCGTGCTTCAGTCGAGAGACACGGAATAGGGAGACAACGACAACAGTGAAACAATTGTGTTTTCCTCAATGGAGCTTGACCACATCAGCCTCTCTGTGGGTTAAGGAGATACACAGGACACTAATTCAAGTGCTACAGAAACACAAATAAAAGGCACAGATAAAACTCCTCTTTCACAATATCCCCTTTAATCTCTGTGTACTCCTGTTTCAGTAGGAATCACATGATACAAGCAATGTGCAGGTTGTATTTCACTCACATTGACACGTTGCACGAATCCATCTCTGTCTACACCTCTCACGTACACACACACAAACACCCCTGCCCTCACACTCTCAGATTTTTCCAATATTTTCTGCAAACGTGGTAAAAGCATTTGAAAAAAAAAAAAAAAAGAAATACAGATAATACAGTTCTAAATCCAATTTTAACCTAAAAATGTAAAAATGCTTTTTAAACAGAAAGCAAGCGAGATGGACCGGGTGGCCTGTTTGAGTATGTAAGTAATTTGATTCCTAACAAGCATGACATCACTTGCAAGCAGCTAAAATAAAAGGGAGAAAACATGGAGGAGACCTGCATGGAGGCTTCATCCCTAGTCACCCAAACTGGCTGGAACCAGCATGAAACATTGCTCACAGGGAAACAAGATGAGGCACGGTTGGAATTGAAGGCAAACAAATCGACTCTCCACACTTGCATATGCTGTGTTTCTCTGCCACGGACGTGGACGCGCCCCCGCGTGCGCGCAGACATACAACATGGGAGAAAACAAGGGGGGGACAGCTCTGCCCGAGGCCACCTACACGATACCCTGAACCATGTGTGCCTCTTTGTGCCAGCTTTGAAATGTCTAACATTCAGGTCAGAACAGGGAAGTACATCTATCTTCTCTGTGTCAGGGCCCAGCATTGATGGATGACCTGGCCTGTTGAGTTGTGGTGGCCAGGTGACAGAGCTCCATTAATAAACAGATTGCAGGGCTTCTCTCCTTTGTGTGCCATCAACAAGAGGTGCTCTTCTTTATTATTTCCGTGCCACAGATAATAAATACTCATAAACCTAATGACGCCTGATTACTGCTGCAATCTTTGGCTCATTAGGCTGATTAGCTGCAATTGTGCAACTCTGTGGAAGCCGGATGTTTAAAAATACACTCCTGGTGCTTTGTGTGTGTATGTTTTTGGTTAAATGACAGATATACTCTGCAGCTCCCTCTGACTGAACACTCGGCACATCTATTTGTTATCATTAATAAAGAAATGACACCATCGTCTTAACACGTACACACCACACGTTGAACCTTAAACCCTCGCAGGGCTGTGTTTGTTTGCTTTGCATCGGCAAGGGTGTGCTATAGTAAAACACTTCAATCATGTTGCCTCACATAAGCTGCTCTGGTGCAGGCATGTCTCTTAATTTACAGTCCTTGGTGGTGGAAAAATGTCCTTCAATGTCAGTGTGAGCGTTCTGTGTCCACAGACAAATCAACAGAGCGGGTGGAGTCACTGACCCCAATAATTTAGTGCATTACTCTAGACGTTTTCAGATGCCGCGGAAAGTGCCCATTTTTCCCAAATCGAGCCTTGGCCCCTCCTGTTTATTACAGGTTTGTGACCCACGCTGGGCCCTGCTGAGCAGGGGTGGAGGAGGGGGGTGGTGTTACAGCAAACAGGGGTCGTAGCAATGACACCATGCATCTCACCATCAAACAAAACAGCCTGAAACCCGTTAAAGGAAGTAAAACTTCCTGAAATCCCTGAAGCAATACCTTCAGAGTCAGCAAGTTGGAATCGCCGGATGTTATGAGTAAAAAAACAGGGCAATATTTTACAATGTCTCTTGCAAAGTAATGTAAAATCTATTCTTTTTTTGCCTCTGGCCTAAATGCGCCTCTCCAGTTGGATTTAACCTGGTGGAAAAACACAATAAATGTGCATGTTTAAATTCATAAATATACTGAGTGAATACAATATACAATAAAGTTTGTAAGCATCACTTGTTAAAGTTTAATGTGGCTATTTTCTCTCCAGAGTCATCACAACCAATCAGACATTCAGTGTAACCTGATCGTTCCCCAAATAAGGAGCAGGAAATGAGGGTTTAACATTTTGACAGTGAGCATATCAGACTGTCATCCATGTGCCAAAAATGTGTTAATGCAGGTGACACTGTGTACAGTCTAATATAATTGCTGGTATTTTTTGAAGTACTGAAGGTATGGTGTATTTCCGGGCACCTTCGACTGAGGCAGGCAGATTGATTATGTGTTATATCTTAATTACCAAAAATATATTCATTTCTCACCCACTTTGCGGTTCGTTTCTATTCAGGTGTGATATGCAGGCAATTACTTTTTTTTATGTGTGAGGCTAGTTTCAGTCCAACTTTGTCACGAGCATCGGACACTGGGGCTGCAGTCGTCATTTTCAAGTTGCTCTGTTGTATATTACCCGAAGCACGCTGTGAAATCCTTGGCCTTATTACTCTCTCCTCCAATACTTAAGATGCTAACAACAAACAAGTGAAGTAAGTGCCAAACCAGGATTGCCGATGCTGGCTGCAAAAACCCAATTCCCTATCACTGCCTCCTTGACTACAGTAAAAAAAAAAAAAACTGTTCAACACAGAAACGTTGAACTGCTTCAGCTGCTTGTGTGTGTGTGTTCGTGTGTCGGCGCTGTTGGCGTAGTAAACAAATCATTAGCTGCAAAACCTGATAAAAAAGTAATCTAGTCCAATCAATTTAAAATCACATCTGTAGCAATGCAGAAAATTGACACGAGTGCACCAGTGAAGGGAGACGCAAGTGTCTAATTTTGTCACATATCTAAACATCTCTTTGCGCTAACAGAGAAACAACATGATGACAGTTCCTCACCGAGGGTAATAAAACCATTTCAGTGACAACAATGGCTTTTTATTGTATCTTTCAGCGAGGGGGGGCTCTGAGTGTCTCTGTTTATGCATGGTGGAGGAGGAGAGTGAATAAGGGATGGCAACATTGATCTAGGACCCCAAGGCTTCATTTTCCCATGGAGACAGCATGGCTAATTAGGCTAGCATGTTGCCTGTTCCAGCACAGCTGCAGTGAGAGATTAGACAGACAGAAGCTGCCAGCTGTTACTCAGATGCAGTATCACTGACTAATTGAGACCGGCGACTGTTCATGGAGCAAGGCCCATGCCGGTCGTTCGCATCCCGTCGTTCATAATGTGTCCAAAGTATATCATCCAATGATAAGGTTAATCAATGGGACTGCTGCGGAACAGAGGACCTGATTAAAATGTAAATACCCCAAATGTAAATGACTCAATTGAATCATGGGAAATTACAAGGTTTCCTCTTGAGATCTCTTAGACTTTGTAAATGGTTCTGGGTTTTGCGAATATCAAAACAGACTGTCAGTGCTGAAAACGCTTTGGACAGACGACGATGTGAACTATGCTGGGTCATCTCTTGGCTCGTGCTGTTGCTGACATGAGCTGACACTTAAAATCAGAATCAGCTTTATTTGCCAAGGACGTTACACAAGGAATCAGGTTTCTATTGTTCTCACACACAGTTCCAGGAGTAATGGAACAATCAGTAAGAAGCCAACATCAATCATTAAAAATTCATGTAAGTGGTAGCATTTGGTACCAAAACCCAGTGCCAATATGGCAGTGGTTCCCATATGACAAATACCTACCAGACCGAATCACAGACTCCGATGCTTCATTTTGGTGTCAGATGTGTGCGTAGGGAGCGTGTGGTTATAAAAAGAAGAAGAGAGCATGTGTGTGTGACGGTGAAGCATGACAGCAATCAGAGCAGAGAGTATGATATTAACATGGCAGTGCGATGTGTGCACAGTTTAGGCTATTTTTCTGGGAATAAATGCTACGACTCCTTACAGCGCCGGACCTAGCACATTCGGCACCCTGGGCAAGATCCCCTTTTTATACTTATTGTATTTATTACAAACAAAAGCTCATTAGACATCAACACAAATAAACATCTCAGCAAAAAAACAATAATGATTAGTAGAAGTAGTGGTATACCTTTTTTAGTCTTCCAATTACTCAAAGCACTTTTTACACTGCGTCACATTCATCCATTCACACACTGGTGGCCAAGGCTACCATACAAGGTGCCACCTGCTACTTACTGTAGTAACCATTCACGCACCTATGGAACGGCCATCGAGAGCAGTTTGGGGTGAAGTATCTTGCCAAAGGATACTTTGACATGCGGACTGGAGGAGCCAGGGATAGAACCGCCGATCTTCCGAATAGTGGACAACCTGCGCTACCTCTGAGCCACAGGTACCCCAAACAATGAAAGAAATACGGTATGTGCAAACTCAAATTTCAAATTCTTTCTTATTTTTGACCACACTCTGGATGGCCTAATCATTTTCTCTTCTCTAATGCGCTCCACATTTACTCAACTCCACCATACCCATCGATGCTCTAGCATTAGTTATTAGGATCGTTTCTCCCTTATGACTGTAATTAAAAAGAAAAGAAAATAGGGGGGGGGGTGATTTTGACACCTACACCACTGGGTGGCACTGGTGGCATGTGGCTGCAGATGTCACCTATAGGAGTATCCTCCACTGATTTCACAAGCCAGGCCAAGTTCCTGTGTCTTGCTTGCCACCTGCTAATTAAAGTAAAGGGGGTTAGCCCTGAAGTTAGCAAGCAAAGATAGCCTCGTACTGGAGCCTAATCAGGCTCACTTAAGGTGGACTGTTAAGGTGGATCAGCTATTCTCATTGTAGTGATAATCTCAGGCGCTCCTGAACAGACAATGGATAAATGTCTGTCTGCTGAGTCTCTCCTGAGATGGGGAAACGATTGTTGATCCCAACTTAAAAAAAATTGCGGTCAATACTGCTATAATGGTTGTTTTAGTTGGGCAAGGTTTTATTTATTATGTGAATTTGTTACTGTATTCATCCAGATCTATATATTTAAGTATACTTCAAACCAGTGGTTCCCAACTGGTTCAACCACGGGGTTCAGATTTCTCCTTAATTATTAGTCCAAGGTCCATGCAGTTTAACATGTCGTCGGGCCACTTTGCTGTCTCTGTCAAGTAACTAGTAGTAGTAGTCTTTTAGTGGCTCACTCTATAACAGGAAACAGCACTCGAAAATTAAAGTTTTGTGCCGAAAATGTACTGTACTTCAACATAAAATGTCTTTTACCAACTTGACATGTGAGTCAATTGCGGTCCATGTAGAAAGGACCCACGATCCAACTTTTTTGACCCATGACCCACCAGTTAGGAACCGCTGCTTTAAACTGTTTAAAGTTAATATATTGTTCAATTTCACATTCAAAATTGCCTTTGCAATAACGATGCTGATTGCCGTTTTTGTGCTTTTATTTTTAGGTGTTGGTTCAGGCACCATTTTGGCACCAATAGCATTTTAAAAGTATTGTTTCAACACCAGTTTGGAAAAAATCCAAAATGCTACCAACCCTAGCCATGGGTGTCCATCATCTCATGGTTCATCAAGGACATTTAAGAAACTTAGTCAATCTCAATTTTCATACACTGTTCTCAGGAAGTGTTGAGCAATCCTTGGTTTTTCTTCAACTTGCCAGGTAAGTTCTACCATCTGTTGTTTTATCCTTTTGGAACTCAGTAGGGAAGTCCAACAGAGCCTATTGAGACTGCTGGGTATGCTGGATGTCCTGTGAGATTCCCACATGCAAGTCGGGGATTGGATAGCACCTGGATATTATTTTGAATTCTGAAAGGAAAAGGAATTCTGTGTTCAACTGCCATAAAACCACAGTCTTGAGAAGTATCCATAGGAGCTCAAGACTCACTTTCATAACTCATCATGACTGGCGTGTTTGGTGTTTTTGTGGTAATATTAAAATGTGGAATTCTGCAATAAAATTCAGCAGATTGATCTGAGGTAAGGATAAGGAGTTAATCTTTTATCAACATAAAAATGTGTTTAAAAAGACACGGTGTTAGTTTTATGTTGTGATTCACATGGTATAATTGTGTACTGTGATGAGCCTGAGTGCAGTCTGTTGCTTCACAGGTTATCAGGACAGAAGGAGTGGAAGGATGACAGAAAATGCAGCTCTCTATCGGATAAACTATCCTCTATATAGCCACATATACTGAGCAAACTAGTAGATAAGACACACGTGCGCACACACATATACGCATCTCGCTCAAACCACTTGCACTCCACTCCCTGTGCACCTCCCCTTCTCTTGACAAACCATCATGTACAATCCTGCCACTGTATAGTGCTGTCAGAAGCCAGCCAAAATAATCTCTTCTGCAGGGGAATTTAACTCCATACCTTCTGGCACTGTGCAGCGATGCAATTTAATGCCTCCTGTGATAACTAATGGAAGAAACTCTTAAAACTTCAGAGCTTATAATAAGCTTGTCAGCTTATCATATTAGGCATGTGAGCTTATAACATTAGCATTTAAATGTTCCCGGGTATACAGTAATGTGATTGGAGGGCTTTGCCATTTTGACATTGCCATTGAGGAGAGAGAGGGAGGCGGAGAGACACGGGGAAGAAAGGGGCGACGATGCTGTCGCGAGGCAGCGTCGAGGACAGTTAGATCACGCCGTGAGATTGTTTACAACAACTGGGCGACGAATGGATTCACAGGTATTTCAATGTGCTGGAAATTAGTAAACTGTAACAGCTCCGTGCTCTGGCTTCCTCCTGCTGCGGGGAGACATGCAGGTCAGGTGGACGAGAAGCTGTAGCGCTTAAAGCTATGACTGTGAGTGTGGGTGTTTGTCCATCTTAGTCTCTGTGACGGACTGGCTATCACTTTAGGGTGTTCCCTTGAAGGAGTCAAGTAATATTCTAAATTTAACTATTGAAATGAAGTTCAAGTGTTCTTTGCTTTTGGCCCAAAGCATGTTAGAAAAGCACCCCGTCCTAACTCTACTTCATAAATATTGCACTGGATGTGATCAATAAGGACGGAGAGGTAGTGTGTTATAATACTATGGATATTTTTTAGCTGATAGCCAGACTCTCTCCTCTGGCACCAAGCTGAACTGCAACAACAGCAAAGTTCATCTTGCAAACTTGATTTTCTTACATAACTTCTCAACACATTTGTGAACCACTTTGCAGGTCACAGACATTGCGGCCTTTATTATTTCAGTCGGACGCTTATAAACAAGACATATCTGTTCGTTAAGGATACAATTTATGCTCGAGGGAAATACTACAGCGCAGTCCGGGATAGAGACACGGATTCACAAAGGTTTCACCCTGACGGAAAAAAGTCAATTAAAAATGTAAGTCATGAAATGACAAATCTACTTAACTTGACCTGCGCTGTAGGCCTCCCCCACTGTGATCTGCCATGCAGTAGAGAACTCTATCGGCATGTGTAAATGTAGATTATGTGGTAGTGATTTAAATGTATCCGACTTTATTACCACCATTCTCTCCTTAATGGTTTCCACATTATTTGTTTATTCTAAAGGTCATGCCAACAAGTATGTTTCGCATTTATTCACAGCTTCTGTCCCGAGGCAGGATCATTCTTGAGTCATGATCCATGTCCTCCATACGATACATACCAGCCTTAAGACATAACACAGGATCTATGCAGCCTTGCAAAAAAAAAAAAACTTTAATTGCCTAAGACAAAAAAAACTGCTGTTTTATGTATACAGTTCACCTCTCTGCTACTTATCTCATGCCTTAAACATGACTGGATTCACCAGTTCATCTAACGATGGGCGATCTTCATCCCACCGTGCTATAAAGACTCAAGAAATTAATGATCGCCTCGGCAAAATGTGGAACCAAGCAAGTGAGCAATTTTAGGATTGACAGAGATTATTAAACAAAACTAATTATAGTCATTGGTACAGAACAATAATATCCTGCATACTAAAGTATTAATGCGGGAGATTAAAATAGGCCTATCCATTAAAAGACATGATATTTCATTCTATCTACAAGGAGGAAATAAGTCTAATAGGCCTTTTTATCTGTGAGGAAATGGGCACCAGCAGAGGTAGATCAGTTAATAATTGAATATGCTTTCCCATCAGATACTGCACTGGCTGTGTACTTAGCATTGGGCAAATACAACTGATAATACACCGTGGTGATCTGGCATCAAACTACAGAGGAAAATGTATAAATAGCATTCTGACCTGTTTGGCAGGTTGCTATGCAGACCAACCGGCGTGTGTGGATTTGTTCAGTGAAAATAATCCTCACCGTAAGATATTCTTAAAGAGTCAGATATTTAAAGTAATTAGAAAGCAGGGTTGAATAGGAATTTGTGTGTTGTCTTATCCAAGTTGTTAAAGTGTCTCTACTTTAAGAGTAGTACCTCACAGAGATTAAAACAAAATAAAAGGACAGTTGCTAATTCCCTTAAATTGTTAAGAAACACTTTTTGGGGGAGAAAAATAACTTCTTGTGTTATTGAGAGGACTATCCTTATTATCTTAAATTAAGAACCCCCCCCCCAAAAAAAGACTACTGTTCTCTATGTAGGTCATCCATCGCACTCATTAATGAGATGACTGCACAATTAAGATGAAAAATCACTTCTTAATATAATTTCAAATGCATTGTTGTCGAACTGCACTAATCCCCTATGTTGCTTTAAAGTGTTAATTTAAGGCCCCTGTTCAATCCAAAAGTAATTTTCTGGCACTATTGTGCAGTAAGTACCAATTAGGTCGCAAATTACTTCAACCTAATGAGTATTCAATGGCAGGCCATCTTGAATATATCTTTTTGTTTGTGGAAATAACCGCAGGTAAAGTCGTATTTGTTGCTCTCCCCCCATTTTCCCATTTGTTTTACGATGCCAGGGTGATACAACAGTGGCCCGACTATTGCTTCCAGACCTGATAAATGTCTCATACCGTTTGGCTTTTTGAATTTGTGCCTCTGATTGAAACTGAGGCACGTTTTTGACCACGCAGTCGTCTCTCCATCTTGTGTCCCACCGTCTTTGTTCAAACTGTGACCTCAGGCTGCTCATAGCAAGCCACGCAGTGGTGTTACATCTGCTGTTAACTGATGTCAAGCCAACAAGCGTGGGATCAAACAGAGATGGAATAGGTTGAGCGGGGTTTTTTGTTTTTACATTTTCTGCAGTGGTATAAGGTCCTGTCCTTAAACATCTTGTAAAATAAGCACTAAAAATACTAAAATAGATATCTTGAAACTCCCTCAGTGCAGACAGCGAGGAACATAAATTTAAATCCCTTTTCTGGCTGTTTACTTTGATCAGTTTTGAGGGGGGAAAAAAATGCTGTCAAGAGCTACCACTTATGCCATACTTGTCACCTTTAAGACTTTCCTTTACCCCATTTTAAGGAACATTTGTAATAAATATTAATGATTAAATATCAGAGTGGTGCAGATTAAATTATACATGGATCAATGGGGTTAGTGAGTGAATCATCAATAGTTAAAGAAGGACTAAACATACCTCTTCCTGCAGAATATCTGTATCCTTTCTAAATGGAGCCTCATCACATAATGAGCTACTTAACTGCTCGGGACCACTCCTGTCTCCTGCATGTCTCATGATCCACTAACATACAGTATGAAAACAACAAATCTCTCATTAATTAGTAAGGAGGCTGATTTACCTGCTATTAGACATCAACACTCAGTGCTTGTTGCACACAGTCACATATGAGCTGGTGTAGAGTTATGTTTCCTGTGGCTTGTCTGGGGGTTTCTAGCGAGTAGTTCAGAAGACAGAAGGTGAAAACATGTTTATCAGATCCATATTCAAGCCTCTTCAGAGAAGTGGCTCATATGCTTCCCTTTAATACTTCTCCCATTATACATTTCCACAGGCTTTAAGTGAGTCTAAGCAACAATGGTTATAATATTGTAAAATTGCGCCAGACTCTTTTGAAATAGCTTATCAGCACAGAATGCAGTATTATAAGATTACAGATGTGAAATGTTCTGATGGTACATCAGTACACAAAAAACATCCTTGTGCCCACTTCAGGAGCAGAGCTCATGCAGGCTGAAGTGTCTTTGCAATAAGAACCCTGTGGCACTTGAAAGCTTTATCAGCGTGCAGCAATCAGGTGTGTATTCAAATCAAAATGACAGACAAGGATATTAAAGCTCAATGACATTTTACAAACCTTTGATATTGCGGCACGCTTTTATGCATTCAGGGATTTAAACTTAAACCTCCGGGGAATTTCACTGTTTTCTGAGTCATCACAGGTATCCGCCGAACGGAGCTTTCACTGCAGGGAAAACAGCTCATTATGCCGTCATTTACTTTATGCCACCGTGTCCTCACTTATGGGGTAATTAGTAGTAATGGAACGGAGTCCGGCGTAAATAGGTGAGTGGAGCCCGCTATCCTTTGCTACACCTATTTAGGAAAAAGCACAAGTTTAAAATGCAGTGGACTTTTTCTTGCGAAAAATCCATAATAGCTGTTGACATTTTGTGTCTCTAACAGAGCAATCACACACAGTTCTAAGTGTTTACATGGCAACAATACTGAGTGAGTGCATAAAGCAACTGGCTTGACCTCTGGGGCTTTTTGTGGAGTCATTTGACGATTGGCTTTAAGCATTCAAGCGTAGTGTAGGTTTAATTAAAAATAAAAATCCATAGGTATTAATACAGTTAATTCCTGACCTGTTATATAACCTCAGACATAAGAGACAGAGGGGAAGAGAGAGGGAGGAGGTGGAGCAGGAAGAAGCAAAGATAAAGGATGAGAGACACTTTTTATAAGAATTAAGAAAAGTGCTCTTTGTTTAGTCAGGTGTGGAGCCCTGTGGTGATTAGGCACTCATATGGCAGCCATGGCTGCTGGAAGCCATGCAGAACTAACAATAAGCCTGATCTCCGTGGGCCAATTAGCCTTTGGAGTTCCCATGTAAAACCTTTCATGAAGAGCCTGTGAATGGAGGCCATTACGGACAAAGAGCCGTGCCAGAAGAGCCCCTGTGTCTCCAGTGGATATCTTCTTCCCTGTCCAGTCAAGCCTGCACTTGTGACAAGCAGCCATGTCCTGAAACTGTACACCCGGGTTACTGGGGAATAGAAAAACTGACACTGTACCCTACAGGAAACCAATTACAGCTCTTAAATCAAAGCCTCATCGGCCATTACAGCAAGCAGATAGGGTTGATTGATCCCAACTCAAATCATCATTATAGACAGAATTTGGATTGTGGTGGTCATCATGAACTCCATCTTTGGTCGCCTGGCTCACTGAGGACCTTGAAAGTATCAGAAAAGTGTAGACTTTTGTACTGTAAATTGTCGCACACGTGGTTCTTTACAGTGAAGAAAAGCTTTTTAGTTGAAAAGGTTTGAATGGTATTCTGAGGAAGGGCCTTGAAACAACTCTCAGTGTGCTGGAATAATCCCTGCAGTCAGTAACACTCTGAGTGTAGCCTCAGCCTGTAAGTGCTCATACAGTATGCAGAAAACTCAGTTTGTCACATAGAGAGAAAACAGTATTGTTCAATGGCAGATAAGGCTGTTGTTGTTGAGTAAATGCTGCATGTCTGATTTTTCTTGAGAGGGCATGTGGACAGGGTTGTGGAAAAACCCATTTTTCTGTCTGCTGTTTTGTTGGCCGCCCCGCTTACTTAATGCGGATGAGCCGACATTTGCCTGTGTTTCTGTGAATGCAAGAGCGAACGAGTGTGCGCGCGCGCCGTGTCTTTCTGACACACAGCCGCGTGAATGTGTGCGACGGCCGTGCGCGGATATGTTTATGGCTTCCCCTGACTGCACACCTCCATAATCACAGGCTGAGGGTCCTCCTCATTCCGAATTCTCCTCACACCACAGCTGTGGGTCTGAGTCACGTTCGCACCGAGAGGTGAGCATAAGCCCCAGCCGGCAACTTTTGAGAAAACAAGAGCCGAACCTAAAACAACAAGAAGGAAATAATTTCCAACGCTTTGTTTTTCATATTTGCTCTGCTCTCCTGAGGCACTGAACTCTGAAGAACAGTTGGGGTAACATCCTCAAAGCTTGGCATTTCCAGTGAGGATTAAATACCTGGAATTTGAAGTCAGTAGAAAATGAAAAACTGTCTCGCCTGCATCAAAGAGCATGTCATTTTTAGCTGTAGAGGGAGAAATATGCAACTTGACAGAAGTGAATATTGTCTTCTGCTTTCTTCTTTCAAGGTGTCCTCCTTTTTTCTGTCAAGATGCTTATATTGTACCAGCATTGAAGTGCATTAATGTTGCTGTTTTAATTGGGATTTTGTTAGCGCCATTAGCACCGCAGGAGTTAGTTTCCCGTGATCAACATTGTCACATTGCTCAGAGACATTTTATTTGAAGGCAGACCCCAAATGGCCCCCCTATTGTTTGAACCTTTTAGCAAAGGTTACACAGATATTGTGCAGTTTGTCCCAATCGCTCTGTTTACACTGTGGCTTTCTCTGATCTTTCATCTATCTTATAGCAGCAAAATGATCCATAACTCACTGTCAAAATCAAAGTACTGTACCAGGCCGGACAGCTATGATAATTAATGAGCATACCATGTGAAAGAGGTATATTTAAATCATTTTTGTCATGCACGCCTCTCACTCTAACCAGAGTTGAGTGAAGTCATGTGTTGCGTTTGACATCAATCTACTGTATGTGTACTCCAGGTTATCTTTACCAAGACACAGCAAAGTGAAAGCGGAGCAGTTTTAGCTGCAGTGCATATCAAAATCTCTGCAGAGTGTGACTTTTATTTGACTAAATTGAGCGCCTAGTCTCTCGAAATATTGTGAAATGAGTACAATGCCACTTAAAATACCAGCTCCACGCATGAGGAGTGCAAGAAATAAATTTACCCAGCGTGTAAGGATTACCTGAGTGCAGATGTACTGTTCCTGACTTGTGCAGCGAGAAGTAAGTGCTGCTTTCAGGGTGTTGGACGGGCCGATACATCTGCCTTCACCTCTGACAACCCAGTTTCCCACTGTGAGTGAATTTTACATTTCTTCGCCAAATTGTTTCTTACTTAACCATGACCAAACTTTAACCATTTAAAAGTTTAAAGTCCCCCCCTTCATGTCAAGAAATGTGTGTTGCTTATTGTTGCTTCACTCGGGTGTTTGAGCTTCACAGTGCAGGATGATCCGGATGAGTTTGACACTAGAGGGAAAGTTTCTCTTTGCTTACCTTCAATCTGAGTTTAAGAGAGGAGATACAAGATTGATTTTGTGACATCACAGCAAGTTTAGACGCCAGTCATCATCAAACAAGCAACTTACACAAACCTGCAGCGTCAGTAGCGCTGTGAGTGATATTTTTAGGAGATCTGTTTGTTTTTATGCAACGGCACAAAGACACACATATGCACACCAATGAGCGCACTTGTGACACGATTCGCATTGCTGCCAATAAAATACAATGCCAGTAAATACAATGAAGAAGAAGAAGAAGACTGCTAACAAGCAAACGTGGATGTAAACAAGGCAGGGTTGAAAAGTTGTACAGAGTGCAGATCTCCACCAGGTGTGGGGAACTGGGAGTGCAGGGCAGACTGGGTGTCTGTATGCATGACAGCAGTGGGGAGACAAGGGGATGGTGTAGTGGAGGGTATATGCAGGTATATGGGCTACACCCACCTCTTTTTGTGGCCGTTTACAGGATACCCACCTATCAGCCAAAACGCTATTGGAATATATAGGCAAGAACCCACTTCCTCCACAGTAACCTACCCATCTACCTAGTAGTACACCCACCTCATCAGCAGTCAGTAACACCCCAAACAAAAAAGAATAGGCTGAACCACCAGTCTTATTTTCGCCTATCCTATATCAACTAAAGGATAACCCAGAATATCAACAATACCAAAGAAAGGAAATAAAAAAGATACTAATTGAATACATTATAAACTTAATTATAATCCACAAATATTTCAAAATGATTTGACATCATTTTGAATTTTAAGGCTGTTTTAAAACTCAACAGAGAGCTACACGGTTTCAAATCAGCACTGGGTCCAGTAGTTTGACTCCCAGAACTGAAACACATTTGTGTTTTACACTGGTTCTCACTTTACATGTTTCATAAATAAACAACCTTCTTAAATTTTAATTTCCTTCTATTAATCTAAAATTTTAAATACAGACAGGAAGGCTTTTGCTAACAGCTTGAAAAAGTATTTCCAATGTCTGGAAATTTCAATGTGTAGGATACAATCAACAACGGATTAGTAGATTACTGATAACCTGCTTTATGTTGTATTATTCTGAGGGCTCTTTTCTGAAGTTTAATTATAGGATCTACTATATATTTGTTTTGTATGCATTTCTCCAAATTTCAGCACAGTAGGACATATATGGCATTACAAGTGAACAATACAATACAAACATTTCTTATTCAACATTTTCCTTGTTTTATAAAGAACAGCAATAGATTTAAATAGTTTCTGTTTAATATGTTCTATGTGTGGCTTCCAACATGGTTTATGGATCTATCATCTCTCCCAAAATTTTGTTTCATATACTCTTTCAATTTCAACAACATTTAAGTTCGGTTTTATTTCACAATTAGCCCTAACACCATCAATTTTGTTTTTATTTTCATTTAGTAATAACAAATGAAGGCAAACCATTTTTTCAACATGATTAATATCATTTCTACTGTTTTTAGTAACTCTTTCATGTCATCTCCTAAATTTGTATCATCAGCAAACGTTACAGATTTCAACATATTAGATACCTTACAAATATCATTATCAAGGTGTAACCAGAGTAGTCAGGCTATAAGGAGACTAACCTAGGACACAGTGTCCTCCTCACTCTCCCTTTACAAACAGCAACAGACTAGGTCAGGTTTGTTTATGGCTTGTTTACGCTGTGATTTTGTTGATCAATTGCGGCTCCTACCAGCCGGTTAAAAGAAATGAAGGTTCAATGACGTTAGAAAACAGTCAGTAAAATAGCCTTCTGAAAAACTGTAAATAACCACAGCAACAAGAGGTCCTTGAGCATACAGTCATAAATGTGCACAAAAAATGTTAGGCTGACAGGTCCAGTAGTATGTGAGATTATCTGCAGAAGGACAGATACACACAGACACACACCTGAACACATAATCCCCCCGAGACTTAGGCCTGGCGGTGTGCTATGAGGAAGATAATGCGTTCAACACATTTGTTAGGCCTCAAGGATTAAGACGATGCATTTTGCTTTGTAACTCTTAATATAAACAGTAACTTTGTTTATTTACAAAAAAAACCCTAATGGGGTAAACTTTTAATATGAATTACATTTGCATATTCATATTCATTTGAATTTTTCAATTAAATGGACTATAGAGAGGGACTGCTTATAATTTTATGATTTTTTAAAAAGGCAAAATAACTTGGTTTTTTTCCCAAGATGCACATTATTCAAAACAGTCTTAAAACATGTGTCGAAGGGATCTTTAAGCTGCTTTCTTCTTCTGAGCTTACAAGATTTTTAACACTTTGCCAAGATGAAAATGACAAAAATGGCATAATGTGGTAGAAGACTGTAATTTTCCAAAAATATGTGTCGCGGTTAAACTGGCTGTTAATCAATGCTAAGTCTTGTATTACTCCCAGCTCTGATGCTGATACAAGTGTTCATGTCTCTCAAACCAAGCAGGTGGCTCCACTATGTCTGGATGTGAAGATCGGCAATTGTGACATGATAGATTATGGCAGGAACACAGCTTTTCTTTCTGCTCTGATACACTTGCTCCTTCGACGACAGCACACAAAGACAAACGTTTGCATCAGTCAGATCGGACTTTACGAGGTGTGTGTGCCTTTGTGTGTGTGGGCTACCTAACTGGAAATGAAGACAAGCAACCTACACTGAGAAGCTATTCCCCGTGTCCAGTGCACAGATGGAGAGAGACCTCTTTCAGAGAAAAATCTGTCTGACCACGTTTGATAGATCTCACTGTAATACATTTGGTTTTAAACGAAAATTGCAGTCATCCAGCTCAAGCGATATCTGAGGGCTGATGATTTGCTGTGTGGATACAAAGCCACCCCTGCAATTCCATCAGTCCCCAGTAGCTGACAGGAATGGATAGGCTCTATTAACGTAGATACAGGGGGCCTACGGCTGTGTTGTAACTAGTGCTATTAATCCATATAGTTGGTCTATCAAGGTGCTACCCTGTATGGGATCAAAAGGAGTAGCCTGCTGTCATAGAAACACCTCCTGAATTTAAAATGATTGTTTCAGGTTGATGAATAGGGATTTTAGCCCTGTTTTTGATGGGGATTATCTGCAGCTGTTCCTCTCTCTGTGTCTCATTTAGAGTAAAATAATACGATGGTAATGATGACTTCGCAGCACTTTTATGTCGCTATTTTCTATCTATTTATCCTCAGAGTAGTTTCTCCAAATTCCTTGTTTCTCTGACCTTTTTTTAAAGGTTGCACAATTAAATGTTTGGCGCAATTACACAACATAAACATTTAACAAGGAATATGCATGTTTCGCTGCATGTCAATGAGTCCTCAGTCTCCAGGGGGGGGGGGGGCATGACACGGCTGGCCCTTTGATCAACACTAACACCATCAGGTTCATGTCTCCAAGATATCCAGTCTTGAAAGGGGACACACTGGGCTTATACACTGTGTACATTAGCAATTTAGATCCAACATGAAGAATATTGTTTGAGCATTTGCATCTCAAAGGCACAATTTTAATTTTTGAAGTTGGAGCTGAGGAGGGTTGATTTCTTCTTCTTTCCCTTTTGTGCCTTCTATTACTTTTATGTTCAGGAGCGCAGAGTGAACGCACAGTATTTTTACAATTGGAAATTAAATAAAGGACAAAAGTTGAAAATGCAATGATCTATCACTGAAAGTGCTGCACCTTTTGGTATAATTTATTAAAAAGGTTACACCGGTGTTCCTATTGATGTAAAACAAAGAGATGGTAATGCAATTTCATTTCATTGATGCTGCTGCCATTTGAATATAAATCTATTGTCTCTTGTTTGTGGAGCATATGAATTACTAAATAATACAACTTTATAGCAAACACAAACTCAAAGGGACTTCGACTTTGTCATCTCAATGCATAAGCGTATAACGTCCTTTTTTCTACTGTAATATGTATGTAAATCCAGGTAGGGCAAGCCTGATTAAAAAACATGACAAGTCCATTTGAGGATCACATTCCCTCCCAAAGCCCACAAATCACAATGATCTTTACAGCATGCCTTAATGAATGACACCTCAGGCATCCGTGCAAGTTTCTCTATCAGCTGGAAAATGTCTCTCGTAAAATGTGCAACTTATATTGATTGTCCTAAATGTTAATGTCTTTTGAGCTGGGACATCTGATATTTCACCATTAAAGCAACGATAAAGCATGTAATATTGTAATGATATTTACCAACAGCTGTTCCTCAGCTACTCCCAGGAGGGTTGGGGAGGGGGTTTAATGCTGCCCGGGTAGTTTTCTTTATTGATCTATGGAGGGAGAAGGGAAAAAAAAAAACAACAGCCGAAATGTCAGAAGATATTTTCCTTGACAATATTTCTGCACCTCTGAACGCGACAGCAAAGCTAAAAAATTGCCACCTTCAGTTACAAAAGCTGTGACTTACACAAAATACAGTGTATAACAATAAAATATTTCTGTTTATTCATCTTTGCTTTTCTTGGATGCATTCCAGAGAAATCTCTGGAATTCCAGACCAGCTGAGATTAGTGGTAAATATCGGTATTATTTATGAAACATTCATTATTAAGTTACTTTATTCCGTAAGAAATTGAGAATTAGGCCATATTCAAATGATCTGAGGTCTCAGGAGCCAAAACAAACCTCTGATTAAAAAAAAATTACTCTGGATTTTCTGTCATTGCTTAAGACATGAAAAGCTTGATAACTTTGTACCCAAAAAAAGTAGTGGTTCATCAAGGAAGGAGCTGGTGGGGAATGGAAGCTGTGGTGCAATGTAGTAGAAGCTGTTCCCATAATTGCTTCGTTAAAAACCAGTTGCTTTGTGTGTCCTAGAGTAATTAAGCAGTTGGAATTTTACATTACACTAGTGAAAATTAACAAAGAGCACATCTGGGTGTCCCATAGGTTTAGTCATTAAAAAGCCCATTATTTTTCAAATTACTTTTTCAATCTTTCAGCCCCCCTAATCCGGAGGTATTTCCCAATAGACAAGTTCCCGTTCTTGTTTTGAATGACTCCTTTAGGAAAGTTAAACATTTAGCGGATGGTGTGGCCTGCAATGGCTGCTCCTGGCTGCTGAACTCTATTTCCAAGACAAACGTGGTTTGGGAGCAGGAAGACACCACAAAGATGCTGGTGCCAAATCTTTTTGAGCCATGTGCTGTTGCCCGGTCTTTAACAACAGCAGTCTGAGAGAAGAAAAAAAAAACAAAAACAAAAAACTGAGATGATTCTGCTCTGCTGAAAATAACCCACAACAGCCCACAAATGTATTAAATCGCTGAATGTTTTATTTTGATTTGTATCTAGTTTCTAGCACCTCCCTTATTGACCAGTCTCTGGTGAAAAGCATAGCAATTATTGAAAAGCAATGCTGTCACTTGAATGTGCTCCATTATTCTTAATCATAATTGAAAACGGTCTCGCGGGGAAAGCTGACATCAGAAAGTGTCGTTGAAACCATCACATAATCATTAAGAATTGTGATGTTATGATTTTGTCCACAGGGAGGTTTGTCCATTCCCTCAAGAATATTTACTTTATTTAAAATATATAGCTCGGACGGCTGAGGAATACTAAAAATCCTGACTTGGAAAATTGATTTTGGCCTGGCAAGAGCATTTGGGCTCCTCGGAACAGACACCTTTATCTATGTGTCACGTGTAGGAAGTGCGTAATATAATTGCTATATTAGCAGTCTATTTTCATAGACTGTAAAAATAATGGACGTAGCTAACGTGATGTCACCCATCGGTCCATGGCCTTGCATTCTGAAGCCTTGAGTTAGGCATTTTGGCCATCATCATGTTGCTTTTTGGAGCCAGAAGTGACCATATTTAAGTGAAAGTGAGGGAAGAACCTGGCTGTGAAGCCAAGGGCACTATGAGCAGACAGTCAATTATACTTAACTTTAAGCCATAATAAAATGTAAACAGGTGAGTTATATAACAATTCACCCCCTGTACAGTTGTCATGAAGGGGGAATTAGCTATGGAGACCAAAACTGTTATTTGTACCAGGCTGTAAACATGTTTGTTTCTGCTGTAAAGTTGGGCATTTTAACATGGGGGTCTGTGGGGATTGACTCACTTCTGGAGCCAGCCTCAAGTGGCCATTCAAAGAACTGCAGTTTTTGGGTTAATTTTTCAGCTCCAGGGGTTGCCACTTGGTCCTTTTCAGTCTGTCACTACAGTGTCTTAAAAGCACTGTGGTGGCATTTAAAAGATGAATTTACAAAGAGCAAACTCATCTTTGAGAGTTTGGGGTTTCGAAGCAATATTCAGTCTAACAAGAGACTGAGGAAAGGAGTTGAGTCACCAGTGCTTGTACAGACAGTCATGCGTTACAACCAAGCAGCAACCTCCAAGGCTGAAATTCTTATAGACCCCTTATGAAAATGCACAACTTTACAGCAGAAATGTGTTTACAGACTGGTACAAAAACAGTTCTGGTCCTTGTAGCTACTTCCCCCTTCATGACAAGTGTACAGTGGTTGAATTTTTACATCCTCCTGAGACCTCAGCTTCTGTTTGGTACACATTCTTAATGTCTCCAAAAGTATACAAATGTTTATTGCAATGTCTGAACATTGTTGTAATAATGCAACAAATCTAAAACTCTTTTGATTTGTTCATTTTGTAACTGGATGAATTGTCCTTGTTCCACACTCCAAGCAAGGAATGTTCCTTTGTCCACTGAGACAGTTAGTCACACCAACTGGTCCCAATCCCAATGTCCTCAAACGAGACGACAATAAAGATCAGATGTCCTAAGAAGAGTACCTCCTATTTAACAGCATCTTGTTACTGTTGATAAAATTGGTCAAATTTGTTGGCATATCAAACTACAAACATTATTAATTATACATAAACTAATTTCAACCATATAATGTGATCAAGTTTTGGACCTCGTCCACTTTTGTGTCGGACCGGCTGCAGACTGACTTGGTGGCTGTCATTTTGCAGATTGAAGTATAAAGTGCAGGAAACCCAAAATGTAATGTTCTCATAAGAGGACACAGGGTCAAAGGAGGATATAACTCACCTGTTGAAATTTCATTAAGGCTTAAAGTTATGCATAATTAAGGGCAGTTCACTTTGAGTGACAGGCTGCCTGCCGATAGAGTCCTCGGCTTCTCAGTCAGATCCACCCCCAGTTCCTCCACAGTGTCAGCCTCTCCCCCAGATATGGCCATTTCTGGCTCAAAATGCAAATCAGCAAACCACTGGGTAATGTCACGGTAGCTACGTCCATTATATTGACAGTCTATGGCCCCAGCATCCTTGATTTCATCCCTAGTTCTAATGCTTAGCAAGTGTCATTTCATAAACACACCTTATTTCGTCTATACGTCCAGACTTTTGTCTGTGCTGTCAATGTTCACTATCCATGTTTACAGGGAACCAAGAGTGGAAGACTGAAGCCCACAGTTCGGGGTCATTAACATGTTTTTGGGGCATCAAAACAGACATATGCAGCTCCTTTGGATGCCTGAGTTGGTAAGACCAAAAAGGTCAAGAATTGCCAATACAGGCACAAAACTTAGCCTTAGCCTAATCATTGTAGCAAAAACAGTGGGGGTGGTATCCTGGTCAAGCTCATACATAATTCCAAAATCCGGTCTAACCCAAACTATATGCGCAGGAGGTGTTATGGTGCCTGAAGGAGTTTGACTTTAGTAAAGATAATCTAAAACCTGACCTTAACTGTTGACACCAATTTGTTGATTTAAACGTGTCGTTTTTTAAACTTTTGAAAACCTCAAACTGAGGAAAACATTCACTTACAATTAAAAGAAAGCACATCTTACTCTGGCTTTGTTTTTACAATTCAGGTCAATACAAGAAACACAAAGAAAAAGACACTGTATAATTGGGAGGAAAAGACCACTACCTGTATGTACATGCTGATGGGCTAAGTGTATTAGTTGCACATCAAATCACCCTGGATATACCAGCATGGTATATTCTCCCTGTGGTTGAAATTATTGCAAAACTGATGATTGCTGTTAGCGTTTCTCTACAAAGCAGCTTTCACCAAAAAAAAAGAACGAAAAAAAAACATCCATGAAAAGGCTTCAAACTGGAGAAAAAAAAACAGAAATCCATGGCTGGCATATCAACAATGTTTTTCTCTTCAGGGGCCACTGGTGTTTCAACATCACAGGCATGCTTTGGCAGAGACAAATACATATACATGACCTGCTGTATACATTTGAAGTTGGTTTGCAGCACCACCATGTTACTGTAAGAGATCCCCTGCTATTAAAGTGTAATGTCACATATAGTGTTCTATGTCAAAAATACAAGTCTGATCATAATTCATCTTGCAACATTTATTCAAGATAACTCCAAATACATATTATGTGCTCTAATTTTTTATGTTATGGTGCTGAATATGTATGTCACATATTCAAAGCCTGCATTACAGTGATATGAAGCAGTTTCAATTTGACGATCCACAGTATCACTGGCAGAAATCTGAATCATGGCAAGACAATTAATCTGAGTATGTACAGTACAGCTGAACAATTTTGCATGCAGACTGCACTGAATTAAAAAAACAAATATTTCAAGCTGTGGCTAACTTCATATGTGCCATCCTTTTTGGTTTTTTTTTTTTTTTTTTTTTTGAGTGAGGGTCTCACGGTGTAGGGAGCATGGCATAATGTACTCGCACCTCCTCAAAAATTCTCAAAGAGTACAAAATATAGGGGATGAATTATTTACCCACGTCAGAATATTTCTGGAGGTTTGCAACAGTGGTGGAGAGTAGCCAAGTCTTTCATCCATGTGAGACTCTTGACAGTGGTTGCTGCTGTAAAAAGGCAGAGCCCGAGATAAGAGAACGCTTTGACCAGCCTTGCCTCCCCATGATAAATCTTTATCATTTTAGGTGATGGCCTGACCTCTAAGACGGGTGCTGGCCGAGGGGGTCCTCATTAATACAACTTGAAATCCTCTTGGCTCATTCCGTCTATTTTCTTGATGCCTGTGACCTTTCCAGGATTGCTGCTATCAAACGAAACCCTTTTTGAGGCCGAAGAATTGGAGAGGAGTTTGAAGAGCAGATTGCATGATTCTGTTTGGTCAAAGAAGCAAAGAAAAAAAAAAAAAGGCAAAAGAAAGACAGCAAAAGGTATCCTTGTGTATTCTTCAGTGCCGGTGACTGATGTGTTGTTTGTGCATGTCTTGTGACACAATGAGCTTCATTACCACCTGTATTTGTCTGTTCTTTCCAGGCTCTGTGTGAAATGACACAATTGTAAGGCTGTCCGCAGACCAGAGTACACATCATGCAGCAACTTTCAGTGGTTCACTAGAAAGCAGCATCTTATCACGACTTCAGAATCACAGAGCAGGTGCAGGGTTAAGTTATGCATGGAAACAAAAAGCCCAACACATTCCCATCATCATTATTATCATTAATATATTCACATTACTTTTTGTGTGGCTACACAGACTTCCTCTAAAAGTCCTCAGCAGAGTCATTTTGGCAAATGTTGCAAGCCTTTATGTGTGGGTTGTTCATTTACTTATTTATTTATTTTGCACCATTTGAAAGTCCACCTATTACAGTGTACAGCTGAAACCATGTACTTGTCAATAGCCCACCAACATACAGTGTACTAGTCCTATACCCACGGGGCCATTTATCACATTCTTTTTCTTCTTGCAGCTTTTGTTCTTCATGTACACAGTTCCACAATGGAAGAACTCCAGGGCACAGTCTGTATCCAGGCAACCAAAGCATTGTAGCAACAAACTACATGTGATAGATATATATAGAGAGAGAGGGACATACATATATAAATGAGTAAGAATGAAAATGACCAGTGTCTAGCACCCCTCGCAGTTTGAGAGAGAACAGTCTAAAGATACTTTTTCCTACCATTAAATGACAGTGCTGTTATTAATTCCTTTAGGAAATGGAGGTTTTGTGTCACAATTAAGCCATTGACTCTAATTATAGTATGATTAATGGTATGGTAATTGCGACCCCTTCGCGAAACACATTAACTCGGTCAAAATAAATCATATTGAATAAAAACCCTCAAATCCCGATGATAGAATGTCCATTGTCAAGGGTGAAAGAACAAATGTCTGCTGAAAGCTAACATTCATTTACCCTGGCAGCGTATGTATATGAATGGCAAGACAGACTGGAGTCTCAGTGGTGCCATATTTTTTAAATTTAATAATGAAAAAAACTGCAAGCTGAGCAGAGTGTTGGACTGCAGTTACACTTCATTCAGAAGTAGAGATATGAGGGAAATCAAATATCACAATATCGATATTGCAGCGATACCGTGGGGTTGGCTATTGGTGCTTTCACAAAATACTTATACAATGACATATCTGATAAATAATCATCAGTAATGTTTATATAATGACTAAGTGACAGAAGTAATAATGTTTGACTCTGATCACCTAGAAAGGAAATTACTGGGGGTGCAGATCGACAGTTGCATCGCGATACAATATCCTATCAATTCTTTGGACAACAATACGATATTTGCCAATATTACAAAGTCTGCCACGATACGATTGCAATTTGATGTGATTCAGGGGCCTGTGATCGATATGAAAAGCTACTATCTGCCCACTTAACACAATCTGTTACAGAAGAAGCTGCCATCCCTTTCTTTTATGCTTTTATGTCATAAAAGATAAAAAACAACACATAAATAATGTACGTTATTGTAACCACATAAGTGCAGTAAAGGTCCAGAAATACTGTTCTGGAATAAATCTTTTAATTTTAACCCAAACCATCATCTTTTTCCTAAAACTTCAGGACTATCTGGCCTAAAGCCCTGAAGGCAAACTTCTCCCAACAGCCATAAAACATGAATTAATGACAACATAATTTAACACAAGTATCAAATTCAGCTCAGTAATAACTGTCAAGGTCAAGAGACAAAACAACTGTTTTTTGCTAGTCACTCATTACTAGCTTAAGCATGTTTACATTGCTTAAATTAGCCTAGCGGCTAGCAGACTTTTTTTCCTCTATCCATAGCTTAACAATGACACGTAGTGTTACTATATTTCTAACTCACAGCTAGTTTAAGTCACTGCATCTCCTGAAAGAACAGTAAGGTTGAATTTTAGCCTGCATGCATGTTTTTTCAGATGAACATTGTTGAAACAGAGCAGCAAATGTTACTGTAGTGAGAAGGTAGTGGAGTGAGATGTTCGTGAAGGCAGGTAGCGTTACATTGTGTTTGATCTCGCAACAGCATTGTTTACATTCGTCATGTGAGTCTGTTGACCTGTATTTTTTCCGATGATATGTACCCAGGTAAATAACTTCATCCTGTTCTAGGGCTGACCTTCGACTTCATTTTGGAAAATCGAAGCTTCGGAGCTCAGAACAAAGAAAAATTGTGGCGAAAAGGTAGTTTCTTGCAACCCTAGAATTAAGATATAAATATTCACAAACGAAAAAACACTTCTGGTTGCTGATAAGTAGTGTTTAACTTTTGATTTAACAACTTCTGGTTGCTGATAAGTAGTGTTTAACTTTTGATTTAACACTTAAAATTAAAAACACTCGACGCACACTGCAGCACAATCAGACAGATGCGTGACTCAGAGCAGCATGTGTCACTGACACCATCTCAGTGCACAGCGGACTGGTGGAAAATGTCACCATCAGCATATTATTTTACATCAATAAAATCTATTTTATCATTATTTTGAGTCACATTCTTGAAAGAATTTAGTTGTCTGTGTTCAAGCAGGATAATAGGTCTCCATTCATTGCACGTCGGGCTTTCTATTTCCTTGTCGGAGATGTTTTCTTTTTTAATTACATGATAGCTATTCTCCCTTAACTCACCAGTAAAGAATACCTTTGTCCATTTCAAGTAACCCGTGGCAATAATAATATCCCTGTTCTCTGATTTACTGTGAAACTTTTTTAGGCACTTCATGCAACAATCAGACCAGATGACTTCTTTACTCGGCCTAATGGGTTTAGTGTTGCATTCAAGGTCCCCCAAAAAAACGGGAGAAAAAAAAGGCTGAATATTCAAAAAAAATTTTTTCATAATCAAATCCCGTGCCATCGAACAAAGCTTTGAATTTTTTGGGTCAGCCCTATTTTCTTCGTCTTTCTCTTGGCTGCTTGCCATTTGCCTGTCGCTGTTTGACAGTGACACAGACTTTCAAAATTAAGGCTTAACCTAAAGATTTCGAAATGGTTCAACGTTTTCACTTTGCATCAGTGACATTGGCTCGTAGATCCTTTAATCAATATATTGATCTAGATCCATGGATTGTTACACCCCTAGAAATTACAACTGTTTGGTACTCTGGCAACTAATATAAAATCTATGGGAGAAATTGAGGCATCACTTTTGATTCTCAGTGGAATTTTGAACCACATGTCAATAATCTCATTAAATCCTGCTGCTTCCACCTACAAATTATCATCAAAATTAAATCAGCTGTGTCTTTTCCTGACATAGGAAGGCTTATTCATGCTTTTGTATTCTCATGCTTCAACTTCTGTAATGCACTGTTTACATGCCTCTGTAAATCTTCAGTAGCTCAGCTTCAACTAGAACAGAATGCTGCAGCTCATATTTTAACTGGGACAAATCATAGGTCACATATCACCCCAATTCTCGCCTCCCTCCAGTGGTTGACTGTAAACTTCAGATTTTAAGATTCTTCAATAACTTTAAAGCTCAACATGGTTTAGCCCTGAGTTATATGGCTGAGCTTCTGACTACCTATGCTACAACTCGTGCCGAGAGATCCTCATGCCTACCCTAACGACTCGTCCCTAGATCAAGGCTGATAACTAAACTAAAGGTGATCAGGCTTTTGCCATCAAGGCTTTGAGGCACTGGAATTCTCTGCCTGAGGAGATTAGGCTGGCTAGCACATTATCTGCTTTTGAATAGTTGCTTAAAACATATTTGTTCAGGGAAGATTCTCCTTTTAATGCCTGATTTGTACTTTTTGTTGCTTTATTTCCTTTCGTTCTGTTTTTGTCTCTGTACACACTATTTTTCTCAGCTCTTCTTAACATTTTTAAATATTGTACTCTGATTTTTGTCTTATTTTCATGCTCATTGTGAAGCACTTTGTTACCTTGTTGAAATAATTGCAATGTTTTAGTTATTATTTTTTGAAATACATTGCTGGAGCAGTTAATAATTGAAAAAATAGTTGTGATTTCTTTGTATCATTAATTAAAAATCAAAGTCAACTTTTCCAGTGAGAATAAAACCACACTGTTCTGAGTTTGTGATTTATACTACACCAGTTTCCACTATGTGTGCATATTTAATCCAACTAACCTTGATTCTTTTAGCACAACAGATCTCGATTCAACAGCCTATATGGTGATTTGTCTTGTTTGTTGTCATTCTGCAGGGGTGTCTTTTGCGGCAGAGGTGTGTTTGTCAGTCAATGTCATTTCTGTTCCACCACAACGCAGTTTACCCCCGCTTCAGGGATTTGCCTCACACGGTCATTAGCAGTAATTTTTGGTTGCTTAAACCTGAGATGTACGTGTCACCCATGTCTGCATCCTTACAACCACAAACAAGGTAGTGAGTTTGGCGACATTACGCGAGGGACTGTAATGATTGGTAAAATTTGCTGAAAAGTTGATTGGACAAAATTGCAAGGTTGTGTGTAATCATTGGGGAATGGTTGGATTTGCATTAATTGTTGCAATGGCAACACCACAAAATCCTGAAAGGGCTGAACAGTCTGTTAAGATTAGAAAACTGCATCACTTTACTGTAATTCAGCCTATAAAACCAGATAAAGATAACACTTACAATATTACGATATTCAAAATTTAAGACAATATCTAGTCTCATAACACAATATCAATATATATTGATTTACTGCCCAGGCCTTTTGAGTAGAATGTGTGAAACTCTGTAAATATATCATAGCTTTATCCTTTGAACCCTCTGTTTGATACAGTGTCCTCGAACATAAACTGTTGTTTTACAATAAGTGTGTCGGTGAGACTTATCTTTACAGCTTATGTCATATTCAAGGCCCTGATGAAATAACGGCAAGGTTGAACAATGCATTTTTTAGGGTCTGTCTGTGTATATTCATAAGGTATTGGCAAATAGACTTTGAGCTTTAGCAGAGTCTTTAAAGCCGGAATGATTTGCTTTAATACATGCACATATTATTAGCTGGTCTAAGGGGGGAAGAGCCGGGACAAATTGATCTTAAAAGACACAAACTAGTGTAGACTGCCCCACAGACATTTGTTTAGTTGTAGTGTTTATCCCATCACACAGCACCTGTAATTTCTCCCATATGGTGCATAACTGATATGGATTAAACAATTAAGACTATTTTCTCTGCATGACTTCTGGCTGCTCTCCCTGCCTTGAAGAACTGCGTTTCAAATTAAATTGCCCCAAACGATGAGCCTGTGTTACTTCCCCTGAACAATTAAATATGGCAGGTCTTATTATCTATAATTCAAGGAAAAGGGAGGCGTGGTGACTCGAACTTTAATTCAGACCTTTTATTGTTGTCGTTTTTTATAACTGAGAAGATAACTCTCTTTTTTTGCTGGGTTCTTCTTTGTTTTCTGTTTAAGCCACCCTCTCTAATGAATCTTCGGAGACCGTCACTTACTGTTTAAAACATTAAGGTCAAGGTAAGGGGTCATTTTACTGGCTAGTTGGGGAGGAAAATCAACCCCACTTAGATTTGAGAATAAATGTTTCATCATGGAACTGTTCCATTATCGTATTTTCACTGATGTACAATGTGGTACGTGCTCCATCAATATGCGCGGCAGAAATAGAACACACGCTCCACTTCAGATCATAGCACTTGTGACACATGTTGCTGCTACACATGAACAGTCACATTTGATATGTGTGTCAGATGAGGCAACAGAGCATAATCTTATTGTATGCCGCTGACAACACTGACAAAGCCACGTGTTTGAAATCAACTAACAAGGCAAATTATAACATTTCATGTGACAAATCTGAATCAACAACCCTGATCAATGGCAGTCCGACTTCTCGGCTGATGAATGTGTTTCACATCACAATGCCCCCGCCTTGTCATCACATATAGTCTAAATGAACACATGCTTTGTCACAGCATAACTGTGAAAGGGAAGAAAAAAAAGTTGGAATAAAGTGGGGTGAAAGCTGCTTTTTGATTGAAGAAGAGCTCAACCCAATTAAGCTTTATAAAGACAGTGAGGACAGGTGTACTACTTCTGTGGTGACTTAAAGATTTGTGACAATACCCCAAAGCAAAGGCTTCAACTGCACAAAGGACACCCAAGTGTGTTAGGGTTAATTGGATGACCCAATCCATCTCAATTAAAGATTTTAAGGCACACATCCCCCTGTGTGTGTGTGGAAATTGAAATCAGCTACAGATGGCTCTTCCTGTGGGGTTGCTCCAAATAATTGCTGGCAGATACCACTGGTGGAGGGGGGGTGGGGGGTGGGGGGAGGTCGGAGTGTACGTTTGTTCATAGAGTCATAAAATACTTTTAAGTATTTGGGTCAAATTCAGTGTTGACTATCACCATGTGTGCATGATGATGCTAGTAGCTTAGCCTTTCACAAACACCACGGTGAAGACTGTGTCGCTACAAGTAAGACTTAATGAGGCCATTTTTCAAAAAGAACTTCAGGGGCAGAAGTCCACGGGTGGGTGAGAGTAGGGGGTGTGTAAGGATCTGTTTATTTTTCCACCACTCACAATACGGGATTAGCACTTAAATTAAAGAAGAAGTAAAATGAGTGAAAGATTAGTTGGAGATATTGGTGGACATACTGTAGATCTAAAACCTTTGTCCTCTGTTATGGCAGCACTGTATAAGATATTATGTCATCAGAAATGGATGGTATTCCATTAGAAACGAATGCACTGATGCATTTGAGCCTGACTTAATATATTTACTTACTCTTACGCCCAATAAAGTGTTCCAGGGATACTTTGCATATACTCCCCACACCACAGTGAGAGACCTGGTTGAAAACTGGCCAAATATCCCACTGAATAATGCTGTTGGGCAAAAAGCCCATTTTCCAAAACAGCAGTGTGTCCAGGGATTGGATAAAAGTTCATCTGGAAGTTTGTAAAGGGATTTTGTTAAAGTTCATCTTAGATTAATGTCTCTTTTACATCACTGCATATTACTGTAAAACTTCAAATAATAGCCCGGGCTATCATTTGCTTAAATCAGTGAAATCAATAGGCCTTCATTTGGGACAAGCCTTTAATTCCCTTTCACACAAAACTGTTGCTCAACAAAGATGGGAAATACAATCAAATTGTTTATTTAAACCAGTATGAATATTACTTGTTTAAAACTTAGGCTTGGGATAATATTATGAACCATTCATTTGATCTAGTTCAAACAGCGGACCAGAGAGAGAGTGAGTTACAGCACTCGAGGATTACGGCAGCCAGCATACCGACACAACACCACTTTATCCTGTTAAAACAATACTCACAATTTGGATTCATTTTTCTGAATATCCTTTTTAATTCTTTTGATCTGAGGACCCTTATGGACTAAAGGAATATAAATACATTTACAGGGTAATCAAGGAATGGACACATAATTTGAAGAAGCAAACAACCCGCTTTTAGTCATCCGAAGAACTTCTATAAAGAAAAATGAGCTGCTTGGCAAGCAGACCCGGCCTCTGATTGAGACAGGCCTTTATTTGTCAAACTGTGTAGCCACACCAGGCTAGTAAAAGGGACTGGGCATTTTATTTGGGACAAGGCTTTAAACTGAAGTTTTACAGTAATTTCTATTTTAAAACATGGATGGCTCACACACATCTTCAAGCTGGCAGCACAGAAGATGTATACAACCAGCACAGTTTCAAGTTGGAGACCCAAGATTAGTGTCAGCATCCAACCAAATGTCTCCGCTTCTGTTTCAGAGTTATGGCGTTGAATAATGGCCAGAAAAGTGTTTATGAAGAACATGATGATGTCACAATGAAGCTGACCTTGTGCGTTTTGGATATACAATGTCATCACTTGGTCATTTTATCCCATTAGACATCTGTGTGAAATTTTGTCATAATTAGGGATTCCTGTGTTATGGACAAAAATACGTTTTATGGAGTCACAGTGACCTTGACCTTTAAATGCCGATGTCTAAGAAGTTTTATCTTTCATCCCAAGTGGATTTTTGTGTCAAATTTGAAAAAAATCTCTAAAGGTGTTCTTGAGATATTGCGCTCTTGAGAAGGGGATGGATGCAAGGTCACAGTGACCATGACCTTTGATGACGAAAATCAAATCAGTTCATTGTTAAGTCCAAGTGGATGTTTGTGCCCTAAATTCCCTAACTGTGTTCTTGAGATAGCAAGTTCATGAGCATGAGATGGACAAGGTTACAGTGACCTTGATGTTGGACAAACAAAATCTAATCAGTTCATCGCTGAGTCCACGAGAATGGATTATACATACATACGACACAATGTATAGACTCATAAAGAGGTAATCAATCTCAATCATCACTTATGACCCAGCAAGGGTGTGTGGTGGTGTACTCTGCCTTTATTTTCATATTTTCTGTGTTTGGGATGTATATGGGTGTGTACCCCCACAGCGCTCAGCTGAGGTCAGGCCTTTTTACAAAGTTAGAGACCAGACAGCGCCGAAAAAATGCAAATATTGCGAGGTTAAAACACCAAACGTGAGTGAATCTGGGATTGGCTTTTACTTTCACACAAACTTTTTTTATAAACAGCATTCGACTTTCCTGCATGGTAAACCCTCAAACAGGAGTAAATAGTCTTTTTACAAGGAATTACTTTCAGTGACATATAAGGAGCACTAGTAAGTGGCTACAACACAATGATCATATTATCTGGATCAGATCAATGCACTTATCATTAATGCAGTACTTCATTATACAAGGTATGTGCTCCAATTACCTGCTTATATCATGTTAACTATCAAAGCACTTCTCATTACACTTGTTAAAAATGCATTTTAGTTTTTAATTTTTTTCAGAAGCCAATGTCTCATATATCTCAGCACTTTTTAGCTATTCCAGGTTTATTGGAAACTATTCATATGCCCAAAGATGCCTACCATAAGGACTCAATGGGAAGCCATCAAAAGCCATTGAAATGCGATTAGTATAGACCGAGGTATTCAACTGATTCATCTAAATGAACATTTTCTCTTTCTGGAAGAGATTACAGCTGTAGGAACATCTGCTATCGATGTCTTAGTTGTATTTCTGAGTGTGTTTTGTGCTTTCATCGAAGCGGTTCATAAAATGATGATTGATTGCTCAAATTCATTTATGCTACTTTGGTTAATTATCATCATTATCACAGTGAGAGGATAAAAAGCTATTCTTTTCTTTGTGATGTGTAATCAATGGAAGCAAGACATCATCCATGTGCAAAATATATGTGTCAAATGTGACTCATAGAGGGTTTCATGGATAAAGACGTTTAACTCCATTAGGGCCAAATGTGCAGATTGCACTGATTACACACATTACCCACATTTAATAAAAAATCACTGTTAAAAGAAGACACAAATCTCACAAATCAGGCCTAGTCCATCTGTAGTTTTTAGTGTCAAAATTACTGTGAATATGTGTTAAGACCCTAGTTCTATGATTACAGATAAATCGATAATAATAATAATACCAACCTCGCATAAAACCTGACAAACAGGCTAATTGTTAATTATCATACTAAAAGTTCTGTTACACAAACATACCTGTGATAAACTTAAAATACATTTATGTGTAGGGCTTCACCTATTTTTTCGATTAGTCGACTGATCTAATCATCAGCGCAAATAATTTGTATTAAAGCTTTGTTTAATCCATGTAACTATATACAACGCACTGTTTTTCGCACAGATGATTATTACTGTGGCACAACGGACTTACGCTGTGTAAAGGTGACATGGAGGGGACACCTCAAAATAAAAGGCTTGATTTGATAGCACAGAGTACAAATTGGAAGAAGAGATAAAATAGCAAGGATCCAGAGAAAATGACAGAAAGTGTCCAAAGTTTGGAATCATTGCAAGCCGAAACAAACAAAACTCTGTACAGAGTGTCTACTGTAAAACCGAACTAGCCTACCTGTTAAGATGCTTCGGCATCAAAACAGAAAGCATCCAGTCCGCAGAGAGGACCACACAAGGTAACATTAAGGTTAGCATTTAATGTAAATCAATATGATTGCTAGTCGAGATAAAGGCTTGTAAAGAATGCACATTAATTATGGCTAATTATGCCGATTTTCAACCAGCTCTGTGTCAGTGAAATGTGGGCAGTAGCATTAAATGCAGATGAACAATGCTCAGCCTTACTCTAGGCTGCCAGTCACCACTCATTCGCTGGATGACACAAACTCCAGGGACTCCCGCTAGCAGATAAGCAGGGAGCTCTGGGCAGCAGGGAGGGAAGCCAAACACCATTCATCTGTACAAACTGCGAACGCTATGGTGACACAGAGCTGGTTGGAAATCAGCAAAGTTTCCCTTTAAAGAATGTAAAAAAAATATGATGCCAGGTTAGGCTATCACATATTGACTGCAACATTTTTTTGTTAATTTTGTTTCTTGAGCAAAGTTAGATACCTTAAGACATAATCACATATAATTAAATGAACACATAGCTACAGACACCTATTTCTTGAAGAGACATGTCTTATTTTATCTTTTGTATATTTACTATTGCTCTTTAATAAAGCATAAGTATTTATTATCCCCATTAATCGCTGGATGGATAAATCGGTAGAATACTTGATTACTAAAATAATGAATTGCTGCAGCCCTACTTGAGTATATATTTATCCGCTCGCCATCACAAACATTTTTTTTTGGGGGGGGGGGGGGGGGGGGGGGGTAGCTGTTATCCATATGTCATGGTATTCAACAGTGAGTGTGGAATGNTCACAAACATTTTTTTTTGGGGGGGGGGGGGGGGGGGGGGGGGTAGCTGTTATCCATATGTCATGGTATTCAACAGTGAGTGTGGAATGTAGCACTTAACTATTTCGGTTTCCCTCTGATGACGTTACATGCATTACTTTGGTTCTCATTAGTCTAAGTCAGTCTAAGCAGTTCACATTTTATTTTAAATGACAGAATGGTTACATGTGCTATTTAAAACAGACAATCAAATGTTATTTGAGTGCTGTTCTGATTATAGATCAATATGTCCTTCTAATCTCTGTTTTTAACCACTGGTGTTGAAGATAAATCTGAACCCACGACAGAGTCAAACACCCTTAAGCTCCCTTTACAAATGTATATGTACGACAGAATAATTAACCCTCACAATGAACAGCCATTAAAGTTGATAGATGCTTCGTGAGCTGTCTAAAGAGTGTATTTATGTCATTTGACTGATTTCCACCAATTATTCCAAGCACTCTAAGGCCCCATTTATCGATCACGTGCACTGTTATTAGAAATGAAGGGATGAATGCAGAAATAGTAAAGACCCACATGTTAGAGACCCAGATAGACAAATGTCCGTGTGCATACAGACAATACACACACGCACACGCACGTACACATTCCCACCCTGGCCCACCCCCACCTCACAATGGCCATCTCAATCGTCTGTGTTGACACCTATGGAATTGATTTCCCATGGCAGCACGGTCCATCTATTGCCACAAACATTGGGCTGCAGTCACGTCATGTTGACACAGAACACAATCACTTCTGCTTGTCTGCATTGTTCCTGTGGCAGAATAAAAAAAGACAAGGACTAGAGGATGTCCGGTGGGATGCGACGCATCATCTCTGAGATTCAATGTTAACCTCATTTTGTCATTAGCACTGAGACGCTTTCGTCTGCACAACAGACAGGGAGAGAAGCAGCTCTGTAATCAAAGGCTTTTGCTCCCTGAAATACACACATATACACACCTATACACACATGCGCTGGTGCCTATATCAACAGAGATTAAAGAAGCGTGAGGGGTCCCATCTCAATTCCAGCAGGGGGAGGCTTTAAAGACTTAAGTTGGTGAGTGTTGTCGAACTTGCGACATAACCCAAACAACACCATATGAAGGACATATAGTAGCCAAAAACCAAAAATGAACACACTCTGTATACTCTATTATCTAACAACAAACTGCCACACTACATGCACCCAATTTCAATATTATCATTCACTTTATTCCCAGAATCTATTATTATCTGATGAAAATAAAAATAAAAAGGTTACCAGGCGAAATGTATTTACATCCAAAACAGTAGTCGACAAGACAAATGCTTCATCGATGATGCTGCGACACGAAATCAATTGAACCCACTGGTAGGTGAGAAATTAATTCCAAAGAGGGAAATGTATTAATGATGGTCAAGCTGGTCCAATTCTAATGGCCTGGCTGTGCAAATATGGGATGCATACGTGCATTTAGCAATCTGTTAACACCTGGACACCGATGTTGATTTTGTAATTACAAGACATTCAATCAGATTTTAATCGCTGCCCACACAGGCGTGTTTGCGTACTTCTTTGTCTTTGCTTTAACACTAGTCATATTTGCACTGCTGTCATTGCTTTGCTTTGGAAGAATTTGAAGGGTCTGGCATTTTTAGTTCTCGGAGAAACACGTTGGCTCTGTGCCTTGTGAGTAGCATAGATGCTGTGTCAAAATGTGAGAAAATAAATATCATAGCATAAAACATTCAGCTGAAACCTTTCCAATTTTTTTTATCCAGCAGTGTGTGCTATAGCCATGAACTTCAATAGCTCCATAATCCTTTGTCTGTCCTGCATTGATATTTGCCCACCAATTGAATTCCACAGTCTAGACTTATTCTATGTATTTTCATTCAGGGAACATGGCAATGCCACTGAACATTTTGTCAGTGTGCAGCTCACAGCTTGCTGTATGAAAGTTAACCCTGAAGTCAAGTTTGTTTGTTTTTTTCTCCCAGGCACAAATTTAGAGTAAACACACCAAATTCTGCCCGAGAGTGATCTGATATCGGCTTTCAATTCAGTTAAGGTGTGTACTATTGATATTTTGTTGCAACAAAAGATGCAGCAATTATTAATGAAGACATGTCCAGCAGGTAATTACAACACTAATTTGATTATGGTAGACTGGGCAAGTATCTGATTTTTTCCATTGAACCGATTTGTTTAACCTAATTACCTCTATGGATGGGGAGCGACTCTGCTAACAGTTTCAGATCATAAGGTCCCTACCACAGGCTCAAACATCAGTAATCGCTGCACTGGCATTAGCATCGAACATCAACTGGTGGAACTGTCCAGTGGTTTGACCGTGGGGCTCGATGCAAGGTCTCCCCTGATATGGATTTAGTGAGTAGTAAAAGACATCAGTGACATGTATGCTATGGTCTAGATGTAGAGATGTTTGCATTTATTTGCAAAAATACATGAGCTCTATGCAAAACAGCCATTTACTTTGTCTGCTTCCCATGTTAATGTGGATAAATGACAAAGCAACGAAGTTTGGCTGCACGTAATTGTCCAGGAGTCATAAGGCTAATCAACCATTGTCTGCCATAGCCAGACAAGACTGTTATTGTGTTTGAGTTCTTATCTTTTCCTCAGCAACATATCTAAATGAACCAGTGCACATCCACACTTCACTTACAGGTCTGTATGAAGTAATTTAATATTCTCTAATTGATTATTGTTTATTTAACTTAATGCTTAAAGCAAGATGAGACATGTTTCCTAATCTAAATTTAAGAGGCACAGATAGTTTAAAATAGAATTGTGGCAATTTTAATTGTGTCTCAATCACAGTGCGACACTAACCTGCCATAGTTGATATGCAACTCAGCCTTTGCAATGCAGTAGTCAACTCAAGCTGTCAATAGTGATGGGCGAAAATGAATGAACAAGTCTTTTTGAACGACTCTTTTTAGCGTCTGACAGTTACGAATCTCCAACTTCCTCCCACTCGCTGCTATCCTAGGGTGCTGCTCACGCTGGGTGCTACGGTGAGTGAACGAGGAGCGATTGAAGAGGACTCGAGTTCAGGCAGCCTGGCAGCTACACTCATTGAACGAGACTGGATGAACCTTTCTCTAAAAGTGGGACATCTGTTGCTTGGCCAGGAGTAACAACAAATCGATGCAGTGAAATCACATTTCTGTAACATCTGTTGGGCTTACATGGCCTACCTGTATACAGGCATGGGCTCATTACTTAGAAAATGTCATATATCTAATATACACAGCTTAGCAAAAATTGCATGTCCTACTTTACATTCGATATACTCACCCCCTGTTGCCTGGAATACCAGACAAAATAACTTTGGGCTATATTCCATGAATAGCATTAGAGCAGTCAGCTTAAAACTTAAACTAGAATGACCTGCTACCAAAACTGCACTGCTTTTCCTGCTGCTCATGTTGTTGTTATGCTGTAACGTAGTGCAGCAAGGACATGGAATGAACAAGCTAGGACCGATTAAATTGGCTTCAGTTGAGACCTGTGCCACCCAAGGTCAAGGGTGCATTCAGGTGCTCTTTGGATGGTCATTCTTTCGACTTTGGTGTCTTCATGAGCTTTAAGTTGTTGAGTGGAAACAACATGGACGCTACAAAGAGGAAGCAGATCAGGTGCAAAATCTGATCAGGAACTAATTTTTCAGATCATTCTGAGGCAACATGGGTGTAGCACAAGGCTGTGGAGGTAACTAGGACGTCTGCTACGTACTTGCCCCTTGAGGAACGACAGATTGTTTGTCAGTGACATTTCTGTAACATCCTGTTAAGCTTACAAATAAAAGTAGGATGCTGACTCATTAGTATTTTATCTTTATTAATGTAAACGTAGATATGATGAGAGGTAATGCATCAAGGAGAAGTTTTGTGGCGTACTCAGCACTAGCCGTCTGACGTGCATGTACTATAAATCAGTGGTTCCCACCTGCCATGGGTTCCAGATTTCTTCTTAGTCATTAGTTTAAGGTCCACACTAGGGATGCACCGAATATTCGGTAACCGAATATATTCTGCCGAATATTGCAAAAAAACACACATTCGGTATTCAGTGGAATAAGTTAAAAGCAAGGCCGAATAATAGTGGCGTGTTTTGATAACGCAATCAAACAGCGTGCCATGACGGGCGGAGTAAAATGTCGGCAGTGTGGCGATCCGTCCGTCACGGCACTCGGATTTGCGACTAAAAATAGTTTTGAGCGAGCAAAATAGGCTTAAATCATTCAGCACGCTGTGCGAGCAGCCTACAGATTTCAACCAGCAGCAGAAACGAAAGGCGAATCCCATCGGTTTTGGGTTGAACGGG
>NC_065509.1:25045117-25101699 GCF_006386435.1 Epinephelus moara
TGATGTGTTATAGAAAAGTGATTTATCTTTTTATAAATGACAAAAGGCACATCTGCCTCATTTTTGCTGTGGTATCGTGATACTACTCAGAACCGTGATATTTTCATCGGTATCGTACAGTGGGTCCCAATATTGGTACCCTGACAACACTAATCTGGAGGGGGTTCATCTGCAAAAACTAATGAAAAACTAAACAACAATATTCGGTACTCGGCCAAGCGTTTAATATTATTCGGCTTCGGCTTCGGCTTCGGCTACAAATTTTCATTTCGGTGTATCCCTAGTCCACACACTTTAAGTTGAGCTAGTTTGCTGTCTCTGTTGAGTAACTCACTCCACTGTACTCCAGAATAAAGTGTGTTTTTTACGAACTTTACACGTTCGCGGATCGCTTGCGGTCCATTCAGAATGGACCCACGGCGCAGCAGTTGGGAACCACCGCCATAAATGGAGTGTCACAGAGAAACTGACACCATATTTTGCTGAAAGTATCAGAAATCAAGAGGTCTGATACATATGCATATCAACTCTAAGAAACCATAACAGTGAAAATAATCTGTTTGCCCATAATCCTGTCAATGCTCTGTTCATTCTTTTGCTTTATATAAGCTCCAGCCACCATGATATTCAACAGAAAAATACAAAGCTAAAATTTACGGCCTTAATACTGTGCATACAAGATGTTGTGGCTGACAGACACTGGTAAGAGTCAGAGCGTTTTTACTTTGTCTTCTTGGCATAACTGCAATAACCTTTGAGTAATATAGAACTGGTAGAATAATATAAAATGAAACAGAAACATGAATAAAAAGGGTCGTAGTTTCCACTAAATAAAACTGACAAGTATCATAAAGAATGTGTCCATTGTGTTGGGGGATCGCCTCTGACAGTCCCCCTACTGCATCTCCTTTCACTACAGGCACCGAAATACAACTTCCCCAAAGGAAAACCACACTTTGCAACATGCACAGGGAGAAAAATAGAGTTATTAATACGCTGTACCCTTTGAAAATCCATTTGAATGTGATAATTCTGTTTGTTCTTATCGAGAACATTGAAAGAACACAGAAACTGAACGTGTGAATGTAAACAAGACTGCTGACAGTTAATACAGGCGGCACTGGCTGAGGCTTCCATGCTCTAATATTAAGCACTCTGACATGTATTATGTCACTGAAGATGCATTATATCGAGTCAAAGGGAATATAACCTGAAGACACAGCGGAGGATATGAAAAGTGCGCTTAAATTGGCTCGATCACATTAGCGATGACCTTTACTGCCCTTCATTAGCAACTGGTAAGAATTGCATTAATAGTGAAACTTGTCCGCAGGTAACCCTGTGTCCAATTTCTCATAACACTATCATTAACTGTAAAATTATATTTTTACAATACAGGCAAGCTAGCTAATTAGAGTCAAGAAAAGTGTACAATACAGAGGTTATAAAGCATCTGTGTATAAAATAATGCAATGTCTTCTGTTTTATTCGTACTGGGTGTAAAACATCCCATGATACTGGTCACCAGCTCATGGTGAGTAGATGGGGGAGGACTAGAAGCAAGATGAAAGTTTGCTCGCACACTTTCAAGAGCTAGAATTCCCAGTTTCATGGTGACGTAATCGAAATGTCTGTGTCACTGATCAACAACCTCATGAAACCCCGCAGATGTACAGCAGTCACTGGGCCAGGAGAAATTTTACTTATCACACTTGGGTAGTGGTTAGCAGAGGTGGCGCCTTTTCTGACAGTTCTGACAGCAAGGTAACACTTTGAAACGTTTGAGTAATAAGCCTCACCAGTTAAGGCTGAGGACAATACTGTACTGTCTTTCTTCTCCTGCTCAGACTCTCTCTCACACACACACACACACACACACACACACACACACACACACACACACACACAAACTTCAACATGCCAGTTTCTCCATGCCTACCACCTAATTAAGGCCAGTCCTTGCAGTTTCAGCTCCAGAGAGAACTGCATTCCCCATCTCCTTCAAGGCAGTCCAATACGTTAGTTGTATTTTCAGAGCACGCTGTTAGCTGTGGTGCCATATTTTTAGGGGTGAACACCTGCATGTTTGACATCTTGTACCGTTTGATACCACTTCTCTAAAATGGCTGAAGAAGTCTGGTAGCTTATAAAAAGATGTAACATGGCACTGAATCAAACCCAGTGCGGAATGCTGTTGAAAACACTGTTTGTAATCACATATGCCTTCTACGTGCGCTCTTAATATTTTGAAGCTGTAGCACAGATTCACGGTCAGCCACCAATCAAACTGCATGTTTGTTACACCAGTATGAAAACACATATATGCTCGCTTATCAGACGTTTACACAGATGGCATAATGCCGATACTTTTCCAGTGGACTGTGAACATTTGATGTGAACATCTTCCTCCATACAAGTGCGCCGGCTCCACTGATCAGCCTAATTAACATATTAATTGTTTACTTGTGTCCTCACTGGTTTCCAGGGTGTTGCCTAAGATATGAAGCATGTTTCTGGGCACCCATACACCACTTAGAGTGCTTGAGTGGTGTGTGTGTGTGAGCGAGCATGTTTATGCACGCCGTTGTTCTTGTCTGCAGTCGCCGGTACACGTGCGTGTGCATGAGGGTGTGTAATCAGAGCCGCTTTGGAACTTTACAAGAAGTCATTAACAGTCAAGACTATTGTGCAGACACCATGATTTCAAAGGTGCTCCACAACAGCTTGTGCGGCAAGGGCTGATTGAACCAGAGCACTTGAAAGGGGGAGAGAGACGTCAGGTTCGCAGCATCCTGTCGCGGCCCATCTGCCTCTCTCTCTGCTCCTGCCGTCAGTCTCCTTTGTGAGGAGGAAGGGGTTTGAACATCAAAGAGCAGCCATGCTACCTTGGAGACAGAAACAATTAGTAAGGGATCTGGTGAAAGGTGGCATAGAGGAGAACCCCGTTCCATGATACTCAAAAAATATATCCGGGCATTGCTGGGAAGTAAGGGCAGCACTGTATCCCAAACACTGTATTCCACTGAGAGGCATTGTGTATGAATAACACATTTTCAGGAGGCCAAAATATTTTAAGCTGCCGAGAGTGTACGGCAAAGTAGAGTCGGGCTGAATTCACCTCGTTGTGTGACGTGGTATTTTTCCTCTAATCTTACAACATATTAAATACAAACTACAACATATTGAACTAGCCAAGATGAGACAACCGACAGATAACACCTCTGGCTGTGATAAGTATATTCTCATTAACACTTGTATCCTGCAATATCTCTCCAGCAGCCCGGCTTGAGTCCAGAGCAAATCTCAGGGGGGACGGTGCCTCATATAGAATACCCTTGAGCTGTTTCACAGCTATCTAAAAATCTCCTAGATGTCTTTGCTGGCTCGCTAAGCAACTCCACCTACTTTCACCCTGGCTTGCATTTCATTATGAATGTGAAGTTTGAGTTGGCTAAGTTGCTGTTTAATAATGCATTTGTCATCCGTGACCGGGGCCAGCTGAAGAGGTGAGACCAAACAAACAAAAAATGAGGTCAATATCACCTGGTCCTCTATATCGAGGTCGAGCGGCAGCACACGAAAGGAAGACTTAAAGGAGAACACTTTGTGCAGTTTACTCGTGTGTGTGTGTGTGCCACAAGTAAAAGCTTTATTTTCACTTCAGTGACAGGAGCAGTTGATGCTTCTTACGTACAAGAGTTATTCTTGGTCGTAGTACAAAATAACAGTTAACACGTCTTCAAAGTGTTGAATACTCTCTTGTATACTATCAGTACGTTTATGGACAATTACATGCTCTATAGTTAACACTAAACATGTAAAAGAGAGTTGTATTTGTCTACCACGCCAACAGATATGGGGATGCAAAAAGAAGACAAGAGAAGATTGGTATACATAATCAATTTGCCAGGAAATGAGGAAAACATATTAAAAAGACAGACCCTGAATAATTAAATTCAATTATCAGCCGAGGCAAAAAAAAAAAAAAAAAAAAGTAATAATAGACCAGAGAGCAATAATTGCAGTGTTCTTCATTGTGCATTTTCTTCGCTTGATAATTTATTGTCCTACATTTTTTAAAATATTCCAGCCACTGTTAGACACAGGAGAGCTCCATGTGTGTGCTGATAGATTTAAGCGTGACAGTATAAATGGATGCATTAGATGCGATTGCATATATCAATCACTCAGTTGACTGCCGCTTAATCTCCGGAGTCGAGGACGCACACACACACACACACAGCATGATTGACAGGTGTGTGCGTGTATGCATGGACACACACCATTAACAAGTAACTGTACCTCAACTGACAAGCGCGTCTTGAATAAATAGTTATATTTACAATGTGACTTACCGAAAGTGATATAACAAACGCACTTTCCCTTCTCGAGTCGCTGTGATTAATTTGCAGGTTGTAGAATGTCAGCGCTCGTTTAACTTTGTGAAGAGAATGTGGGTGGACAGCAGCTGGACATTTTCTCATGACATTTAGCGGAGCTTGATGAGCTCTTTTCTCTAGTTCAAACATGGTAAGAAGAGGGAGATTTTTTTTTCTTTTCAAGGTTATTGCACTTATAATTCCGCCCATTTCTGCGCTGGAGAGAGGACGAGACACACAGACAGACAATCAGACAGACACCAGCCGACCGCCGAGCTCTGAAGACCTGTAGGCATGTGAACAGCAGAGGCGGTATCAATCCCTGGAATGAGGCCGATGACCGATTCCAATTCAGGGCCACATCAAAGAGTGTGAATGCAGCAGCACTAACAGGGATGCTGGGGGTCAGGGACACTGGCTGAGGGATTTAGTCATTTCAGGGCTTATGTGAAGCACCATGGAGAGCAGCCATAAAAGCACAATGTCACTTTGTGACCTGCAGTTGGAGGGATACAAACCTGGAGCGATGTGAGCTGGATGGGAGCGTTGCACTGTTTTGACACACTCAAACATGCACAGGGTTGCTAAGTTGCGCACATACACACAAGCCCACACACAGATCGAGACTAAAAGAAAGAGACTACTCTGTCTCTCGTATTTTTTCCTTCTCTCTCGCTCGCTTCCACTTCCATCCTTTTTCTTGCCATCTTTTTCCCCACATCTTCCCTCTCCCCCTCTCTCATAGACACAGACACATGCACGCCAAGACATATATCTGTCTGTGTGCATAAATCTACAGCAGCAATTTCTAAGGATGATGATAGTAAATGACAATGGTAATTTTTGACAGTCAATTTCCCACTGATGTCCAGTAAATTCGCAGCAGCTTTTTTTCCCCCCTCTGCTTTAATGCAGCGCTGCATGACAGCCATATATCGTCTAGTTCTGTGACATTTACTGGGTGCAACGACACTCATAGGAGACATTCAGATCTGTCTCATCCGCATGCAGCGCTCCAAACATCCATCCGGGAATAGTCTTGCAGCTTTTAGGGGCGATAAAGCTCATCAGGCGCTGTTTCCTTGTCAGAGTAGACCTTGTCCTTCCATAGTATGTTTCTTTTTCTATGTGGGTAATCAAGAAACGCTTGTATGGCCATTGAATAAATGTATCAAAAGTTATGTTTGCTTAACAATGAGCTGGATGAACGCTATAGCTGCCACAACTGCCAGGGACGTTTGTTTTTGTAAGATGAAGGGGGGATTTGGGAAGGACATAAGAAACATCCATAAAACCATTGTTGCTGTCTGAAACCTCTCACTTTCCCACAATCCTGGGACGCTTATTAAAGAATTACTCACAGTACGTAGTTATTATGCTCCTGTGCATCTCACAAGGTCTATCATTAGCTTTATATCAAGAGGACACCCGTCACAAATTTGAACCCATCTTCCCCTCTCCTTCCTCTTTGTAAGCATACTGTCCACATCAGCGTTAATGAGTGCCTGCTACTGTTGCTAGCAGCTCTCACATTCTCATCCACTTGTTATGCAGTAATGAATCAAACTCTCTTACGAGTGCACTGTAGCATGCTGAGGACAAACCAGGGAAGCTACTTAGAGGCATATCTCAGTTGGGTGGATCATAATGTCAGCTCAAGTCTGTTAGCGGACGCATTTTTTTCCCCCCTCTTCCTTGCATCTGCACATCTGTAGTCCTTGTGCGTTGTGACTGATAGACTGCTAATTTTGCTGGAGTTTTTAGTCAACATGGCTAATTTAAGTCTTTATGCACCAAGTTAAGACGCCCCCACATAGCAATGCTGCCCCCCAGTGCACGAAGCAGTTGACACCCAGCATCAAAGAAATGGGATTTGTGGTTTGTCCTTTAAAATAAAGCAACCCCTTCTCAGCATAGCTCGACCTTTCAGTATAGCTCGCCTTTGATTCCTAAACTAAGTGACATGATTTGTTTGTCCCTTTTACATAATGCAACACAGACATTCGAGTTCCGCTTGCACTCTACAGGCGAGTCCAGGGAGAAAGAAAGGAGTAAGATGGTGTCATTGCCTGAGTCAGCGTGGCTGTGATTTTGCAGCTTTGGATGTGTAGCTGGCTCCCATCCAGGAGCATGCCATCCCTTCCATTCTTCAAAGTGCATTTATATTACTAGCACTCTTGGCAGGCAGGCCTCTCTGGCGGTTAAGGCTGAAGCGCCTCCCAGACTGACGATGATTACGATGGCTATAACATAAAAACTGTTATTGGCCTTGTTTGGTGATGGTTATTACAAGTGTATCAAAAACCCACACATACATCTCCCTCTACCCCACTTCTCCGGGGCTGTAGCCGTATATAGGCACTAATGAATAGGTGATTTCAGTGATTCGACATGTGTCATAAATATTAAATGGCTCGCTGCCCTTGGTTACCTTTGCTGCCAGCCAGAGCCTTTGTCATGTATACCGTAGCTGTTTAGCTTTTTACTTATTGACAAAGGTGACAGTAGGGGACATTTCAAAGAGAGACGCCTCTAAGGAGTTCAGATCTCTATGGTGGAATAGTCCTTTGTAGTGCTACTTAGGCTATGTATCTCTTGAGGGCTTAACCTTTGTAGTGCAGTTATGATTGCCGATACTGTGGCCAGTGGATGACAACAAAAAATGATAGTGTTAAGGACAGAAATACTAGCACCACAAACAAAGACCAGTTCAGAATTAGACTGACTAATTGTGGAACTCGTCAATAACTACTGCTTTTTATTACTTAGTTGATAATAAGGTACATTAAATACTTTGTACTTAATGGCTTATAATATAAAGAGTCACATATAGTGTTCATTATGCTTTAATAAAATGTAAATGTACATACCTTGCATTACTGCAGTGTATTACTGTAGTGTAGCTTGTAGGGCTGGGTGTCAGTACTCCATACCTTTAAAGTATCGACCGAAAAAACCCAGTACTTAACCCAGTAAGTAGGGTCTAAACGTCTCCAGTCAAACAATAGCTGCATTCAATCCTATTTGTGCCAGAGATCTGATCCCAGACTGTCCTGATTCCCCGCCTGATCAGCAAACTTTCTGCTGCCAACATCTCTGGAGCTGCTTGCCTCCCAGCAAAGGGTCAGTTCAACATCTGCCTGGTTAGCAAGCGCTAACACAGCAGCGGTGGCTAACATCCAACACCAAGCTGTCGAACAGTCCCTCTCACACTGACACTGAAACAGTTCGACTCTGTCTTTAAACTTCTTACTAACCATTAGGTTAGTAAGGAGCCCTGTTATCTTTAGGAGCCATGTCATAATTAGCCATGTGATGCTAACAGTTAACCCTGTCACTGTGTGTGCGCAGCCTAGAGGAGTCTCACAGCTTTCTTTGTGCAGAGCTCACACTACCACAGCAGCAGCTGTATATAGCATGTCAGTATAATATGTCCAGAAAAACGTTCAAAAACATGGCTACACTACACGGCATTTTATTCACATTGTGGGGTCTAGCATGAAGTACTGTACTGGTATTGGTATCACTTTAAGGATACTGGTATTGGTACTGGTATCATAACTTCTTTTAAACAATACCCAGCCTTAGTAGCAAAAGAGTTTACTTTATCTGCTTTGACGGTGCTGCATACTGGCCTAATACAGATAACAAGAGTGAAGCAAATCCTGAGTCAGTGACAGTAATTGACCTGAGTAGGGATGCATGACAATATCAGAACATCACTGGTATGAGCTGATATTGGCTTTAACATGAAATATCGGAATTTGCCAGCGTACCAATTTCTGCCAATATGACAAAACATTTTTTTTTTCACTGACTAAGTCAACAGGTACAAAACATCAGGTACATGATATAGCACAGGTAACAAGCAACACATCTAAAAGATATACAAGTATGTATGAAGAATACAAATAATAACAATTAAAACAGACAGATAATCAGATGATAAAATGAATAAGTGTGACCCTTTCACAGTGGCCTCCTACTGCGTTAATTACCGCCAGAGCAACAAAGCTGAAAAGATAAATTGTAAATTGTAAATGATGATGAAAGAGCCATTAACCAAAGATAACATGTTTTAAGTGCTAATGATTCGGTTACTAACTTTTGATGCAAAAGGACTTACAAATAAAGTACGAAATGCTGAAACCAATGTTTGAAAATAATATTCACAATCAGCATAAAGTAACCAAACAACCAAATAAGTTTGTCATTTCAGTGCATTAACAAACTGTTATGAATAAAAATACAAAATAACAAAATAATTAGGCCCCTCAGATGTGTGACCTTTACAGTCTGTTAAAGCCAATGTAGCATGTACATTGGAGCTTAGAGGAGTGAATCCGTGCATGCAGAGTTCAGTAACTTTCAACACCGCACTGTCCTGACCATGGTACATCCAGAGGCCGCTGCCTAATGAAGTCCTTTACAGAAAAAAAAAAAACTGTTTTAAATCCAATGGCCAATGCCAGAAAAACATGACGTCCTCTTCTGATGTAGCGTTATCTTCTCTTCATCCACCAATCGACGTTAACTCAACCATTATGCTAGATAATGGCTAGCCAGCTAAAGTACACACTAGTTGAAAGCTAAATTAGCTGAATAAAAGCCCCACTCTGCATGCTCCCATGGTTACAGTCAGCTCTTGTCAGCTCGCTATCTAATTATTTTTCCTTTTAACTGTTGGCTGCTCTTCTCAATGCTATCATCTCTCCAGGGGTTGCCAGGTCTGACCCTTTTCTTCTTCTTCGCCCCTGTGACAGACTGTCAGCTCAACAAACAAACTACCACCCATTCAATTTGAACTCTAAGTAAACTTTTACAAATTTATTAAACCACAACAAAATAAAATACCCTTGATTGATTGATTGATTGATTTCTGGAAGACGATAAGACAGTAATCCAAAGGATGACATGCTAAAGTAAAATACTTATTTCCAGCATGGTCCTTGGACCCTTAGAAAGCTGTTAGTATGTATTTTTACATCTCCACTGACCAGTGGCTACTTGGTCAAGACCCCTGATGATCATGTTCCGTTATGACAGACGTCATGGTGTCAGAAGTGCTAGGCTTACTGATGAATGGACAAGTTAGACTAATTTTAGTTGGCCAAAGGTCAAGTTAATGTGTCAAGGCACCATTTTAGGTAATAGTATACATGCCACCATCCTATTTAAGTTTCTCTCTCTGTTCACAAACGATAGTCAGAGGATTCAGGGAAGAAAGTCATCAACATCATCGGATATCTGCAAAAACTCCAATATTGTGCATTCCTAGACCAAAGAATGTGTCTTTGATCCTATATATGTATATATAAAATTTAGATCATTGTACACAGAAAAAAAAAACAGTTGATGTTTTTGTACATGTAGAATAAAAATGTTGAGCAGTCAGTATTCATCTGGCAACAGACTAAAGCATAGGAACGATGAATATCTTGAAGGGTGCAAGTCGACAAGGAAGATGATTTGAGTCATTGGTAAGAGGGGTTAACGCTCACCAGTGGAGACGGTCATTTACTTGGCAGCTAAAGGTGTGAATATGAGCAACTAAATGAGCATGAAGGAGGGTGTTGATGAAAAAAGAGCATATGTGTTCAGCAGATCTCCTCTCAGGAAATAAAGCCAATGGTTTACTCTTACTGCAGATCTCCGTAGTGCTGCAATCAGAGTAAACCTGAGGTAGAGAGTACCACTTACACTCTGTTGTTTGAGTTTTCTCTTGTTTCATCTACAGCTGAATGATTTTTACATAAAAGCCATTACTTATTCCTTCTTTTAATAAACAATAAGTCTATTCTTCTGAGCCAAGTACAAGGCTGAGAGATGAACTCAATTTCTAACTAAATTAAATCGTCGCACTGCAACGCAATGCATCTCATTCAGTTGTGGGAAATGTGTTTCTCTCATTAGCTTGTGGCATGGCGTCCCCATCCCCATCCAATGGAGGAGAAGTTTGCCTTTGTCATACTAACGCCTCCCAAACCATACGGAGTGTTTGCTTTAGATCCCGGACAATAAGCAGCAGTATAAACACTCCCCCACATTTCTCACGGCTGGGAGGCCTGAGCTGTAAAATGCCCAGATTGATAGAGCAATGTTCAATTCCTCCCCTGAGTTAGAAGGGCAAACTCCTGTGGCGCTCCTGCATCAAGCGTGCCCTCCCTGTGAATCGGCACTGGAGATAAACTTTCCCAGACAACAATGCCTCATCAGTGGCAGCAGCAATGGGGCCCTCTTTTATTGCCAGAGCTCCAATGTTGGACAATTAACGGCTCACCGTGGTCCCTAGCACAAAATACTAGAATGGCCAGGTAAGCATAGTCTGTCTCTCTCTTTCACTTTTCCCTTGCTTGCCCAAACCCCCCACCGCCGCCGCCACTCCCCCTCCTATCCCCAAACCTCAGGCCCCAGGCCTCGCTGCAATGCATCTCTCATTGCACTCTGTTCTATAAATTGCCAACAGCGCGAGAAGGCAGATACAAATAAAGGTGATTTAGCCCAAAGAGATGCTGAGCGATTGCTCTCATTAGTCCGGAGTGGAGACCAAAGTCGAGATTTAACTGAGAGGGATTCCTGGCCATTAGTGCACTGGCAGCGGCTGTATTGATAGGTTTTTAATAAGACGCTACATTAATGGTTATCATGAGTGAGTGGGTTTATGGTAATGGGAAAAGGCAGAGGAGGGGAGAGGAGGTCTCCAATGTGTTTTCTGTCAAATCCAGCCTCAGCTTGGCCGCAGCTGCCGGCAGCTTCAGCATGCACCTTTGCAGGTTGACAATCTGTGTAACACAAACTCTCTCTGTGGTCTGCATATAGTAAAGAGGGAAAAGGTGTCTTTTTTAGCTGCAAATTGAGTGACGGCACTGAGTTGAGGATGGTGTCAGTGATGAACGACACCAGAGGGATGTCTCCTGTGTGCGCAGAAGTCTTCATTTCCTCCTATTAATCAGTTGGACTAATTCTCCCCTTGTTCCATTTTTAACCCTACAGTGTCACTGCCTCCAGTTGCTCTAATTGAAATATTAGCAGCCGGTTAAGTAAATGAAGACAATTTAATCAGTCCCCTTCTCGGGCCTTCCCTGTCTTTCTCTTTTTTTGTCTTTTTCCCATGCGACGGTGTGATCTTTCTATTAAAGATAGTAGTTGAGAGATCAATTTACATTCTCCTTTTTTTCTTACTAAGCTGACAACTCTATTGTCTCAGAGCCAAAAGAAGCTGGGATTAACCTTGTTCCAATGTGAACCTTGCCAAAGTGTGTCAGATTCTGCCAACAACTTTTTCCCCTCTCTGTCGGTTTCGCTACTCACCAGTCAAGATCCAGAAGGGTGAGGAGTCTCTAAAGCACTATCGCCAGCAACAAGACTATCCAATGAAATTCCCATGGCCAGTCCTTTCTTTCCAAGGCACAAGATGTTATTTGAACTTTATAAAGATTCCAGAACTTCCACTAGTTTGATTAATTCAAATTAGTCTCATAGGGGCTACTAGATCAGATTCAGTGAGAAAAAAAACCAAAACTGTCTGGAACATTTGGATAATCAGCCTTGGGGTATTTGATGAGGGATAGTTCTTGTCACAACAACTTCCTTAGTTTCTCTTCTGCACTTGCTTTATACGAGACTGATAACACCCAACAATCAATCAAAGAGGAGTGGCATCGACACACTGACAGTGACCTCATAGTGCTAAATATTAACGTAATAGTACAGGTACAGAAGTTAACTGCTGGGTAGTTAGTAGGCTGAGGTACTGTCAGAAATTTATTGATATCAGTAATGATGCTGCTTATTAAGACTGATACTTATCAATAGTCCAATCAATACCCCACTGATGTAGTGGAGTGGAACTAAAAGATACTGATCCAGTGTAATTCCTGACAATCCATCATTGCTTACCTCTACCACTGCTACACTTTTGATTTCAGATATAATGCATTTATGTTATAAGGATGTACATTTGGAAGGGTGGAAACAAACTAAGCAGTTTTTTTGGGGGGTTTTTCCAAAGTGCGATTGACACCATTTTGAAAAGTCAAGTTTCACTTTAATGAAATGACCATCAGCATTGATTTCCACTATTTCATAATTTAATGTCTTTGATTTGTTTCCCCTAAGTTTAACAACTTATTTATTATTAACTTATTGATTTGTTTTTGACACGTAGTGGTTGATGGTGAGCCAAAAGAGAAGTGCTAATTTTTTTCTCGCCTCACCTCAGCCAGCCAATCACTGCGCGAAGTGGCCGTGCTTGTAAGATCCTCGGTCTCTGACAGACAGACCAACACCCCCATCAGAAAAGTGTCAGGGGAGGGGGTTTCAAACATTTTTCGACAGACAAGCACTTCGGTTGAAGCACACTGACAGTTTAATGCCTTGTTTCCACTTACGTATGTGTACGGAGACAAGGCAACTGGATATCCATTAGTTCCTATGGGAATCTCCATGATATCCAATGTGCCTACAAAACTCTACCCCTCTGTAATATTTCGGTGCGGAATTTGCTCCAAGTCCATTAAAAAAAATTGAACTTTTGTGGTGGATTTCGGAGAGACTGTATGACAGTGTGCTAGCTTAGCTAATGGGCTATTTCCTTCAATTCAGGTGCCTTAGTTGATTGTCAAGTGAGTTTGTATGATTAAAAAGAACTTGTTTATCCAGTTTGAACATAGTAATGTTATTCTGCTAAAATATGGTTATACATTATATACAGGCAGACTGTCATTATGACCCATTCAGCAGTTCATACATCTTTCTAACTAAATATTTCACAAAACATGCCACGTACCTGGTAGGTCCTGTTTTTGTCCCAGTAATGTTCCAAGCGCATATTCCAAACTACTGGATGGCGAAAATCGGACACAACAAGCCTCTCTCCCATGGCTACAGGTAGTTTTTAATCAGGTTTCTATCCATCCGTAAAGAGTTGCACTTCCTTGCGTTGGACACTAGAGGTCTCATCCATACATTAATGGATCTATCGGACACCAGTCACATACGCAAGTGGAAACAAGGCGTAAGTCTTCACTGTGTTAGAAATTATGGAATTCTTGGCCTTAGAAGAAATCCCTCAAAATCTATGTATGGACACGTTTGTCCAGGTTTTACCAGGATCAGCTTATTTACCTTTTAGTTTTGGTCAGGACCCAAATCCTGGCACTAGTTTTTGATGTGACACATTTAATGTAATCACTAGCAGAAACTTTGGTTGGAAGAAAACTTTGTAAATACAGATTTTGTGGAAAACGCATCCACACGGCCCATATTTGATTTCAGTCGTAATTACATTCATATTGACACATTAGTTTTCTTGCAAAATTACCTGCATAGATTTTGTGATTAGATTTTTTTTTCATCATTACCTTATTTTTTTCCCCACCACCTCTCTGTCTCTGTCTTGGTGTCATAAGCAATAATACATTTCATTTTGCCATTATAATCCTGATAGGAAAGGCAGACTCGGCAGGCTAATCACTTGATACAGCTGACAGGTAGAGGATTTGTCGTAATGATGTCTGAGAAAATGTTAAACGTATTTTGACAATTTGGCATGAGAAAGTGGAGTTTGTCTGGTATCCTCGTGGCGAGTCTTACAGCTGTAGATGCAACTGAAATGTGACTGAAGCAAGAATTACGATAAAGAAGCAGAAAGTATACTGCCGAGCCATTGTTTCTAAATGTTTCTAAATAAATCTCAACTCATTTTTTATTCAACTTAGTGCAGAACTTCTTAATACTTATGTTAATCTAGAACTGCTATGCCAGGTTTTTTGGGTAACAGGTCTTAAACATTAAATTAGACACTGTGGGATGACTGTAGCTTTTGCCTTTTATCATATTTTGCTATCAGCTGTTCTCACCAAAATGTTAACACATGATTAATATTTAAATCATGTGTTAATCATTTCAGCAGCAGTGCTAATTCAGCAGCAATGTATAATTGTATGTAGACTTTTCATCAAATCGCCCCATTCCCTCTCCAAAATGAGTCATATCGCCTCTCCTACTTCTGCACTCTATTCATTCTGCTTTGTTCTCAAAAAACTCCCTTTTGCTTCCCTCCTTGTGTCTTTTTTATTTCTTAAGAAGAGATGGTGACTTTATGGCCATGGGACTATTTTCAGGGCATCCTTGTTATGACCCCTGTACTGCTCACTTGCAGAAAAAGGAGGAATTTAACTTCACTTTGGTCCTACACTTACTCTGAGTTCTGGATAAGAGTTTGGATAAGATCAGCTTCATGCCGTATACTGTATGTAAAAAGTCAATCTCCAAGTGGTAGCTAAATGCCATGAAATAGGCTTTGTCAGTTTACACTGCGATTGTACCATGTCATTTAATTAACACGTCTATCTATGTTTTGCAATTACAGTACACGGAATATTGATGAGCCACATCAATAACTATTTTAGATAGTACCGTCCCTTTACCAGACCAAATAATCAGTGCACACCGTTTTATTTACTTTCAAAAAGTATGTGCCTTTTACAGTAAAGCACATGAAGAAAGTGGAACAAAAATTGAGGTGAAGCAATCAGCTGATAAATCTTTCTTTTTTCTTTTTTTTTTTTTCAGTTTCCCTATCAGACGTGAAAGCCTGATAACCACTGCCACCCCACCGCATCCCCCTTCTCTTGCCCTTCACATCTGTGTGTCTGCACAGCCGCGATAAGCAAATCAATATCCTGTCACTTCTCATTTTTACTAGCCCAATTCTGCTCTCTGCACCTTCCACAAGGTGACAAGCTCCTGCCTCACGGTCTGGACTGGACAATCTCAGTCTCCTCTTTGTAGAATATAGTCTCTCGAGCAACTCTGAAAGACACTCTCTATCACTAGAATGACGCCAACGTGTTGGTGCTAATGCAGCCAAGGTAGGTGCTCGCTGATGCTGAACTTTTTCACCATTTTCAGTTCATCAGATGAAATGAGACTGCGCGGAGTTGTCTTGTAAGATTATTCATGTTGTGTATTATTCCTTTGCTTTAGTGAGATTGCATCGAGGTCCCACTACACAAGTGAGGGCTGTGAGCTCTTATGACTCATTTATACTCCCTTCACATACAAAAATAGATATGGACATTTCAAATGTTGTGACCGTCACTGCCCACATCCTTCCATATATCTTTTATGTTGACAAAAGTTTCTGAGAACAAGAAACATGGTGACCACAGAGGAGGTGGTGATAACATACCTTTTAACAGAGGCAGCGTTGCAGAAGGTGGCTGTTTGTGAGGCCATTTAATACATCGTAACGTATGGACAGACAATTATTTTCAATAAATAACTAATTTTTTCCATTCTGCCATTTTTAAAGTGTCTCTATTGTAGGGCTGCCCCCGACCAAGAATTTTCCTAGTCGACCAATAGTCATCATTTAGGGCCATTAGTCGACTAGTCGCCCGCATGTTTACAATATTAATTTAATTATTAAATGATACATTTTGGGCGGGGCAACACAATGGTTTGAGTTGAAGGTGTGAGAAAGAATAGTATCAGTAACATTGTTAACACTGTGCTACATTACAGAGAAATACAAAACCGTACTAATGAACCTTCATTAATATAGGCCTATATTTTATCTACAAGTGCACGTCACACACTGAGCGAGCCGCCTGTTAATGACGCTGTGGGCTAATGGGCATGTAGCTACTTCCATGTTTCAGATGATACGTCATGTTTGTAGTCGACCAATGAAGATGAGTTTACATATCACCTTGGGTTCGTCCTTCACCTTCTCAAAATGATCCCACACTTTGGATTTCCTGCCCGACATGTTATTAACTAGCCTGTGGAATAACCGCAGGTACCAGCCCTGGAAATTAGGGGCCGTACACATGCCGTGTCTTTAACCGCCTGGAAAACACGAGGTCGGGCGCTGGGTGCTACTCTTGTGCCTTTTTTGTGCCAGCTTTCAAGAGCGCGGCGGCAGGTTGCGTCTGAGGTTGCTAAACAACCTTAACAAGCATCGTATAGCCTATTTACCTGAAATCCTGAGTGCAGAGCTGATCTTCTTCCAGGTGCTGTTTATAAGTGTGTAGGCCTATCGTCTGTGGGACAGATGTAAAGCTCTGGGTAGCCCTGCACTAACATGATCAACTTTTCCGTATTTATCAGACTGAATATTTACAGAAGGGAAAGATATCTGTCAGCTGTGATTGGTTCGTAACGTGACTCCTGTCTGACTGCTGAGCGTGGCCTTTTCCTGTGTCTGTCCTTTCAAATTAAATTCCAACATGGTCCAGTCATATAGATTTTGATTTATTTTGACATGGCACAGCTCCCAATAGAGTTTTCACCTTTTTTTTTTCTTTTTCTCCTGAAACTAAGCGACCAATGAAATCTTGCCGACTAATGACCCTTCCGGTCGACTATCATTGGTCGACTATTAGTGGGCAGCCCTACTCCGTTGTGTCATGTCTCACTTGAACTAAGCTACACTGCCCCAAGATGTCCAGTAGTACTGCTCTGTTCGTCTGTATCCCTAAGCTTTCAGGAAACGTGCACAAATACAGACGAAAAAAACACAGAGCATAGACAGAAGGCTGTGTCTGCATCCGTATACATATCTAGGATTGAGCATAAATGAGCCCTTATGCAGTGACACTGCTCTGCCGCAACATCATGCATAGCAGCTGGATGTATCACAGCACATCCAATCCAATTTATGAGTCAATACTAAATGATTTTACCAAGATAATTAAAAACAATGTTTGTATTTCATACCACATTTTCTGGCTTAATTTACCTTAAGGCTGCTTTCATGTAATTATGTTAAAAATGTGTAACAGTTAAAGTTCACTGCGGTGACTTGCGGGTATGTATGTGATTCATTTCTTTGGCACTGATTCATTTCAATCATCAGATTTTACGTTGGTGATGAAGACTTGGAGGGGATAAAGATTGAGTCCGTGCTTTACGTTTTGCATATTAAACTAAATAGCTGTGCCCAGAGCGATACAACCACAGACGTAGAGGAGTTATGTGTCTAAAATTACTAAAAGCTTCAGTCATTCCCAGTGTTTCATGATAGATGGTAAAATAATCTTACATTTATTGGTCCCAGACAGTAGGGGGAGTTTTGGCGAATATGACTTGACAACTAGATGTAGTTGTCAGGGGTTATAACTAAATCACTGGAGGTTTTAAAAAAATTGCTGCTCTTTTAAATAAAAGATTCTGCCCAGCTTTCAGAGGTAAAGTACTGGGCCAACTTAATATAACCTAACTATCCTCATGCATCTGCCACAACAGTCACTTGGAATTGTCATCATGTCCACATACTGGATTTAACCCACTGGGGACAGCCTTATTGGTCCTGGCCCTCTCCCAAAATGATGTCCTGATTTTTTTTCCAAAAGTAGGGGTGCAAGAAACACAACATGCCAAGTTGCAGAGTAAACAAAAATAATGGAAAGACAACTTTGGCCTGATCTTCTCTGAGGACAGCTAACATTCAACAGGAGAAGATAAAAATTAATTTGGTTGGAGCCACTCAAGCTTTTTCATTCGCACATTTCTTGTCTGAGGGCAGCTGGGGGAAGATTTGTTTAAACATTCAGCGCCCAAGGCAGTGTCAAATAACAGCAGACCCTGATAAGATTTTCAAGGCTTGCCACTGAAATTAGCGCCTTAAACAATGATTTCTTGGACATATTTCTCGGGGCTTGAAGGTTTGGGGTTTTTAAATGAACTGTGGAACAGAAGGATGATGTGTCACTCCGTGGAATCTTTCACATCCTCAACTTGAAGATGCCAGTCATGAAGTGGACATAATGAAATATGAATTGAGCCATGGACCATCACTAGCACAACAATGATTTCTGCCAAATGTGTATCCTCCAGATTACTCCTTATCGCTACCAAGACACACACTGGTGTCCTGTATTGGGTAAATAAACACCAGCATCTGAATGGACCGGGCAAAACACAAACTAGAAGGCTTCATGTCCATTTTTGAAGTTTGTAACCGTAGGCTAAATGGAATTGACAGCCATGCATAATCACCTGCAGTTTTAGCCGGGGGTGCTTTGGCTCGACTGGGAAACAGCCTTGTTGAGAGCAGATTCAGCCCCAAAAGCCCCATTAAACTCTAATCCTAAATGGGGTTCCATGCCCCGACAGTTTAGGAGAAACACAGTACAGTTATACATTCCCTGCCAAATAGATTTGGAAAGTACTCTGTTGTGATTCTCATGTCTGTGATAGAAATATAATACTGGTTAGACAGTTGTTTCCCCCTCACAGTCTGTATCCCCTTAAATATTTATTGAAGTAATAATAGATGTACTAAATGTACTTACGGTCTCTGTCGTCTTCTGAGTCACTACCTCACATGTCTGTCTGAGAAATACAAGGATTCCCATTCTCATTTATTTTATCCTTGATACCACAGGGCCTGATACATAACTAATTGATTCAACCTTTCAAGAGACTTGAATAATGCAATTGTTCCTTTTGTTCACATAAATGTCCCCACGGGACCTGCTTGATCAATTAACGTCAGATGAACAGTCGCTTTCATTACTGTCTTGCTCAGCATACCTTACAGGGGAGTTAACGAAGGGAGTCAGGCAGATGTTTGGGAACCTTCATTTGATGCTTGATTTAATTTGGTGTGTGTATGTCTGCGGTTTATGTTGTTTGTTTTTGTGTGTTTGTGTCTAGACTTGCATTGTGAGCCTTATGTGAACCTCGGTTATTTTTAGTTTTGTTAGAGTTGGGTTTATAGTTAATTTTGGAGTCATTATTAGGTCTTCAATGGAAACCATAGAGGGGTTTCTGCCAGTGCATTGCAAGCCAGGTGGCCTGCCCGGCCTGAGCATCAGGGGAGTTTTTTTTATTTCTTTTATGTTTGTATTTTTATTTTTTATTTTTGAACTACAGCACACTCTACAAACATTAAAATGAACAGGGATGAAGATGAAACTGACTGCGCGCACACACACACACACACACACACACACACACACACACACACACACACACACACCTGCAATGTGGAATTCAACCCAAGTCAATGAGGTAAGCTTGTTGGTATAATGGTAATGTTATCAGGTAGCTAACATTAGCGGAACTATAACCACTGTTAACATCAAACTGTCAAACGAGTGAGCAGTGACGTTTGCATTTAGTGAGCTGTTATATTAACTAGGAGGGGTAAGAACTCCACTACAGTTAAAATCACGTCACTTCGTTAACCTCTTACTTACCAACTCATCTTCATTCTCTATGGGACATTAGATCACAGTGAGATCTCTCCATAGTACTTCGTCCTTGGCAACATGCTGCTCCTTTCTCTATGACAGGTACAGCTTGTCCAGTGGTTTTTGGGGGCCAATGCAAAATCTTTTTTGGCCAAATTTATTTCATATGCAAATGAGACCAAATACTACTTTTTATATATAAAAAACAATTTTAATTCAACCTAGCTGCATCGTTCATATCAAATTCACAATAAAGTCTGTTGCAGGTCTCTCTGACAAAATACACTGGGCTGCTGGAGGCTGTCAACAGATTTGCCACCTGGACTAAACTTTTCTGGGGAAAACCCTGTATCGGTTAGACTAATAGCCATGTTCAAGGTTTGGGGGATGGCAATGTCCATTGGACGGTCCACTTTGAACCAGGCTGATTTATCTCAACAGTTAGATGATGGATTGTTATGACATTTGATAGAGACATCCATGTTGTCCAGAGGATTAACACTAATGACTGCTGATGTGCTGACTTTTCCTCTGGCGCCATCAGGAGGTAAAAATTTGACTATCGATATACATATGACAAAAGAATAAATCACCCATTTTTTGACTGTCGATTTAAACCATGAGTTCAGTATTTCAGCTGTGGCCACCTTAAATTGTTGGAGCCAAAAGGGACGATATTTGGCCAAGGTGTTGGAGCTCTGGATGAGCGAGGTGTGGATCTGACTAATAGACTGTAGCAGCGCCTTAGTAAAATGTAAACAGGTGAATTATCTGAAAATTCAACCACTGTATAATTGTGATGACCAAAACTGTTTTTTGTACCAGGCTGTAAACAGGTTTATTTCTGCTGTAAAGTTGGGAATTTTAACATGGGGGTCTATGAGGATAGAGTTGCTCCTGGAGCCTGCCTCAAGTGGCCATTTAAGGAAATGCAGTTTTTCTGCACTTCCATACTGGCTTCATTTTTCAGCCCTGGGGATTGCTGCTTGGTGTTACCTAACCAGAAATAGTACGCAACATGCTAAACTTGGATATCATGGTAGACGTTACCTGCCAAACGTTAGCATGTTACATTGTTGTTGTCACTACGTTAGCATGCTGGTGTTAGCAATCAGTTGAAATTATCGCTGCATATAGCCCATCAGAGCTGCTAGCATGGCTGTAGATTGGTCTTGTTCATTTTACTTATTTCATATCCAAATCGTTAAAGAGCATCTGACTGGTCCAAACAAACGTAAACAGTTTTTCAGAAAAGTGAATTTGTTTTAGAAAAATGCATCATATTTAGACTGATTTATATGCATGCTTTCAACTCTTCTTGTCTAGGACATTATTATTTGTTTCTTTATGGAAAATCTCTCAACTATTACCAGACTGGCTCAGTATGGCAGAGTAGGAAGGGATAAAACAAGTGGACGTGACCATTCATGATTGTCAACACTAACACATTCCCTTTTTGATTCGGAAAAAGAATTAAAGTACCTACAAAGCATTTTTTAAATAAGCAGCACTTGATTGTCCATGGGTTTAGTTTTGGTACTAGAACAGGATAAAGCCTGTAATGTAGCAGTAAAGCTGAAATTTAAAGTTCAGGATGTGGACTGTGTACGCTAAGACTAATGTGTATGTGTAGGTGCAGTCAGTGTTGAGTTTTCTAAAAGTGAAGTGTGAGTGGGTGGTTGTCATCACAGCCACATGGGGGTCACACTAAGAAACTAGAACGTGTGTTCATATAACCTACTTCTTTGGTTGCATAATGCTCCCAACCACGCAGAGTCAAGACGGTCAAGTTACAGTCCAGTTGTGTCAACTGCCAGCTACTACAGTTTTTTTCTCCTGCCAGAGAAAGAGCATCTGAAATGGATGTTATTCAGAAAAAGTTTTATTGTCGTGTTCATAAAGCACAACTTTGCTGATAACTTAGGAAAGAAACTTGGTCTAGCTCATAAACTATTAAGCTTTTACGAAAGAATTCCACCTCTGCTGCTGCCTTTGATTTTCTGATGATTCGAGATTAGCCTTTGACTGGACATCACAAATGTAAAATGACATATTGATTTTGAAATCCCAAATACACCTGTGCAATCCCTCACCCGCACAAACAGATGCTGTTATAGGCTGATGCAAAAAGGTGAAAGTTTTACCAAGATACAAAACCTTCATTTTTCAATCAGTCATGACACAGCTAATAAGCTCTTTTCAGGATACACATGGAGAATGTCTGCTAAATGGATGACCATTTATTAAAGCCTGCGGATGAACAAAGGCAGTGAAGTCTTTGCATGCCTTTGAGAGATATGACCTTGTAGAGTCCATGTTACATACGCAACTCACATGTTCATAAATACTGCAGACAGAACCGCACATCTGATCCAGCACACAGACACACCTGCACACACAATGTCCAAACACAATTGCACTTGCACATGTGCACACACCTATTATCACCCCCACATATTCCAAGTTGCCACCCACACCCACACATTAGCACCCACACCTACACATTAGCACCCACACAACTGCACAAGCTAGCTCACACTATTTCATAAAGCAGTTGGCTGAACATCTATAAATAGGCTGTAGGGCACTGCACAACCTCAATTTGCCACCCCCATCCACTCCTATAGCAATTATCCCAAGGTTTATTTCGGTTAAGCAGTCAAGCACGGGGAATAAACGACTCAGCCCATTCAGCAGTGGTTAATAGAAATGAGGATACTTAATAGCAGCCAGCAATCAATCAGATCAAAAGGGAGTGAGTAAAATAAGCTAATTTGTTCATTGCACATGATCTGAGAAGAATATTTGTTGAATGGTGCCAAATATAGCAATACACGGATCTGATGTCAGTGTATGGTGTCTCAGATCTTCAGGTTTGCTCCTGCATCACCCACCTGCTCTGCCCAGGTCAAAAGTCCACAGCACAGTCATGTGCAAGACTAATTTTGAAGTTTACACTTAAAAGCTTGCCTCACATCTATTCATAATACTATCAAGCAAGATAAGTAAGTTGCATTCACACACGCTAATATGGTTCAAATGATTGTCATCCAAAACTTAACTTTTAATTGGTAAGAAAAAATACATTGGGAAAAAAAGTGGTGGGAATCTAAAATAAGAAAGCCCAATCTACAGGTGAAAATCAGATTTACAAGTACCATCACCAATCAGGAACTTTTTTTATATAAATGGTAAGAACGTAGGCAGCTTTTAGGCATTTACTCTGCATTATTCTCTTCACTTTTTCATTACCATAAAGGTAGTCTTCTGTCATTGCATCAGATGACCCTAGCAGCAGGAAATATGAGAACTTAACGGTCAGTGTCGGGTTTACGGAGTTACTGTAACCACATTTCATTTGTCAGTAACGTACCAATGTAACAGGTCACTGTTCTAAATTCAGTAATTAAATTACAGTTACTAATTAGCAATGATGTTGTGTCTTGGGTTGCTTAAGTTCTTCAATTATCTGCATAATGAGTGGATGGGAAAAAAATCAGATATGCCGACAACCGCAACGCCGTCCAGTGCACCCGCAGAGAGGCTCTTCAGCTTGAGCAGTCTTTCCTGAGGGAACAGGTTGTCTGACAAACAATTTCAGGATCTCCTCTCTATGAGGTATAACCGCTGTTTTAGTGATAAACATGTCAAATAAGCTGGACTAGTCTGCTATAAAGCCATAGTTTGGTGAGCGAGTGACTCGAGTAGGTTTGTTTGAGTGTGTTTGGCCTGTTAAATCGGTTTATATGCCATTTGTTTTCCCTTTAAGTCTGTCATCATCTAATGGTGTAAGGAAGGCTAGTCTCTTATAGTATTTTATTAAGGCCTATTGATATATTATTTTGAGGCACTTTATATTTGTACCATGTGGCGTTAGAAAGGCCAATCTCTTTTATAAATTGGTAAGAGTTTCATTTTGAGCTGTACAGGAACCAGTGAAGGGAAGCAGGGAAACCGCTCATATTCAACCAGCTCTGTGTCATCGCAGTGTGCGCAGATGAACGTTGTTTGGCTTCTGTTCTGTTCTGATCAGCAGTGATGTGGTGGTTCACTTTTACACTGTGATCTATAGCCTATAGTTCGGCTTTAGCTTCTAACTATCTTTGTCTTTTGAACCTGTTGTTGCTGCTGAGTCAGTTTGACATCCTGGATATATCCTTCAAACACAGACTGCAGACCCCTCTGTCTGCTTCTCTCTGGAATCACAATTTTATTTTTCTAAAAATATGATATTTCTTCAGGGAGTGCAGTTAGTTACAGTGTGGACTCCATGCTTACTCTGACAGCTTGTCGGACCATCACAAAGGGGCGAGGGTTAGTAAATGGCAAATTACATAACAGTGCATCTCAGGCAATGCTGCAGAGTAACACAAAAGTAATGTAACGAGTAGTGTAACAAATTTCTACAGGGAGTGATAAAGTAATGCATTACCCTTTTTAAAAGTAATGAATAATACGTCATAGAACACACTTTTCAAGGAACGATCCCAACACTGTTTGAGGTGTCTGATGGCATTAGGGGACATGTATTTAAATGTTTATCTGAAACTAAGATATGTCATAAGTCTAAATTAAGATGCTGTCAGACAGCGAGTGATTGCCGCCCTCATTGATCTGTCAGTGCTCTGCTGATGAAAAGGTGCATCACTCAGATAACTTAGATACCAGTAAATCAGCTCCTGTATTGTTTCCCTCACTGTAGTTCATGTGGTTGCCATGGTCACACGGTAAGTCAGGGCTGCATGTTGAGAAAGTTGAACCATCATTAACTCTCAATAAGTGTTGTGCAAGGAACTGAAAGCTAGTAAACAACTACAGTTACTAGTTACTTCTCTTAAAAGTAACTGAATTACTTCACAAATTACTCCATATAAAAGTAATTATACATTTGCTTCAGTTCTGTTAGCAATGCACACTGTTTTATTTTTGTGTTGCTGTGACAAAAAGTCGGACACAACTGTCATATTTTATCTATGCTTGTACCCATTATCACTATGATGAAAAGAAGACGTGGAACAATAAAACCCAACGGATATGATTTGAAAGGCCTATTTATTGTAGCCTCCAGAGGCCTTCAAATCAAGCAGCACAAGTCAGTTTTTAATACACTTGGCAGAGTGAAATGAAATAACAAGTGTCTCAGTAAATTGACGGTAATTCCTTATCATGATAGGCTTAATCAAATCGAAGTGATAAAAGTTGTCTCAAAGAAATAAACACATTCGTGTTTATCCTTTGTAACCTTAACAGTAATTCAAATCCTGCACATAGACTACAACTCACTATATTTTAGTCCGTGATCTCAAGGAGGGAGAAATAATGTTCAGATCTCCAGGAGAGCAATCTCAAATTGCAGAGACAGTCTAATTTATTGCACTGCCATTAGGTCAGGTGACCTTTAATGCGCCAGTCTACCCACTGGTCCCTTGCGTTTCAAGTAACAATAGTTATTAATAACTTAACTGTGTGCAATAGTCCACCTTCCACCTTCACTTCCCTTGTCTATGTATATGACAGAGGGAAAGATCATGTGACATTAAATCATAACCAAAAAAATCTGGGGATTCGGCTGCATTTGTGTGCTACGACCAAGACAAAAGTAACAAGTAACATGTCTATTTAAATTAGTTATTCAAATATGAGAACGTAATTAGCTTTGTGTGTAGTTACCGCTAAAAGTACATTACAGTAACGCATAAGGCATTACTCCAAACACTGCGCTAAATGCAGCAGCAAAGAGCTGTGCATGTTTATGAGAGCAAATTTAATCAAATCAAGTTGAAATCTTTTAAAGTTAATGTTTAGTATGAAATTCCTTCTGAGCTATAGTGGAGGGGCTGTGACAAAAAGACTGGGAATGGCAATTTTGTCCCACATCACTTCCACTAGATTTGCATTATTAAAGGATCTTTTATTGGCCAGTGAGAACAGGAGGAATGATAGCAGCAAGCAAAACCTGTTTAAATCTTTTGTTTGAAAGACAGACTTGAAAAAATGTGAGTCTATCGTTAAAGCCCTCCATTATACACTGATTGGTGATTTATGGCAGGGATTGGCTGGTGAATGGCCCCTCCTGCAGCCATCGTCTGTGCGGCCCGATGGTGATTCGGTTTGGCTCTTTGCCCAATGTCATTGAGCTATTTCTTCCATTGGGCAACAGTTCTCCCAGGACCGGAGCAACATATGTTTTCTCCTCCCATGCCAATTTAATTTAGGGTACTGTTTATTCGCTTGTGGCGATTATGAACCTCCCGCACAAGGACATCCGTTTTCTCTCAGGACATTCTTTTGTTATGGATATGGACTGTTTACCACATTACCAAATTTTAAAAAGGATGGAAAATAAAATATGGTAATTGGATTCATCATTACAGGCGCCAGGCTACACTCATTACTATTTTACTTCCTAACATATTCCTTACATACCTCAGTTATATAGGGTTTACTTGTACTGCAAAGACTTACAAGTGGTTAAAGTACATTTCGTAGTTACATGAGGCATGTATAGGATAGAACCACTCTCACAGGTACATTTAGAGTGCTTTCACTTGAATACCTGTATAAGGAGGGTGCATGTTATCTGTCAGTATAACTGTGTTTATTGTGTTACGCTTGAGGAGAACAACAATCTCACAATGCAAGAAAATTAGCTGTTGAGCTGTGCCAGCTATTTGAAAATCTACAAGACAGGTGTGCATGTGCAGGGTTGCTGGTGCTTGAACACCAGTCCAATTTTAGCCAACCATGTGCCCGAAAGTGAATTTGTCATGATTTTGTGAAATCTTGTGACCAGCTGACTGCTCACCAGTCAAATCCCTAAAACTGCTGGGAAGAAAGTGCTCTTCAAAGCCTCAAAAACTACTTTCCCAGAGCAAACCATTAAAGCCAAACTGCTGCGGTTGATATGCTCAGCAGCCAACAGTATAAACACGTAGCTGTGAAGGCAGCTGCCAGGTGTGTGTATGAGTGGAACCCACTCTTTCCCTGCCACCACTGCCCCGGGTCATTGTGTTAAATGAAAAGGCACACTTAGTGAACTTGGATGGTTACAAAAGTCTTAAAGTAATACTATGCAACAGTGATTCAACCTAGAACCACTTTTGCCTTTTGCTTTCCTAGCAACCAAAGTCTGTTTGGGTTTTCGACTTAAAAAAAAAAAAATGCACAAAATAAGAATTCCTATTTTAATCTCGTATCAATTATCCAAACAGAATTCATTTGCTACCTTTATGCTAGCAAAACAGCGTAAGCATGGGTGTTCATTTACCCAAGCAGTAATCGTAATATGTTGTGTATGTGGGACACATCCCACCCTCCTAATATTGATAGAAATCTAAATTAAAAAAAGCTGCTATGCTATGACAGGTAACCACACAGCACCGTCTGAAATAATCATGAGAAAATGTCATCATAATCATAAATAAGCTTAACAAATTGCCATTATTATTATTATTATTATTACTCCTGGTTCTAATAACACTTCACTTCAGTCAGGACATGCATGAGAAGGTAATGTTAATGTTAATGCCTCATTTGACGCCGGATCTGTAATTGCAGTATTATACAAGCAGTTCTGACCAAGCAATCTGATTGGTAATTGATCATCAAATTATTTCCATGGCACCCTTGTAACTGCAGGAGCAAATACCAGAGGGCAACAAAAATGGATCTTTTTGTTGTTAATTTTGATCTATACAGCAGACTTAGTTTAATGAATGGTTGGCTGTTGCTGCTGACGCTTTGGTACATACTGGACACACACATGCTCTGTATGTATTCATGTATATTATATAGCCTAATATGTAAAAAGTAAGCATACTGGAAGTCCACATTTATTAAACTTATATATATGTTCTTTATTTCAAATGACCTGAAAAGCTGATGAGCAAAAAGCCACTTAAAAATACGTTATTAGGATATCTTAGTAACATTTATAGAATATTTAACTTAAATAAAACAATTCCAGAACTTGAACTTAAGCACTGCGTTTGCATAAAATTCTCAAACATACTCGTGAAGGTTAAGTGATTCATCAGATTAAATCAAAATCAACTTTCTTTAATTCATATATTTATAGTGCTGTTTGCTACTCGACCTCACGTCTATGCAGGTGCATGCCTCCCTGGAGTTCAGCAAGTTGGAGTGTGACCGCAGTGAAGTTGTTTTTGACAGGCTGAATGCCATTAAATATGGATTGAAGCAGAAAGTTTGGTTAGATAGAAACATATTGTGGATTTTGGATATAAATACATCCACTTTTTTAAATTCATTTTGACTTTTGGACTTTAGAATGCTCCTGAGTGATTGGAACCATCTGGCATCCTCTGGTGTCCTCCATCGGCTGTGCCGGTGACACGGTGCTACTAGCTTAAAAATACATATTAAGTTTGTGGATGTAGAAGTTAAATCTGTTTATGGAAAATGATCTTTTCCAGCAGATATCTTAGTTGTAACAAAATTGAGCTAGCAAAGCAGTTTTGTGCTTATATATGGACCTCTAGAAAGTATTAAGCTCATGTTGGCTGGCGGACTCAACAGGGACTAGAAAACTGGTCTGTTGCTAGGTCGATACTATGGCACGACCCACTTGCTGGAGTCGTGAACTAGGTTTCATTATGTATAGGAGTCTACCAACGTATTTTCCAGTTATTAGTCAGACCCGATGTTTTTCCATGAAAACAGAGACAACAGTCACAAAAAGTTGGGTTTATTTTTATTATTTTGAGAGGTAATTGCCTCTTAGATAATAATTGCATCATTGTAATATTTCGCTCTCAGGAGTGTTTTAACGTCATTTGTGGCACGACAGTGATGCGTACGGACGTCCTGACTGCATCACTGTCGTGCCACAAATGACATTGAAGCACACCGTCTCATTAAATACAGCTTTAATACATAATATTTTTGCTACAAAGTGTCAGTAATTGCACAGAGTGGAGACAAATGTTTTTGGTGAAAACAGGCCGTTTTGCAAGCGCTGATCAATCAACCATCACTGATGTTAGCTACCATGTAGGGCTGGGCGGTATTCACGGTGACGGTAACATACCGCATACCGCCGGCCAGCCTGCCTCATGCACCTCCCTCGCTACGTGATGGAGGTGGCCTGGCCGACCGCTCCAAACCCAGACCCGCCGGAGAAGGCAGCCCGGGAGCCGTTGGCCCTCCCTCTTCTCTCTAACGTTTATACATACTATATAACGTTTTATACACAATAATAGATGGATTAGCAACCGTTTTACTTCTGACTATAAATAGTTTCCATCCTAGACTTGTAAGGCTTTTTAAATTGTTTTATTTAAGGTGTAAAAAAAAAAGAGAGAAGATGATACCGTGATATCGCACCGTCACTGCATCCCTCCAAAATAATACCGTTAAATTGATTTTAGGCCATACCGCCCAGCCCTACTACCATGGCTAGGTTACTAAGTTGCAGTTAATTAGCCACACATTCACCCAGCAACCAACAATGATGCTAGCACACATCTTTAACACTATCCCTGCCACTGAAAACATTTTCCGTCATTTATGACGGAATGCTTCCCCGCCACTGACGAGATATTTCAGCAATTCGTGTTTTCACTGTTATAAGATAGGGGGCGCTGTTACACATCGTGTGAAATAGAACAGCACTGCCATGTCCGAAAACAAACGACTAAGAAGATCCGCTGGAAACTGGAAGACGATTTTGATTAAAGTAGCAGCTTATAAACCGCACCGACGGAAAAGTGTACGGTTGCCCAAGCCGTGGAGATACTGATGATCTCAGACTCCGACAATTTCTGTTTTGATCAACATTCTGAATCCGATTTGGACAGAGAAGCAAACGATGGTGGGATAAAATGAGATCTCCAAGACGACCACGGAGGAGAGGGATACAACAGAACACTGAACGATCATTGAATGTGGCAACACGTTCCCCTATACTTCACACAGAATATTTATTTTCATTATTATTATTATTTTTCATTAATACAATTCCAATTGACGTATGGAAATGAGAAAAAAAGTCAACGTAAAATTGATTTTGTACTTGAAACTTTGTACTTTGACAAAAAGTTTTTTATCTGAAAAGGGTTTTTTTTTAATGATAATGCACATATTCCAGTGTTGATAAAAAAAAGGAATGGAATAAGATACAATAAAATGTTATGTTTAAAAACAGAAGGCCTCTTCTTTAGTTTGATACTGTTTACATATTCATAGTACAAATTATTCTGTGGGTCTTGAAAGATTAGTGAACATGATCAAAAATGCTGGTGGTGGCTGGCAACTTAAAAACAATACTCTAGCGGGGAAAATGTTAACTTTTGTTTTAGTAATGACTTCATTAGGGTCTATTTGTCAGACCAAGTGAAGTCTGAATATAGTGTTAATCGCTTATGTGGTGCTGCATGTGAAATATATGTAGGCTAAAAAGCAGTAGCTTTCATCCATTGCATATTTGTATACTGTATAGCTGCACTTGCTTATGCTAAGTGTTGACTCTATTGCTACGACCTTGCCTTACACTGTTGCACTCTTCTTTTTTAAGTTTGAATGATGCACATTTCCTCGGCTAACTGCAAGACAGTAAACACACCATTACATATAGGACATACTTCCCCTTCTTTTCATCATTTCTTTGACCCGCGCCTTTAGGAGCAATGTTCAGAGACTGATCATAGAGACTGATCATGCTACAGTACCCTGCCACCAGTGATATCACCGCCAGTTAAACATACGACTATCCCTCCCCTGGTACAAGTGATGTTTGCTTTACTGTGTAGTGAAGGCTTTGCAGATGTGCAGGCTGCATGGGACTCATTGAATGTGAAGATCTGGAGTCAGCACTTCAACCAACTGTGCCACAGGGAAGAGAAAGTGACTTGTATCGAGGCTATGTTGAATCAGAAACGCACACAAAGAGGAAGGAAGAGCTAAAAAAGATAGCGAGGGGGAAGTTGGCGGGCATACCAAGAGCGAGGAAGAGACGGAGAAAGAGAGGGGAAGGGGGGGGGGGGGGGGGGATAGCGAGGTCAGAGAGAAAGCCTGGGTATAAAGAAGTAAAGAGAGAGAGGGAGACTTTACTGAAAGGGAACATAAAGTGACAGAGAGGTCTAACAGACACAGTGGCTTTGATATCCCCTCAGCTTCAGACTGACCTTCACCTGCTCCACATGAACCAAGCAACAGAGGCACAAGGTGGATGGAATGTTCCCCGAGCTGTCCTTTAGCTCGCGCTCTAGTAACTGTAATAAAACAGCGCTGTCTGGATGGCAAAGAGTGACAGAGAGAAAAGCTCCGGCGACCTGCATGTGCAACCTGTTTAATGACCGTAAAGAGAAGCTGGGTGAATCATATATAGAACCATTAAATTATATCGATGTATAGCCGTGTGCTGGTTGTCACATGTCTGACATATTCTTATAGTGGAATTAAGTGAAACATGTAGAGGATTATAGCATATCCTTATTCCTGTGATCACTTTGGATCAAGACTCCTTCTCTTTATCCATGAATCCATTAGCATTATGTGGTGTGTGCATCAACAATAGCTATACGAGAAAGAGAATTTTTAATGGTTAATTCCCAATCTTCACTTTGTTAATTCTTGTATAATTGATGAGTGTAAAAATCACTTTGATATCACTTTCAAAGGAGCTTTTAAAGCATGACGCAAATAAAGTGGGTCCACATCTTTTCGATTTCTGGATTGTCTTGAGTTCGTGTGTGCGAGCGCGCAGCTAACCGTACAAACCATATTCGAGTGATAATCTCTCCTGAGAGTTTTTCCCTCCCATCCCTGTAATGTGAACTTGAGTCTCCTAAGTCATACAGAGCGGCTTTACAGCTCCCCGTATATCCACTGATTTCTCTTCCTGAAATATTTATCATCTGGGTGAGAAGGGGTTAGGGTTGTGCCGCAGGGATCTGATCCACCTGTGGGGGGAAAGGATTGTGCTGAAATAGCCAGACTGCACACTGCCTTTATCTTGAGACCCAAATCCATGAAGTGTACGATCTGCTTCACCTTCAGTCAGAGAAATGAGAAAGTGGCCTCTGGGAGACACTTTTTGGGTTTACAAAAGACTCCTCAAACAAAAGGAAAAAAAACGGGGACAGTTCTATGAGTGTTCATTAATACTGTATATTACTTCCATTCAATTATTCATGGTTACTATTTACTGACTGCAGACTCCATTTCCTCAGTTTTCCTCTCGTCTTTTGAGATTTGACCCCCTAAAAAATGTAAATTTTTGTTAGTTGTTTAATTTACTGTTAATGCATGTAGCGTGTGTGGTCCATTAAGGGCGCTGGGCTGCTGCCCCTCCTGCAATTAAACTGTGGAATACAGATTTTAATGAAACTTTGTTTTTGTTATTTTTGTGTGTATGAATTTCAGTTACTCTCCTATCAATCATGCATTATTAAAGAAACATAAAATGACTAATGATAAAGTGTTGCCTACAGTTTTTGTGTGCGTTTAGATTTTCCTGGTGGCCCCTAATTGGTTGACACCGCATGCTGAAGATAACTGGGTTGATAACATTTTGACCTGGTTTATTAAAGTGCAGATGGTTTTATTGTTTTTGATTTTTTTTTTTTTTTTTTTTTATCTTCTTTTCTGAGTGATAATGACATTTTCCGACCTGGCAACACTGCTTTATTTAGAAGGCTATTTGACCACTAAAGGCACCCGCCGGCTTCTAGCTGGTCAGACCAGCTAATCGTGAGATGTTGCGAGGAATGTCTGAAGTAATATCCTACATACCGATGAATTCTAATACCTTCCATGAACCTAAAAAAAGGTCACAGTCTACCCGCAGTCACCAAGGACATTCATGACGCCAACACCACTGCCTTGCCAGGCAAAGACAGCACACAGAGCTTCAGAGAGCTGAGGCTGAGAGCAGGCAGGCGGGCAGGTGTCAGATGTGTGCAGAGCCCCACAACAAACACACCACCACATCACCAACAGTATAATAACATCCAAAACAAAAGATTCACTCAGAGGTTTCTGTGACATGGAAAATACTTTGAAAACATTTTGAAAGTTTAAAAACACAAAAAGCTCTAGCCCGACCTAGTGCAAAGGTCACGTCCAGGCCACTGTAGATAACACAAGATTTAAGTTACATCAATGTTAGTTTGCTAACAGACATATTTTGCATATGAGTAGCTGACACCCTCCTTACCAACTGGTATGATAGTGTGGGTGGAGTTTGTTGCTGATGAAGCTATCTCACCACGTTAACAAATTTCCAAATAGAATAGAAAGCCTTTATGGTCATTGTACAAAAAATATACATCATACAAAGTATTTTGTGAGGAGGAGGCGCACATTAATAATCCTCCAGGACTGTAACATGCTCATGTTTAACCCAAACAATGTGTCATGTGACTGCAGTTGGTTCAGATCCAGGTCTGAACACCACAAACGAACCGCATCAGAGGTCGTTTGTAACCACACCGAGACCACCTCTTCAAGAAGGTCTCGGTCTTGTTGTTTCGGTGCGCACCCGAGTGTGATTGCTGTGCTCACACCTTCCCAAACGAACCGCTCTTAGGGGGCAAACGAACTTGAGTTTGATTGAAACGAACCAAACAGGACAGGTGTGAAAGCACCCACAATTTGGCCTACACTTCTAAACCCTGCATAACCAACTGCATTATCACATGGAATAACGTAATATGCACACAAGTATTGTCACGGTACCAAAATTGGGACCCAAGGTACAATACCAGTGAAAGTATCACAGTTCTGAGTAGTATCACGATACCACAGCGAGAATGAGGCAGATGTGCCTTTTGTCATTTATAAAAAGATAAATCACTTTTCTATAATACATCAATGATATTTCAATGGAATAAATTACTTAGTGACTTATTCATACTTCAAAAACAGCATCAATGAGTGATGAACATAGGGGGGATCAAAATAAAATAAATAAATAAAATAAAAATCAACCAGCCACCCTCCTCCCCTNAAATCTGTACTCGCACAGCGTGCTCCTGAATGATTTCTTTTGCTCGCATAAAACTATTTTTAGTCACAAATGCGAGTAAAATGCTCGCACCGTAGAGTTCTGTGGAAAACAAATCACTGTAGCATATATAAACAAATCTAGCCTACAAGTAAAAATAAATAAATAATAACTTTCACTGCTTAAAGATACTCAATAGCTCAGCTAATACCTGAAATGTCACTGGAAAACAAACCACTGCAGCAGCATATTGAGTGCCAGGTGGCCAATGCGCACCTTTATTGGATGGCGCATGGACACTCACCCTCTTGCGATTGGACATTGAACTTATCCCACAGTAGTGGTACCGTGTGGTGGTAGCCTGGCTCTGTTCATCTAACAGGCTAATGGCTGCTGCTTCATACAGACAGGAGAGTAGCATCAATGAGGGGAATTCAAAGACAAACATTTCAAATTTAACTTTATAAGGAGAATTTCACATGCAGATTTATTATGTGACATTTAGCTTTAGAGTTGGACTTTATATTTAATGTTTGGATTTTAGGATTACATGTTAAATTTACATTTAGAGTGTCGATTCAATTTCAACTTTGAGGATTTCCAGATTCAACATTAAAATTTATACGTAACATGAAAATATTCATACAAAAAGTCACACTGACTGCTCTTTTTTAAGTGGTGAAATAGAGCTTGTAATTTGAGCATGCACCACTTTACAATGGCTTCCGATACTTAAGCCGATGAAAACATTCAAGTGTGGGATGAATTAAACACAGCGGCTTTATTGTCAGAGTGAAGTAACCCTGATACCCAGTCACGGACCACAGTGTGAAGTTTTAATGAACGGTCACAGGTTTTCTCAGCCCGCGTTGGGCCGTGCTATAAAGATAATGGGTGGGTGTGTGCAGGTATTAAATTAAAGTGAACACAGACATGGAAGGAGGGCAATTTTGTTAAAGTCACTTCTACAAAAGCTTTGGGAAATGTAGTCTTTAAATGGCCATCCTCGAGTAGATGCATTGAACAGAGTGGCTTGTTTGCTTTTGCATTGGCTAATTAAGAGTTGGAATAAGGGAGAGAGCGGAAGAGAAAGAGTGCAAAAGAGACGGGCTGAGAGGGAGAGAGAGAGAGTTACGTCTGTTTCCATTTCGAATTTATCTGGAGGAGAGAAATTACAGTTGACTCCTCCACTCTAGTGGGAAAGCAAACCGATATGAAGGAGAAAAAACAACAGCAGCAAAGCTTTGAAACTCTGATGCAGTTCTCTTCATTAATCGCATACAACACATTGACTGTGCGTTCCCTTTGAACCCTCACACCCTTTGAGCCTTCTCTGATTAACTTTGTTTATCAGACAGACGGCTGATCTTACCTGACAGATATAAGCATGGCCCTCTATTATATGGTCACTGTTAATAGATGTGGTTATGTCTTTGTCTGTGTCTTTCCTTTCCTGTTTACCAACTTGGTCTATGCACACCACACCAGTATTTAGTCCTTGGAGCTGTATGTAGGTCTACATACTGTAGACAGTTTCACAACATTTCTTTGAGTACATTCCGCCTTGAAAATACCTCATGATCATCAGGGTGCGTGAATAGCTGTTTGAATTATGTTTTCTCAACACCTACTTATTCATCCCTGTGGAAGAACAGTCATTCTGTTGTGCAGATTCGAGGAAGGTAAAGGCCATGGCTTTCAGATGCCGCATTCGCAACCTGACCTCGGAGAACTATGCCCAATGTGAGTCACAAAGCAATTCAATAGGTGGTTAAAAGAACGGCAAATCTCTCGCTCTGCTGGAATATGTACAGGCAATATAAAAAGACTATCATTCAAACCGGTGAAGACTGGTTGGCCACAACGATGGTCATCAAACGTCCACAATGACAAAGCAATATTCAGCTATACAATGCCTGTTGTGAATTTTGCGCTATATTTAGTCTGTTTCTGTGCTTCACCCAGACATATAGAAAGAATAGGAAGGACAGGAAACGGTTTGCTGTAATCATTTGACCCGCAGAAAAGGAAATGGAAAAGAAAATTGTTGGGAGTTGTTATGGTAACAACACGTCAATGGCGCTGTAAAGTGTGTCACATTCAATAGTTTGAGAAGTCACTCATTTGTTTTGGCCTGTTCTTACCCTTATTGTCCTTATGAAACAAAAGAGTGCAGCCAGGCACCTACGGCTGGGCGATATAACAACTGTACGATAATTCGATATACTTTCAAGCAAGGTATAAGACAGCATCGTCTATATGGATATAAAGTCAAATTGCATTACATAACGCGTACCAGTATGCATCTCCCCTCTCTATTAAGACGACTTTTTAACCACCAATTTAACGTTACTCAGGGTGTCCACAGGTATCAGACAGTCCAAGTTAATGCTTTTTAAGACGCGTTCAAGAAACTTTTTAATCAAATTTAGGACAAATTTTTGGACAGATCATGTTTAACTTATTTAAGCATCGCAGGTAAGCATTGCAGACAAGTAGTATATATGTGGTCTTGTGCAGATGTAAGTGTTACAGTATGTAGGACTATGGATATTACTATGGATTACTATGGATAAAATAAATTCAAAAATTGATAAATGAAATTAGAATAAAAGGTTTTTTAGTAGTTGTGACCTCAGAAATTCAAATTTAAGATATTTTAAGACTTTTTAAGTGGGTTTCGGACAGGCTGGTCATAAAGGGACAAAGCAGCATTCAAAGCAGCAGGGTGGAAGTTGGATTATTGCACACTGAGTAAGTTATTAATAACTTACTCAGTGTGCAATAATCCAACTTCCACCCTCTCTACCCCTCTCTCTGTCAAACCGCAAGCTGCATCCTCATCAATGCAATGACTTTTGACCAGGAAAATCTGTTGAACTTTGACATATTTTAATCTCCCTCTGCATATATATAGGCCTTACACAATGTCCTTACTGCAAGCAAGAACGTCTCTGTCCATACTAAATCTGTTAAATATGCACTTCTGTAAAACCACTATACCCATCAGCTTTGCACTCAAACAATCACATAGGATATCAGCTGTGTGTGAGATCATACTTCAGATGTAACCACTTCAAAGATGGGTATGCGCTTATTCTCCCCTACATTTGAACTTTTTACGACAGAAAACACACATTTTATATTGTGGTATTTACTGGAAATGGCGTACAATACAGCCAGCAGCATGTAGGTTGTTATGGTGGTGATGATCATTACTAGAAACTTTCAGCCTCTGTTTGCAGGTCTAGTTCGGGTCATTTATCAAAGCATATGTTTCAGGTCAGGCAGGGCACATTGGCTCTCAAAACAGGCTGGGCTGGTGTGGGTTTAAATAAAAACTTTGGCCTGCGTGTCATGATGGTACAGTGTGCAGCTTTGTTTTTGGGATGATCATATCATATGTAGTTGTTTTTACTGATATATCATAAGTGGGGGAATTTCAATATCGCTCAGCCTAACAGGGAGGACCAACAACTTAAGAAAGTAAACTGTTCATTCCAGCAAATGATTTGCTTGGCCTCTGAACTCGCACTAAATAACATCACATCTTCCCTGAAATATAAATCATCTTAGTTATCTTTAATCTCCCTGGCGGATATTGGTTAGAGGAAGTCACTTTTTCATATTTTCATGTCTTCTTCTTAATAGCCAGTTAATGAAGATACATGCAGAATCCTTTTGGTTAATAAGACACATGTCAGATTTTTCTTGCCTGCGGAAGGAGCACTAAAACTCAGGAGCACGCTGAGGCTAAGTCTTAAAACTGTGACAAACCACACTAAAGGAGGGGGGCTGCCACAGGCAAAGGTAAAGCGGGAGAGAGATAAGAATGGAGGGAAAGAGGAAAGGGAGGGAAGGGAGACGTAGGGGTGTCAAGACAGAATTACTCCTCATTACAGTGCAGCGAGAAGCCAGTAAATCAAATGCCACTGCAGCCTTTCTGCAACTTTCCCCCCCATCATCAGTCAAAAGCCCTCCCCGTAAAACATGCTTTGTGTTCTGGCGCATGACTGCCTCCAGACCTGTAATAATAGAAACATGTCCCAGTGCACTATGTTCGACAAGGTCGCCTCCTGTGTCTCCCATCTGAGTTGTGTTGTCCTGTGGGTGTGTGGCCAAACAACATGGGGGGGAAGAGGCGGATGGGGGTGTCTTTTTCATGGTCAACAGAAGGTCGATTGATGATATTGATGCCTGATTTTCCAAAGTCATCCAAGTGTTGTTTGGGAGGTTTGATGCCTGGCTGGTCCGCACGCGCCATCAGCTGAGCAGGTGATGTCCTGCCACCATCGTTTCACAAATGGCATGTTGCAGCACCTTGACATTGTCGTGGTCGCGGGGTGAAAAACGATGTCGCACTTCATTAGGTCCCTGCTGGTGGAGAGCTGCTCGTCCCATTAGACGCCGCGGCGTGTCGCACCATGTTACTGCAAGCCCCATTGCCATTTATTTCACAATCGGCCAGATGAAACGGCTGATATTAACAATCTGTTCCTTGATGTGTTTCTCTCTCTCTCACTCTTGCTCTCTGCCGCTCGTGGCCGTGCACGCTTTGCTCTCCCTCTCTGTGGCATTCTCTCCCCCCCTCCGGCTGCAAACTCCTGGCATTAGCCTGGAGAAATTTTTAAAAATCATTTGTTATGTTGGGTCACGTTTCAGGACACAATTAATGGGGGGGATCGTGTGGACAGGTAATTTGAATCATCAGCTCCATTTGTTATTTACAATTGTCAATTAATGCTGCCCTCAACAGCCCTTGTGTCAGCTCTCTCCCTGCCAGTTGCCAATTACTCTTCAGCCCACCTTGCTGACCTCCTGGCAGCGAGAGAGGAGGGGGGAATGAGACAAGCACGATCCCTCTGAGACGTGAAACATCCCAGCCATCTGCCACCCGCATTCATGCCTCCCCAACCAGGAGAGAGAGGCAGAAAGTGAGTGAGAGAAACAAAGAGAAAAAGTGAAAGAAGGGACAAAAAACAGAAGAGTGAAATTGAAAAGAAGAAATGAAAGCAGACCGGGGATAAAGTGATAAGAGAAAGGAGAACAAGCCAAATGACCTGATTTGGGACGGTTTTGACCTTTTGGCTGAATGACTCGGTCTAGAGTTTCTGACTGGAGATGGTCAAAATCAAAATAGCACTCTATTATGCTTCATCTTTCACTCTGTTCATGGCTGGAAAGACTTGTTTGACGCGTTCGGGCACACATGCCTGCATGCGCTAGATACTCAGGTTTATAATGTACTTAGCTGTCGATTCTGACACGATGATTACCTTATCAGCTGCATCTAAAAATAACTTTTTAGCACCACACATATGAACAAAAAAAGAGACAAAAAGCATTTTTTAAACATTATCTCTGCCAAAACAATTGTCACCGTTTATTCAATTTGGAGCAATTTGCTTTAATGACGAGTTTAATTTAGGAAGATTTGGCAGGTTTCTTGTTTTGATGCTTGAATTCTTTAAATGATTTAATCACAAGTACGTGAGTGATAGTTTTAAAGTAGAAGTGAGGAGAAGTTAACTATTCTGAAACAGTAATTAAGTAGTTTAGTTCATACATGACTCCTATGTCAGCAATATATAGTTTCTTTTACACACACACACACACACACACGTGTACATGGTAGATACTAAGCTAATTACATTTTATACTACAGAGATATTTTTTTCTTATTCAAGTCTTTATTGGTTTGAAAGGCTCGGTACATGGCATACATTATTTTCCTGGCGTACAAGAATACAAGGCATGCTTCTTTCTATAATATGGAGGTAGACTCCAGTACAAAAGAAAAAATAACACGCAAGACTAGACAGGAAATAAGAAAACAAACTAACAAACGAAACAACTTCATAATTACGTAGGCTTATCCTCCATTTTGATAAGAGTCCTTAACCGCTCCCAAGGAGATACTTCTTCCTCCTGATCGCCTTTCATTCTACTATACATAAGATGCCATTTCCACCATTGCATTAACCCCTTCTTTCATTTTCCGGGGCCTTTGTTGTCTTCCAGTGTCTCAGAATAACTCGACAGCTATTAGACCTACAATAATAACAGACAATGCAGTCTTGGATATGTATATTTGGTATTTGCAACCGATCCTCCAGTAAACACAATTCTGGACTTCAAGGGATTTCTGAGCCAGTGGTCTGACCAAACTACATTCCCGTATACAGTGCAGGAAAGTTCCTATTTCAGTTGTGCATTTCCAACAGTTATTATTTAACAACTTCAATCTGTAGAGTCGTAACAGTGTATGATAATATCTATGCAGTACTTTATATTGTGCGAGCTTCCCTCTTACTTCTACTGATATTTTCAAAGCAATAATGGTAAGTCTATTTTTTTATGTGTATTATAAACCATGTACAGATTTCTTTCTTTTGTTGCACACATGTGATCTCTGTGTCCTGCTGCTTTCTGGCCATTTGAATATAGGCTTCCTGTGAAGAGTTTTGAGACCCAAACCTAATAGCAGATCTTTGTGAGTTAAACTTCCTGAGGGGATTAGGGCCCTCCTTTTACATTCTACCAGTCTGCCCTTATTGAGTGTCATTTTCCGCCCAAAGAAAGAGAAACAAGGAGGAAGTGCGAGGGCTGACCTTATGGGATGTGGAATTGCAATTTGCCACAGCGGGCACCTCGACACATACAAATGACGAAGGGAACTAAAATTCCAATCCCTTAGAGTCCCCTGGCTGGAGGTTATTGCTTTGTAAAAGGAACATGACATAACCAACCTTGCAAATGTGTCTGATGGCTTTGTTATGGAGGGACTGAGCAGGGAGCATGTGGAGGAGTTATATTCACTATTGTTCGGTGCAGAGCTTTTCAGCCTTTGTCAGACCGCTGATGTTTTGGCCGAGAAAAAAAAGAAAAAACTCAAAGTCACTGGAGGCTTCACAGGTCTAAATGCTTTATGATAGGGTGTTCATTCAGATCTTCTTTCATGACAACAGAGACAAATCAAGCAGGTAACCAGACGTTTGGGTGTTGACTGTAGGCTATGGACTGTCAACAACAAATTTAGCTACAGCGACAAGCTAATATATCACTCGGGGCTTGAAAAGTTTTTAAAAAAAAAAGGGGAAAGAGGGAAAAAAAAACTTGGAAAAACCAGCACAGACTTTTTCCACATGGCTCTGGAAAGTTGTTGATACTTTCACATGTTGCCTACTGCAGGAATTACAAACAATTAAATTAAACATCAGTAGTAGATTAATGAAACAAATTTTAAACCAATATTAAAGTAAAATTTTCCCTGTTTTATTGGCACAAGTCAAAATTATTTGACTGAATTTGTTGAACTGATGGAGGGCTCTTAACATAAACTGAAGAGAATGTGCTGCACCAGAAGGAGGTGGTGTCTTGAAAACTCCACTTAATCAAACCAAGTGGCCTCCTGTTCTTGGTTTTTTTTTTGCAAGAAGCAAATGTTGTAAGTAAGCAAACAAAGTTTGATTACAATCTGTTCACATCACAGATGAAGCAAAGCCACTCAGTGGCTTCTGGGATCAAAGGGTAAGTCGTCTTTGATAGTTAACCGTCTGGTCCACCGGAGACCTTGTACCTTTAGCATTAACTTTTTGGAGGCCATATTGAGTAAAACTCTTTTTTCCAAGGACATGTGGAGACCTGCTCGCAGTGGAACTGGTTGTGTAAATGCTCAAAATGATGTAGGTCACGGGTGTGATTTTGCCATCATATATGGCATTAAGGAGCCTATTTGTGGATGATCGATGAATTATATTTGTATTGATATTTCTATGTTATTGTAGATGTCAGCTGGGAGCGAGGTTGCCAGTGTGTGCACACTTGTCTGAAGTGCTGAATAAGAACTGCTGGACTTCCTTTGATTCCTTTGACTAGCTGCCATGGCCAAACATTACAGTGTCTAACCTGTCAATGACATACCACGGATTGCTATTGATTGGCACCGTTATTGCTGGCGGCTAAATTCATTACAGGATCGACCAAGGTTGTCTGAGACGGGCACAGAGGTTGAAGCTTCTCAAAGCACCTGAAAGGTTAAAAAAAGAGGAAAGGAAAAAAAAACATTTTCAAGGCTTGGAGCCATGAATATAAGGAACTATGAAGGCAGAGAAAGCATGATGATATTTTGCCAAATCATTTTCCCTTCAAGTAAAGAAAAAAAAAAGGTCAGAGATGGAGTAGAATTATATGTTCACTTCTCCTTCATTTTAGCTATGATTATACTTGCTTTTGGCTCCTCTAAATACAGGTTTTATGAGCTGATCCCAGCCAAGGTTGAATTGGATGAATGGTCAGCAAATAAAATCCTTAGTTTCTTTTTTTATTTTGCAGAGAGAGAGAGAATTATAGTGCAGTATTTATTTTTTTTTCCTGCTTAATTATACATCGTTGATTCACGAACTGTACACACACTGCTCAGCCTTGTTTGCTAAGTTGATGTGGGCGAGACATATGTTGTGCAGTGACAGGAAAATGAAGAGGAATTCTGTTGAGTAAAAAAAAATTATGTTAACCGCATGATATTTATCTTAATTAGAAACTTTGTATGCGATGTGCTGTTGTTAATCTACAATACCCCAAAGATCTTTGGGTCAATGCAACTGAATACATAACAAAAACAAAATGTTTAATTAATATAAAACTCCACCAAACAAAGGCTGTGTTTAATATATAACTGAGAAAATTAAGGATTGTTTATGTTAGCTTTGTTGTCTGTCCTCCTGCAGAGTGCCACATCACAACAACATGCAGCGCACCTAATATACGCCTAAGAACAAGAACCATGTGTCTGTATTTTTAGATGCAGAACATGCCGTGCTCCCCCTCTGTCCATTGATCCCATTCTAATTTCGCCATGCGATGTTGGTTCTGTCGATGGAGTAATGTGGCCAAACAGTTTGACAAATGAAAATAGAGAGACACAGCCATCTCTATGCCTAATCTGCTACTTTATATTGATAGATATAAACCCTCTCCTGGACTTCATTTGTTCTTCTACCCATTAATCCACAGCTAGGCATTCTCCATCCAGGGGCTTAGTAGCTCTCTATTCTTTCCTTCCTAGTTGGAGATTGGGAACACCATAGGGGGCCGGAAGATCCTGCAGAATACCAATTGGCCACACCGGGGGGGAGTCGGATGAGGGATCTCGATTATAGATTTCGCTTGAAACATTTTTTTTCCACCTCCTCTTCTCATCCAAAGACCTAGAGAGAGCTGAAGGAGAAAGGGGAGAGGTGGACTCGCAATATTGCGGGAAGCGACGGCGTCATCGGGCTGGTGTTTACTGATCTTAAATAGCAGGCCTCTGGACGGGGGTCTGAAGTTTTTCTCTGTGGTTTACAAATTACGATCCTGACACCAAAAGTGCAGGCGCAGGAAGGAGTGAATTGCTTTTCTAAGATGATTGCACTGTGTTCTATACTATGATTGGCCGTGTAGGTACAAGGTATGTCAGCAGAGATGAGAGGGAAGCGAAAAGGAGGAGGCGAGGAGGGATTGGAATAGCTTCATTCATCATAAAAGGTTGCCTGCGATTCCTCCCGCCTCTGTGATTCCGCATGATCTGGGAGGATTTAGTTTGAGGTCTAGAGCCCTTTGAGACAAAACTGTACAAATTGAGTTTGATAGTTACAGACTCTTATATTCTGCCATAAATCTAGTCTTTGCAATTGAAACCTATACATCTGTATTGACTCTGGCTGTATTTGCACTGTATGGTTTTAAAAACAGCAGCCTTTTCCATTCCCTTACATGTTCCATTTAACCTCCCTGTGTCTTTTTTTTATTGCAGACAATGAAGATAAAAAACAGAATTAGCTTCTCACGCCATTTGAATGCAAATAAGCTATAGTCTAGCACACCTGCAGCATCACTGAGTACGCTAAATATAAGCCCAAGGCAGGTCTCACTTAAAATTGGACATCATAGAGTTGAATGGATGTCTGATAAATTGCTTTAAAAACAGCAGCCTCTCTCCGTTTGTTGCTTTGCATTTCATATTCCCTTGTGAACAATATAGTCCCTCTGGTATAGCTTAATCTGCATCCTATTAATATTTTCAACTTGACAAACTTCATTCAGTTGGAATAGTTTACAGTGCTCCGAGAATGTCCTCAGTCTGATATTAAATGCTCACAACATGTATACAGTAAAGGATATATTTAGAATCTTTTGATATTTACCAGCACATCTAAAGAAATCCTGTCTTCATCCAGGGCCTCCACTTCAAGGGAAAAAAAAAATAACAGTCACTGATAGTTGCTTGAATATTGTGTGATAGTTCAGAAACCAACACTTTGTATTGTATAAGATAAAATATTTGCCCAGAGATGCAATCATTCAGGCTGATAATCCAGCATCTGGCTGTGCCCTGGAGGCCAGTGGAGCAACCGCTGCACTGGCCGAGGCTGGAGGTCTGTGTGGCGGGATCGATGCTGATCGCTGTAGCTTCCTTCTGTCAGTCAGTGAGCGTGTTATCTGCTCTCGCCCTTCACTTAATCACCCATTCACTCATTCACTCACTCATTCAATTGCTCACTCCCTCACTCACTGCAGCAGCTCAGGCCAGTCAAGCCCACCACGCTTTCAAAATAACAACACTGCCCCCTTTTGGTCAGACTAATCTGTCACCTGGACAGGATGATGTCCCACTTGAGAAACGACTGCACCGAACAATTTCTGACACTCACCCTGTCTCATTGATTTATAAATCTTCTTTGGGAGGAAAGAAAGAGTTTTTTTCTTCTTCTTTTTTTTATTCTTTATCGAGAAACGGTGGATAAGGGTTGGAGGTTGATGTACTTTTGGTTGGCCTGACTTGGATATATCTCTGACTGAATCACTGCCACTCAGAGCTTGTTACTGAGACAGAGCCATTTCACAAGTGCTGGGGATTCGCAGTGAAATAGTGCTTGTGGGAGAGATGGGGCTGGACCGGAGTCCCGGGGGGAGGGTAATTATCCGTTATGATCACTGGGAGACGACATGAGTCTGTGTGACAGCTTTTGTTATTTTGACCGCCGAGAAGAAGAGTAGAGGCGAGAAAGGATGATTAAAAGAGTGTCTGCCCTCCTTGTGTCTTTGGAGGAAGAAGTATGGTGACACCCGGGTGGTTTCTAAGGATGTGCCCTGACAGCAGAGTGGGAGAACGAACTGGGAGAGGGATGGACATGAGAGAAAGGAGCATCCTGAGGGGGTGTCGGCGAGATGTTTGAGGCCCCTCCAGCCCCTCCTCCCTCACTTTGTTGCTTGGAGACATTTGGAGAAAATGCAAATGAGCAGGAAACAGAGGGACTGCATGATTGTATAAACAGTTACACAAACACAGCTGCCACAACAGCCACATAGAGCAGTGTGGTTAAATGGCTGATTATGATAACAACTGATAATTTAATGGCTGTATTAATCTAATTTATGCACAGCATGCAATGACACTTTTTACAATTTGAATAATTAAAGTTCAGAGAAAAATGTAACCATAGCCATAATATGAATAATAATATATCAGAGAGGTCTCCGCCTTCCTCTTTTCTCCCCCAGTTGACAGTTTCACTTGTCAAAGAAAAATGGACAGAGCTCAGAGGCTAGCCCGTTTATGTGGTCATGTCCCTGTTGCAGCATCCCATGCCAGTTGTTAATTATTGTTAACCATTCACTGATTCATTGCTGGAAATTTTTAATTAGACCACAAAATGTCAGCCTTTCCCGTACAAAGGCTTAATGGGATTTGGGTGTTTCAGGCTCCCAGTGAGTTCCACTGACACTCGCGTAGCTCCATGACAAGTCACGGATTAGATTGAGGATGCTTTATTCATTTTCAGTGCACTTTATGGTCAGTTGTTTTCATCTCAGCCCTTAAAGCCTTTCTCTTGTTTATGCCAAACTAAAAATAAACAACATTGGTTTTGAAGCGTGAAGAAAAAGCTGAGATGCAATATAAGTCGGAGAGAGGGGGGAATGAGAAAAAAAAAACTATCTACAGAGCTTCTTTTTTTTCTTCAATGTGATGAATTAGAAATGTGTGGGAGTCTCAATGCACTGGTCTCACAATTCCCATGCTAATAGCCCAAGAGTGTAGGGAAAGAGCGGCGGAGTCCAGATCCAGCATTTCATCTGCAATGTTTGCCATCTTTGTTTTTATCTCTTGATTTCTATATAGGCCATAAACTTTTGTAATGAACATACGCCGATGGAGAATTCTTATTCAAAAACTAACAAGAAGACAACAAGTGCAAAGATAAAAATCCAATAGTAGAAAATGGTGCGTGGGTGGAATTCACAATGAGTATACAAGTGGCGGCCTATATTCAGAAGGTGTTCATAAAAAAACAAGACTTATTTAAATAACTGCAAGTTGTGCAGATAAATATGACTGATCTGAGTTCATATATACTATACATACACACTTGTATCCATACTTTGTTACCAGACTTTACGAAAGTTATATGTGGCTATTGATTTTCAAGACGTAAAGCTTAATAAAGGATTCAGCCGCACACACACAACCACTGTAGATTAAAGGATCATCATTTGAAGTAAATACGATCACAGAAACAAACAAAAAAAGAACATGAGTGTGTTATTTTTGCTGTGATAAAGAACTGCATGGGCAAACTGAATTCACTACAATACTTAGTCTTTGGAGCGTCACCATTACTGAGTAACCTTGCACACAGCCATGTATCTCATATCTCATTATACTGCTGTCCAAAAAGACATACAAGTGGAGGTATACATAGCATATTCAATACATTTAAAACTCTCATTTTACAGACACCGAGCACTATACATTTGAAATTTCATGTCACTATGGTTGCAAGCTCCAAGTTAAATCCAGGAGCTAAATGAGCTACTAGACCTAATATAGACTGAGATCATATCTGCATGTACACCAGCTTCTGATACAATTCTCGAGTCACTTGAGAAATTAAATTACATAAATATTTAAATGAAAGCAAATGGCCTTCTGTGTCTGCTGCATTTAGGCAACTGTTTGCTGAAATGTTCGCCGCATCAGCTTATCTCTGGTAGTTTTCAACCTGGGCCCTGTTTTCCCATGTTTTTGTGACTAAGTGACTAATGGAGACAATAATTTTGTTAATTGGTCCAGTACAGGGTGAGTGCTGTGGCCAGCAGCTGTGAAACAGGCCATATACAACCCCTGTATGTCCACTAAAAGTGCTTGGTTTTGCCACCGACAGGTTTGGATTATTATTTGAAGTGTCTGACAACATTATGGAAAGGGTCACTCCAGCTTTTGACCTTTCTGTTAAAGAGTAAAACCCTTTTTTTCCCACCAGAGCCAGCCTGAAATCACTATCACCAAACCCACCAGATTCCATTTAAATAAACAGTAATTTTAGCATGTATACAGCCAGCATATATTCACATCTAACTCAATAAATTAGGGGTTTATTTCAACCACACTAGAGTAAGTGATTGTTGGAACAGAGGACAGAAAAACAAGACTGTTTAGTGAGTTTTATTTAGCTTCTGTTGACTTTGAGTGAGGTGTCTTTTACAATGATGAACTGACTGTTTATTTAAATGGAATCTGGTGGGTTTGGCAATAGCAATTACAGGGCTGTTTTTGGTTAAACAAAATTGATCTTACTCTCTTCATCTCTGTAGGGATGCTTTCCATAATGCTGTCAGACATTTATAATAACAACCTGAGCCTGTCAGTGGCAAAAACAAACAGTTTTAGTGGACGTAAATTGACCGTGCCTGTTTCACCACTGTTGGTTGCAGCACTCTCGCTTAATACCAGACCAATTCCAAAACTAATTGTCTCCAATGGTCACTTAGACACAACAAAGTCTGACAAAATGGGTCCAGGTTGATAATAACAAAGTAAACCTTTAGAATGAAAATACTGTCCATCTTTGTTGTGCTTACAGCTTGTTGTGCTGGCCCCTAGTGGTCAAAACATATACTAATGTCTGTTAAACTGTAGGGCTGTAGTCTCCTGGTCGACTAGTCAATTATTTGGTCAATATGCTCTCGTCCAACCAAATTCTCATTAGTCAAATAATCGCTGTGTTACTGTCATAAGGAGAAAAGTGCTACATCAATAGCTTTCCAGGATTAATCCATTATTTCCTGTGGCGGGGGGACAGGCTAAGTTACCTGTCAACACCCCCGTTGTTGACAGAAAGTTGAACTCGCCCACTCTCACGCTCAGCGTCGCGGTGACGCAGACCTCCTGTCTGTTTCTGTAAGCTGAAACCATTTCCCTCAGTGGAAACGAAGCTTGTATTTACTTGTATAGATAAGAAAAATAAAAAATAAAAAAATTGTGAAGACAGTAAAGCCTCCACTAAAATAGCATTTTAAGCCGTGTGTGTGATTTATCCTTCAGGGATTCATACTTCGGGATTTATCCTGGCTTCATATGAGCAGAGGAAATCTCTGCTTGTCGCTAGGCTAATGTATACAATGTAAAATGCCATAGGCTGGCGCTAATAACGTTAGCATGTTGTATTTGCTTGGAAAACGTGTTTAGTTTAAGACAGTTGTTTAGTCAGTGAATGTTGTGAGCTGCAATAGAGCCAAATTATGTGCCATTACCTTTGTTAAGTGTTGCTGTTGTCCCTGGTTTTATATGAGAAGAGGAAAAGATCGCTAGACGCTAGGCTAATTTATACAATGTAAAACGCCAGAGACTTTGCTAATAATGTTAGCAGGTTGAACTGGTGGGGAAAATGTGTCCAGATAAAGACAAGTGTTTGTCTGTCAGTTCTGCGATTTATAGTGAAGCCAATTTGCTTACTTGTGTTTGAAATTGTCTCTATTAAGCCATATATAATGTGTGTTTTGAATCAACTAACGTTATATGAATAAAGTTTGATTTGAACTAAACTTTACAGCACTTAACACAGTCCTCCACCGCCGACTAGTGTTTTGGAGGTGTAACTGCAGAGTGACACAGACACACCACTGCACAAGTAAAAATAACGTGCAGCTTTTTTTTTTTCCCACGACTAATCAATTAGTTGAAGATTATGTGCGACTTTAGTCGACCAAGATTTTCTTTGGTTGACTACAGCCCTATTAAACTGATGTGACAGGAAAATAATATTTTGGGGTTTTTTTTGGCATCTTCATAGGAGGTCAGTGCAACAATGTTTTACCACCATATTCTCTTAAAATGTTCTTCTGTTACAGAGTGAGCAGTTTCTTTAAAATGATGTATCATGGTTTGTGTAGCTTTATTGTCGCTAAGCTAGCAAGTTTCAATATGTCTGTTAGGCTCTAGCAGACATTTAGAAACTCTAGCATAGAGTTCGTCAACTACAAAAAGTGTCCACTAAGTCCAGTTTACTCTACAGGAGAAATAAATGTGTGATGAGTCAAGAAGTGTAGCCTCTACCCAGATCTGTACAGCAGAAGTGGAGCAGGCAGAGTGATCTGTCAATTGGCCAAGGACGTGTCACAGGATGTTGTGTAAAAGATGTCTGAAATGTTAACAGTCAGAAAAAAAGTATATTTCCTTGCTTCAAAGTTACACCTTCCAAAAGAATCTGTCAAAAGTATGTGAGTTCATCCATCCATTATGTTCTGCTTATCCGGGGCTGAGTCATGGGGCAGCACTCTAAGCAAGGCATTCCAAACGTCCCTCTATCCAACAACATTTTCCAGCTCCTCCTGGGGCATCCTGAGGTGTTCCAACCCCAGATGAGATATATAATCCCTCCAGCGTGTTCTGGGTATTCTTTGGGGACTCCTACAAATTGGACACATCCAGAAAACCTCAGACGGGAGGGGCCCGAGAGGCACCTGATCAGATGCACGAACCACCTCAACTGGCCCCCTTTCAACTCAAAGGCAGCATTTCTACTCCAAGCTCCCTTTGGATTGTCTAAGCTCCTGACCCTATCTCTAAGGTTGAGCCCAGCCACGCTACAGAGGACACTCATTCCGGCTGCTTGTACCTGCAAACTCATTCTTTCAGTCACTACTCAATGCTTATAACCATAGGTGAGGGTCAGAACATAGATCGACGGGTTAATCAGCTCCTTCTTCACCACAATGGATGGCAACCACAATACTCGCCATCACTGCTGATGCTGCACCGATCTGCCTGTCCCTCTCATGCTCCATTTTTCCCCCATTAATGAACAAGACCCCAAGATACTTGAACTTCACTTCATTTGGGGCAGTAACTTCCTCCCAACGCAGAGGGAGGAATCCACCATTTCCTGGCAGAGAACCATGGCCTCAGACTTGGAGGTACTGACTCATGCCAACTGCTTCACACTCAAACTGCCCCAGTGCACGCTGGAGGTCACGTCTGTTGAAGCTATCAGAACCACATCATCTGCAAAGAGCAAAGATGCAATTTTGATGTCCAAAATCTAGGGATAAGCATGAGTACTCAATATGGACGTTAGCATTTGTTCAACGTATAGAGTAAACACCACCTGACTCCCCACGTTTATAACCTTATTTCACTGTAGGGCTTCATGCAATGTATTGCCTCACTCACGCCTCCTTGCCCTGCTGTCACTCTCTGTTTATCGTGAGTCTACTGCTGCAGGACTGTGAGCTCCACACCGGGGAACAGTAAGTAGCACACACAAATACACAGTGACAGGGCTGCGTCACACAGTTAATGTTATGTAACAGTTATTAACGAGATAAACAACAGAGCTGAGCCGCCTTGGTCTCGGTGTGAGTTTCTTTGGACCATTAAATGGCAGTGTGTCTGACATTAGCTCCTGCAGCTGTGTTAGCTCGTGCTAACCGGGGAGACTTTAAATTTACTGGGAGGAGAGCAACTCTGGACTTCAGAAACGGCTCTTCAATGCCAGTGACAGGAAGTTTGCTTAATTTTGTCATTTTATCTTTGAATTTAAGATTGAATGGCTGTAAGTTATGTAAAATGCCCATCCCTACCCCAAACTGGACATTCTCCTCCCCCCAGCGGCATCTTTAGATCCTGAATCAGTGACAAGTGCCAGCCCTGGAAGAGGCCAGCACCCACTGAAAACATGTCTGACTTTGTGCTGCATACAGACACAGCTCTCCCTTTACACCCAGTTTGTGAGTGCATTAGTGAAAAAAAGCCAGGAGTGCTGTTAATGCTTTGCTTTTATCCAATATAAAGCATATTTGTAGAAGCAACAAAGGTGAGATTTATAGTTTAGAGAAAATATCTCTCAGGTAAACATCACTAACTCCAATTAAGAGCAACTACAAAAAGAACTGCCAGAGTTATGGACCAGCCCGTACCAATACATTTAAAAGATTTAGTAAATGTGGTATTTGCCTTCTTTGTTTTGCCCACAGTGTTTCTTATCTTCTACGTTCTTTACAAAACAACTATTATGCAAAAGTGCTTCTGTCTAACAATCGGGGTCATCTTGTAACCGAGCCAGCATGACCCCGTACTGCTTTCCCATACCATACATTAACAAGGGATTCATTTCCTGCCTCCTATGCAGTCCCTGGGTTTGTTTTACTTCAGAGTGAAATTCATATTGCTGAGACTTTGAAGTTGTTTGAGTAAGTTTGGTAATCCATCACAGTAAACCTTTTATTTTATGTCAGACTTACATCCTTGTGAGGTAATGCAGATGCAAGAGGGAACTGTTTCAAGAACTGCTGAAAAGCAAAATTTGTAATACTACAGACTAGCGAATGATCTTTTTCATGATGTGCATGCTTGCTTACTGTTTGTCTTCTAGGTTTGATTTTCTGACAACACAGCTTGTGAATGAAATTCTTTTCAGCAGCCGAATATAAAATGTGCCAATTCGAGCTCCCTGGGGTCCTCGGCAAACTTCTGCTGGGAGGCTCTCCTACCAATGATTCAGTAAAGAGGAAAATATGTGATATGCTTCAGAGCTATTCAACAGGAAGTCCATACATTTGATTTTAAAGTCTTCAAATGCTGCTGCAATGGTGAACAGATGCTTTTGACTTCACTAGTTTGTTCTGATATTGGATTCAAATTGTGCTGCAGACCACGGAACATGTCTCCACAATAACCCCACACAGTTTATCCTGTTTTTCTTGCACTCTTTTCCCTCCATTTCGACTATTTCACACAAAGTCACATTGTGTTTATGAAGTACAGTATACTACCACTGAACTCTGCTCTGTCTGCACTGGAGGCTAGCTGCACTTTGTACTCAAACTGTGGTGGTTGACACTCATGTCCTCTGCTTTGTGCCTTTAAAGTCACTCAGTGAAAACTCAAGAAAAGTAGCACAATTTTGGGAACACTGGCATCGTGTGAATTCACAAGCCTCCACAATATACATCAATCAGCGCAGCCACAGAGAATTTGCTTATATAATTCTGTCAAACTTGTAACAGGAAAAATAAGTGTGTTCTGATACTGTGAATAACAACATCTGATGTAGTGAGAGGTGTTGGCTGTCACTTATTTGAGAACTGCTTTTCGGTAAGCAGCTGTCTGAGGTCCTATCACTGAATCTAATGTTACTTCTTATTTTGCCAAAAGCAAAGCCTCTTCAACACTGACATGTTCAGAGAGAAAACAGGACTTAGCCTAGTTTACCTGCTCGCTGATCCTACAGTTCTGTCATGCAGTCGTTATTTATGTATTTATTCTTGCTTTCCTTTGTCCAGAGGGATAATGCCACTTTGATGCCATCCTTTCATGGCCTTTACAACATTTGCGGCGGCATTTTGACATGGGTGGGCGGGACGGTGGGCGGGCCCTTGGGCAGTGCGGGGGCTCTACGCAACTTGGCTGAACAGTTGCCTTTGTGTGTGTGCGTGTGTGTGTCCCTAATTCAGCAGCAGAGCCTAGAAGGCATAGAGAGGCAGAGAAACACCTTACTCTCTCATGGTTTGGCTTTACTGCTGCAGTGTGAGGCTATTATCAGGCCATGGCAATGGGGGTGAGGAAGGGGCCTCTGTAATAGTTTTCACAGGTTCACCACTGCCCTGTCTCTGCACCTGGCATTTATCTCCCCCTGGAGGTGCAGCAAATGATTTTAAATTAATAAGCAGGTACAGGATGGGCTGCCTGTGATGGGGTAGGATGCCCAGAACAGAGAGAGATGAATAACTAGCGGCACCAGTGTACAGTAAGGCCCTTCAATTCTGTTTGCTCTATTTTTATTTATCCATATGGCTTTTTCTCAGTGCAGCCATTTGTAGTCTTAGAAAAACATGAGCAAAAGAGTGACTAGAAATCCATAGAAAAACATAAACACAACAAACCTTAGGCGAGCCTAGATCTGAGAGAAAATCCTGAAACCCAGGCCCTGTGGTTCTCGTGGTCCACTGGCGCACATACAAATAATCAGCAAGACACTTCTGAGAAACAAAGACTTGATCACCATCTCAGTTGTCTGGTCTGTGCAGCTTCTGTCTGGACCCCTGTGTCTCTCCTCTTTTTAAAGCTGTGCCTTGCCTGGCAGCAGCAGTGGTGGTGCTGTTTCTTTGCTTATATTTTAAATTAAACTTTAATGTGTGCAGTTGAGTTCTAGTATGTGCACAGTCCACCATCCTGCACAGTTTCTTTTCTCCTCTGTGTTTAGGTCTGTTACTCATGTCAGTCTACTGCAAAACTGTTTGCCCTTAGGATGTCTCTACATTTTAAAAAATAAAAGGTAACTGTGGTTTTATCATTCCACACCAATGAGCTGAAGTTATCTTCCTAGAAAAATGGATTTTAAAAGCAAGGACCAAATCTTGGTGCAAGTAAACAAAAAATTCCATGTGAGCTCATCAAATTACCACCAAGCATCCGCAGTGAGCTCCTTCTTTCTAATACTGTGGACGCATCTGATGAAGTGAACATGCAGTACTGCTGTGCAAGTGTTATTTTATTAGTCAATGTTAATGAGGCAGAGGGTGAGCGCACTCAGCAGGTAGCCACCTTCCATTATAACCTTTTGGCAGCATTTGGCTTTTGACAACATCACCAGTTTCTATCTTCCGATGACTGCTGCCCACTCCCATGACCGGGACATTTCATTCCAGGTTCCAGGTGTTTGCATGTGGGAAGTCAGGGGAGGGGCAGGGTGGGAGGCTGAAGTAAACAGCATGTGTGCATGCATTTTTATACAACGCCCTCAGCCCGCCTGGATTCTGGTTGGCAAGATGCCTTTATACCACAGTTCTTGCATTTTACAATTCCACCTACACACATGGGGTTGCACACAAATGAAGGCCCGTGAACTCAAAAGGAGGCACACAAAAAGGAATGCAGTTGTCCATGATGGCTCAAAAGAACATATTTGCATGCAGCCTTATTGGCACATAAAGACAGACAGATCATACATCATAAATATATATAGGTTCCACAGTCCACCGCATACAGAAAACCAGCACTTGCCCACGTTACCACACACATACACACACAGAGCTTCTTTTTCTGCTCATCCATCCATGCAGAGACTTCACTGTTTTACTATAAGTTTGCCAGAAGACAAGAACAGTCTCATTAGATTATTCATTATGTTTTCCTGCTACAGTGTAATATAAGTTGGAGAAGTTAATTCCCTCAAAATTAATTACTTTCCCAAACTTTGTTAAAGTCTCAGTCATTTCCATATTTTTAATCCATGTCAGAAAAGGGAAATGTCTCGTAAACCACACTGCAAGCAGTGTTGGTGATGTTTGCTAGTGCAGAAAGAACTTTGCCGCTTGTGTTCCCAGGTTGCGTACTTTCAAATCAAAGTAACGTACTAGAACAAGCCTAAGAGTCTACAGCCATAATAGCGGCTCTGTGAGCTGTTCTTACAGGAGACACAGCGGTGCATAGAGATAATACGCTGATGTTAAGTGGGTTTAGTAGGATTTTTTAATATGTATTATTTTTCTGGCATTTTTGCTTTTATTTGAAAGAGGACAGCGTAGAAAAATGGGGGAGGAATATGACATGTAACAAAGGTCCCAAGCCTGAAATTAAACCCAGGATGCCGTGGCAATATGGCATGCCCCATAACTACTCACCTACTAAGGCGCACCATTAAGCAGGTTTAATGTTTACAATGTTCCTTTGTCAGGGAAAAAGTCAGCAAATACTACAACTTAAGATTCACCCTCTGGGAACCATGAATGTCTGAGATGCTGAGATATTTCACTGGATAAGAGAGGACCTTCACATGTTCGTAGCACGACAGGAAAGCCAGTCATTTGTATTCATCTTCTGTGCACTATCTGTACTAAATGTCATAGCGATCTATCCAATAGTTGTTGAGATATTTTCACAAAAGCAAAAAGTCAACCTTATGGTGGTGCTCGGGGGATACATCCTCTGGGGACCATAGACATCGGTGCAACGTCATCATGGCAATCTATCAAAAAAGTTGTTGAGATTTTTCAGTCTGGACCAAAGCAGTGGACCGACCAACGTACATTGCCATTTCTGGAGCGATGCCACTAGAATTTGATGTTGATTATCACCAAAAGTTAAAATCGTATTGCCAGATATAGTGAGTGTTCTTTATGTTGCAGAAAAAAACAGCTTCATTGATAAAAAAATCCATTTCATACTAATCCAGAGTCCAAAAAGAAACCATATTATTTTGCTTGTTTGTTGTAAGCAAACAAAACCCAATAACTCACAGGAGCTTTAGTCTGATTGATGATCTGCTGGGAAGCACGGACTGAGCCTCATTGGTAGCCATGGACTGACTGCACATGATCCATAACAAAGACTGGACAGTTAACAGCAAATGTTGCGACACAATGTGTATGCAAGTGTTTTCTGTTCAGCTGTCACAAATGAATAAAGTGTTGTTTACCGTCCCGTCTGCCAGTGGGCTTGATTTGTAGTGACTGTGTGTCATGTTCAAAAGAGGAATTCATTGACTGCATTTTATACACTTGGACTGAAACCCTCATTTACACTTTAAGGTGCACTGCATTCAGAACAGTAATATAGCAGTAAACAATATTTGCTGTGCAAAGACATAGTGGTGTAATGGCATCCTGAGCAGAGAATGGAGTCACAGTCCCTCTGTGCGTTTTGTAATCTGAGCTTCTTTGTTCTTTGTTTTGTAGACGGGCAAGCCACGCGTGCATGTTAGCCTATGTTAGTCCATCCCTTCATGTGCCACTTAAGCCCCCAGGAACAGTGCCGGGCTTTGAAGCCAATTTTACATAATGGTCAAACATGGAATCACAATGTGCGTGTCTGTCACGTGATGTCATTGGGCATCAAAAAGACTTTTTTCCATGGACTTACATTGTGAAAGACATATGTAATTCAGTGGATACATGTTTTTGAGCGTCACAACCCCCACGAAATGACTTGTTAAACTATCGGTACATAATCCAATTAGTCCAAACTGGATGTTAGCTGTTCAGCCAGCAGAATTTAACCACTCGGCCGCTGTAAGTCTGTAGTGCGCTTGTTACATGGGCCCCACAATACAGGCAATCTCAGTGATTTGATACTGTGGACACTGAGTTTTTTTTGGCTTCAAGCACCACTGAAAAACTTTAACAGGAATGAACAGAACCCTGCCTCCAACATTGTATCCAGTTCTCTTTATACATCCATGGTTCCACTGGCTAACTAATCGCCACCGCTTTGCATTGCTCTCATAGAGTAGTTACCACTGTTAACACCATCCCAACCTGCAGTGGCAGGATGGCGTCATTGTAAAAGCAGAGTGCCCATCCTTCAGTTCCCACCAGGTTGACACTGTTAGCTCTGTCAGCACTCTTGCCGTTTTTAGCACAGTTAGTAATGTTAGCACCGTTCACACAGCTAGCACTGCTAGCCACCATTCTGGCTTAGCAATATCAATGTTCGCCTGTGACATGAGAGGTGAGAACCATGTACAATCAATCCCGGGCCAGACTCTGAGTATCATATATAGCACCTTTAAAGGGCCACTGTGTAAAATGGGTTGAAAACCGTTGAAAACAGTGACATCAGTGGTCAAATTCTAGATTGCAGGGCTCACTCGCTCACCCCTCCCGTCGGGTAAATGACGGTGGCCTCGTAGGGACAAAAAGCCTTGCGCAGACAAGAGTTTTTCAGGAGTAGGTCTATCTAGCGACGAGGTGAATGTTTATTTAGAAATCTAA